>NC_089874.1:73662500-74020000 GCF_040182565.1 Anser cygnoides
ACTCCTTTTACTCATGACCTTTCACCACTCCTATTCAAGAGCACTTCAACAAGACTTCTGGGAAAGAATGTGCAATGCCCTGAGCTACAATGCCAGCAATATGCTGACAGCACCCAGCTCTGCGCCTCCAGGCTGGCTTGTTCCCAGCTGTTCGACTGTCTGTAGGAAATTGGAAGCCTGCTGAATGAAAGGCAGATGGTGTGATGGACAACCTCTGATCCCTATCGGCAAGTTACACAATGTAGACTGGTAGATCTTTTCAGTACATGATAAAATGAATTCTGTTTTCACTGTCACCAAATTAATTCTTGGTTTTAGTGCTTGCAGACCATTGGAACCGAAGAGGGTTTGCTATCTTAAATATTGGAAAATAGCAGTGCTGTCTGTCTGATTTTATGCTCTCTTCCTTTGTTTATGCATTACATCATGTGATCAGCTCAAGGCAAAAGGGCTCTAATAAGCATACAGTAAAAATATACAGTGATTTATTTCCATAGTCTAACACTAGGTTAGAGAAATATACAAATATAGGAAAGGAAAATTGAAATGAACAGTAAAAATAAAGCCAAAATAAATTTTCTGAAAGTACCAACATGGAAGTTTATTAAACAGCAAACTAAATAAAAATAAATAATTTCTGAAATAAAACAAACCCAGAACTACTGTCTGTGAAATGAGTGGAACTGTAGGCTAAGACAGTAGTTACTCTAAATAACATGATTGAAACCTATCCCTGTATTCATAACAGATTTCATCTTCTATTCCGAATATTAGTCTTGGTGAAGTGAGGAACCTAAGCATGAAATCCATTGACTTCTATTCACTGTCTGGAAAACTGAAGTTACACCTTTAATCTATACTTTAGTACGCTCTCCAGATGAGCCCAAGACTTTGCTTTTATTGCACGAGAAAGATCTCTTTACATTTCCTCTGTGAGAATTTCTAGAAGCTGCATCCTCCCAGTTTGCACATTCTGATAATAAATGAAGTGCCAGGTAGTTAGACCTTGTACCTGCTGATATGCCTGAGTAGACCAAGATGCTTTTAATAGGAAGTCTGGGAAGAATACATTTCTCTTATCCCACCAAAACTGCATAATGAAATGTTTGTTGCCTCGTCTTCAGGTACCAATGTCAGGATTGCACCCAGTCTATATTTTTGACACTCTGTGAATGGGGTGTATTTATACAGGCGCGTGCTTGCAGTGAGATGAGGTTGTAGCTAACGGGCTTGGCTCATGTGCTAGTGGGAAGCACAAACTGCACTGTGGTACGAGGAGGCTGACTGCATTTCTCATCAGCACAGGGAGCTGACGTCATTTTTCAGAGCTGTGATGGCATTTGTTTACCTAACTGATTCCTGTGCCAGGTGCAGCACTGCAGACAGGAAGCAGGAGATGGATGGGATGGCTTTCTTTCAGGCTGTTACTCAGAGTCCAGTGTTGGGTGTCTCTGGTTTCCGGATGGGGTGTGCCTTCAGCTGCTGTCTCTCCTGTTGCCAGGAGGGACGGAGAAGATAAATGAAATGGCAGAGCATTTCTAGCCCTCATGCAGGCTACTGTTGCTAGGTGGTTTTGGTTCCCAGACCGGGTGTGTCCTCTGTTTCTGTGGCTCCCAGAAGGGACAATGAAGATAGATGACACAGCAAAGTGCTTTACAGCTTTAGTTCAAGCCCCAGTGCCTTCCTTGCTCCAATACAAGGTACTGCAGTACCTGTGAAAAAGGAGGAAAGCGTTTACGTGTGCCAAACTTCTGTGAATTAAATAAGATACAAGGGTGAGATTTTTTGCAAATATTATTTTTTTCCATATGCAGAGACATGCTTGCATGTCATCTGCTTCCAAGAAATGGTCTCAGAATACTGTGTTACTTAGACAAAGGGTGTAAGTACCTTTCATCACTGCCTTTCCTGGACTAAAGTAGTTAGAAAGAATTAACTTAGAAAGGAATGGTTTAGAGGCAAAGAACATTCAGCTCTGCTACACCCAGCTGAGGAGAGGAGGGAGGCAGGCAGGCTGGGGCATGAGGAGGAAATCCTACCGAGAGGTAGCAGTGGGAGCAGCAAGCCTAAAGATGGGGAGGGAGATAGAGAGATCTGTTGCTGTGGGCAGAGGTCACCACACTATCTGCTTCCTGGACATCCCAGTTTTCTCAGCAACAGCAGAGAGCTCAGCTTTCCAAAGGCAAAGCAGGTAGTGGAGTCAAGGCTGCAGCCTTTGGGAACAGACTATTTTGCTTGTGCCTAAAGCTGGCTTCAGGGGAGACAAAGAAGCAACATTTTCTCCATGTTTCTTTTCCCTATTCCTGCTATAAGACACCCAAGGGCACTAGGAAACTGTAGAGTGTGAAGCTTTGCTTGCATCGGTCCTTCAAAGTGATCAGTAAAGTACAGCTAATGGGTAAGAATTAGACTGCTCTTTGTATGTATATGTGTGTGTATGCAGACTTATATGCACGCAGTGTGAAGTTACTATTGATTTGTTTCATCATACATTTATTCTTTCTTTTATAATCAAAAAATTGTCACATCTAAGTGCCAGTTTTACCCAAAGACTCAATGAACTGAAGTCTGAGGACTAGGTACTGTACTCTATTTTGCAGACATACTATTAAGGAGTAATATCAGGGGACTTGACTTTTTTTCAGCTACAGCAACAGCGGAAGCATCCCCTACTTCTCCCTGCAACCATGTGCCACACACTCACTTGTGCTGATACCACTCTTGGTGGAGCTATGTGACGCCGCCTGGTAAAAAGATACTGGAGAAGCAAAGAAGGCTGTTTTTAACCTGAATAAATTCCAAGACTGTCACCTTGTACCTCAAGAAACAGTGATAGTGGTGCAACTGGGAAGTTGACAGGGGCTCCTGAATATGTCTCAGTGGCCCAAAGAAACACATTGTGCAGTCAACCATAGCCTGAGATGTGTCAAAAAGGGCAAGGACACCCATATTACTTAACATTTGTGTCTTAGTTTACAAACATGTAATGTCAGTCATGGTCCCGAAAGAAGAGTGGAAGGCTAGGAAGGGGACTTCCCCATTATGGCAGCAGTCGTCACTGCACTGCTTCAAGATGTACTGTGAACCCTGCCCTGCAATGTTAGAGAGCAGGTAAAGAGAATTTTTCTGTCAGGGCAGGGGTTATCTTTTTTACATGTTCAAAAATACCTGACATGGGAAGGGTGGGGTCTTCCTCTGATAAAAAACAGCAAGAAGAATAGAGCACTTCAGGAAACCTTGCACTCAGCAAGAAGAGCTTAATCTCATTAAAGGGACATGAGGATGATACATTGCATAAGCTGATTAACATTTACGTAGAGAACACTACTACTTTTGAGAGATTTTGAAAAAGGTTGCCTATTTATAGCGTCAGGAAGCTGAAAAAATAGCAAAAAACTTTTATAAAAAGACCAAAACAACAACAGATGTACCAAAACATTGTTTACACTACTGCACAACGGTTCTCCAGTAATTCAAAATAGAATTTGGCACAGTGATTTTTTCTTTCTATGCATTTCTCATAGGTAGAGTGGTTTAATAGAGTAGAAAACAAAAAGATAAACAGTCAAATGACTTCAGACATATTTAATTGAAACTTAATTTAATGTTTCTGAAAGGCAGAGAATTAACAACATTGGAAATAGAATTATTCATCCACAGAACAAGAACTTTCTGTGCAGTACCAATGACATCTTTTCATCTGATTCCATGAACAGGCTTCCACAAAGAACAAAAGAAAATGTTCAGATGAGAAATATAGTATTTTGCTTCTCGCCACAATAGCAGCTGGCACTGCTTTGTTTATTTGGGGCTGAAGGAAAAGACCTGGTATTGGTAATATCTACCCCTTAGTATCTGAATTGGAGTGACTAGCTTATTTCATATTGGGTTATAGAGAACCATCAGATCAACTGAAGTTCCTCAGGGCTCCAATTACTGCCTTATGATGAATTTCAGTCAGTGACCTATAATCCGAAGGATCTAATTCCCATTAACAGTTCTCTTAGCAGTTTGCAGGCTATTTTTTTTTCCAAATGAGCATTTGTTTCTGATATACAGAACTATTTACAGTTGAGATACCCCTGTAATTTTAGAGATGAAATCAGCTATTTTCTCACACAAATACGTAATCATATAATCAACCTGGCTTAGTTTTTAAAGGTATCTTCAAAGACTTTTTTTAATGGGCAGCGCTGGCTCTTCTTAGGTTAGTTGTGCACTTCAAAAAGGGGAGTTAGGGCATGGTCAGACAAGCTCTGGCAAATCTAGTTTTTGCTTTTGCAGTTTAAGAAATTACTGCCCCCAGCTCTCTGTTCAGCCTCACTCCTCGAAGTTAGCAACCCTGCACCAGGTTTTGTAGAGAATTGGCTGAGACATGAAAATCCATTCCCTCTTGCTGACTTTGTTCTGAGCGCAGTAACCTCCAGTGGAGAACTGGTACAGCTTAAGCCAGTGCTGCCTTTTTTGTTGTGACTGTGCAGAAACGTGAGGCTTGGCCACTCTAAACAGTGGGGCATCTGGAGGAAGGCAAGTCAATCAGACACGAGAGGAGCCAGGGAAGGCTTTGTCAGCATGAGCGAAGGTCATCTTTCCACTGGCTTCTGTATGTCCACCCCTTCTGCCATAACAACCTATGCCTATAGCATTGTATTTTTATTTTTATTTTTATTTTTATTTTTATTTTTATTTTTATTTTTATTTTTATTTTTATTTTTATTTTTATTTTTATTTTTATTTTTATTCTTATTTTTATTTTTATTCTTATTCTTATTTTCATTTTCATTTTCATTTTTTTCCTGACATTCTCTGGTAGAGAGCAGCCTACACTTCACATCATTGAGCTATTTCTGCCAAGCAAGAGGCCTTGTAGCTCTCACCCATTTCCCATCTAGCCTCAGGATCTAGCCTCAGCCATCATGCAATTCCCCACTAACCGTGTCCTACTTTGATGAAACCCGAAGTCTGGAGCTGATACCAGCTTTCTGATTGTGCTTAGAGGTCCTCAGAAAAACACCCAAGCAGGAAGGATCTCTAAAAGAACCCCAACTTCTAGACATATAAATGTAGAATTTTGGAAAGAAACTCAGAGCTTCTTTCCTAATTTATGGGCAGAGATAATTTGCATTTAAATGACTGGGCCTCTGCTTATAAAGAATTTGAAGCATAGCACATGATCTAGGCCAGGTGGACAGGTAAAATAAAGTCTGTTAAGAGTGAGAACTGTCACTCAGTCTACTGAAGCACACTAACAATTTAGATAGGTAATTACACTGTTTACCTTAATCAGGAAAAGGCTTGTCAGGCTTTGAGAATCTCTTTCTATTTTGCAGTCAAGATATAAAACGTTCTCTAATGGGAGTAAAGTTTATGAGGGGAAAAATATTTCCTCTGTGTAAGGATACTTGTGAGAGGAATTTCAATTGAAGGTAATTCATTAACAAGAGGATCTCTAAGCATCCCTTTCTGTTCTGTTTCTCCATGTTTGAAGATAATTTTAAATAAAAATAACTTGAAATATTAATAGGTATATATGATCTATTTGTAGAAATGTGTAAGTGAAACCTCAAGCATGCTTTACACTCATGCTTCAAGCTCGCCTGCTTTCAAATGTTCCATAGAGTCAAATTAACTACTGTGGTTTGCTGTCAATGGTTGGCAGCAGGCATATTGCTCACTACATCCAAATATGACATCTCAAATTGTTATTTAATCCATAAGGAAAGGAGTGATTGTCACATCTTGATATATTTAGTATTGGGAGATTGATAAAGGTTCACTGTGCAGCTCTTAGAAATAATAGAATGTTATTGAATCAAGTGAGGCTCATGCAGGATGTGCTATTGCAGCTGTAAATTAGAATTACAACCCATATGGTGACAGGTCCTTGGTGGAATAGTATCTCTAATCTCAGGTTGTCTTTACTAAGCTGCTTGCCTGAAAAGGTATGCACTTTATGAAATATTTCTTTTCCTTACACTTAATGTATGGGTAAATTATGTGCTAGTGCTCTCTGTGAGGCTCTGAGATCCATAAAGGTGTAAAATATACATTGGATTGTAGTTTTATTAGGTTGGACAATGTATTTTGAATAATGATTTATAAAATACTAATATTTTTTCTTTTCCCATTTTGACATGTTTGTGATTTTTTTAAAACTTCCCATAAAAAAGAAGCATTAACAATGTGGCACTTTTACTTGTTTTTTACTTCTTTTTCTAAGAAAGTATATCCTATGCTATTGCACTGTCTGTCTGTCTATGTGCAGACAAGACCTTCTTGTCTATGAGGGTTCTGTAATAACTTAGAGGATCTATTTCAATCAAGTTTTGCAGAGGGACAGATATGTTTTGGCAGATATTAAGTTCCTACAAAGTTTATAGAAATATTTGCCCAGCTAAGAAATGCAGACCCTTATAGATCTCTCCCTTGAAGGATAGATGAGCACAAACCCTAGTAGACTTGATAGAATGCACATGCAAGTCCAATTTGGAGATGCAAATACAAACAAAACCTTGTTTGTGTCTGCTGTTCAACTATCTGTTGGTTTATCAGTCTTTCCTCTCCCTCTGCCTACTAAATCTCTCTCTTTCACAGTGCCTCAAATCAAAGAATAAAATAATATGACTGGGCAAACCTAAGGGTTCACTGCTGCCGAACAGGGCAGTCCAGCTCCCTTGCCCCTGCTTCCAGCCATCTTGTCATGCCACCTCCCTTGTGCTGGGCTGATGCAGCTCAGTAGCCTTAGGAAAAAAATATCATTTGCTGCTTTTGTTTTTTTTTTTTTTTTGTTTGTTTGTTTGTTTGTTTTTCTGGGTTAGTGAGTGGGATTAGTTCAGTGCACGTCTCACAAGTGCCAGGGCTAGCACAAGGGAGCAGCAAAAGGGTGTGAATAGGGATCAGTTAGATCGAGTCAGTTTGATGTTGAATTTTATTTTAAGTCCACTTAAAATAAAATCCTCCAGAGATTATCCACACATGGGTTTTGTAAGTTTAATTTATGTTCATTGATATACCTTTAGTTAATTTGACTTGGCTGTCCTAGGAATTCCTGTTTCAATATGAGTCCTCTGTGGCCCATAAAAGAGCAGGACACAGATAAAGACTAGAAAACAGAGGCTCTTTCTATTATAAAAGAGAGAATATTGGAAATCCAGGAGATGAGGTGAAATGTTATACCACTACTGCTTGCTATGGGCTTTGACAGAGAAGGTGATCTGGTGTCCTCTCCTAACTATCCGCACCACTTCTCGTGCTAGAAATTATTGCACCCAAAGGTGCTATGTCAGAAAGGAGTGTGCCTGTGCCTTCACTGACCCCATTGGCTCCCAGTATTTTAACACGTGCCAAACTTTAGCCCCGATTAAGTCAAATGAGCTGGCACAACCATGTGTCCTGCCTCGGTGCTCTCTTCCAGGGCAGCTGCCTCTGGAGCAAGGCGGGATGGCAGGGGGAACGGCCGGAGTGGTAAGGCAGTACCTCTGCTGCTTCTTACTCAGGTTCACAACTCAGGCAGATGATTAGATCCCAGCCTATTCTGAGAGAGATGTTACCCAGTAGATGTGTCAATATCAATTCTAGAAGCGATTCTTTTGTGAACGGAAAGCTGGGAATGCTATTAATGGAAAGACATTTCTTAGAAATTGAAAGAAAAGAATAAATGAGGATGAAAGACCTCCCACAGTTAAGTATAAAGTAATCACAATTGCAAAGGCGTAATTAAAAAGCCACTGAGTTCTAGCTAATATTTAAACTGATGAGAACAGCTGAAAATGATAAAGATTCTTCTACAGGAAAACTAAATTAATATTTTCAATATTGGTATAAATATTTCCGTGTGAAACACTTCAGGCACTGACATATTAGACACGCAGATTATGCTGAGTATTTAGTTAATGCTTAGCTTTGACTTGTATAACATAGTGATGGCAGTCATTTGCTGCCTTGAATGAACCAGACTTTAAGTAGTTCTGGGGTTCATTACTATTTTTATCCTGGTTTCTTAAGGAAAGAGGTTCATGTTTATATGTGTGCATCTATCTATCTATATGTGTGCATGTATCTATCTCTTCCTCTCCATGTAAATTTTGAGTCTGATTATTAATTTCAAACAAAGACATCAGAAGGGTGACCTCACAGAAATGAAGACCTTCTTTTCATGAAAACAGGAAATCAGAAAAAAAAAACTTTCTGAGTGAAAGAACAGAACATGAGTTCAGCCATTACTACATCCCTGTCCAGAATCCACTCGTGGGGGAGAAACAGGATTACTTCACCCTTAGGTAATTATAGTTCACACCTTCTTAGATGCCTGAGAACCCAAACATGATGCACAAGTCTGTAGGAAACACGGCTCCTATTATTCGCAAAGGCAGTTATTATATTACCACAAAGACACTAATCCAGATATTTTGCTTTTCAAGCAGTGTCATCTTCAATATTTGTGTGCTAATGTACCAATAATATTTTGTTTTCAATTTAGTAAGGAAAGAAGCCATTTCAGTCATAGCTATTTTTGTAGCTGAAGACTATGACTGTCTAAGTGAAGCAGCATCCAAGACAGCCACACCGTACTGCAGAGGAACATACGAACATTAAATGCCCCATAAAAACATAACTCGCACACAGAACAAATGAACCTTTTCAGGCTACAAAGCACAATATGAAAGTTGTATTTCAGCACTGCAGAATCTAAAGTTTGTAATTAAGCATAAAGTTGTTAAGCTAGAGTTAAAGAAGATACACTGAGTGTCAGAAACAAACAAACTGCAGCAGCATGGAGCTAATTTTGTCTGTCAAGAAATGGTGTGAATTTACCTGTAGTGCTATGGCCAAAATCATTGTCATATTTAAACCAGCTGGTTTAACTCTACTTTGGGTATCTCTGTACTACACTGATGGTTGCCCTGTAACCACTCCTGCCTGAGTCCTGGTACACAAAGTTAATAGAATAGTAAGATCTATTTCAGATATCACCTCAGCATCTTAAACTTCCTGGATGTGATCTGCATTAGAGGTGCTAGCTCTGAAATCTAGGTAAAGATTGCTGATCTCCAGGAAATCATGAACTGTCAATGTGTTGTGGAACTCCAGGCAGAAGAGATGTTTCTATTTATCTCAAGATGTAAGGCTTCTCTTTACCCAGAGGTGAAATTTTCCTGATGGAAGCTTATCAAAATTTCTAATTGTCTATGCCTAGGGAAAAAAAAAAAAAAAAAAGGTAGATCCACTGATTTATTTTTTAGGTTTATAATTTTTTTTTAATTACTTTTTTATTTGCTGTTCACAACTAATCTTAGTTTAATACATTTAAAACTTACAAACTGCAGACTTATCCACATACATATATTGATGATGTGTACTATAAAGAGTGTGTATGGAATGTATATTGCCTCAATTAAGCATCTGCATTTCCCCCATAACTTTTCATTTACAGTAATGCATTTGTCGATGAAAGTATTTTACTGTGGGTATGCAAAGCAATTGAAAGCATTTTGCTGTGGTGAAACCAACACAAAACATATTTAACACCAGTCAGGATTTACAGGACAGGACAGTATCACAGAGTCAGGTTTATAAACTTACCGAATTCCCTGTTCTGGAAACATTCCCTGGTACCTAAGTTTTGCCTGAAGCCCAAATCCTTCCTGACAGAGGGTTCTCATCTCATTTCTGTCCCGTCAGGAAAAATGTCTACTCCTGCTGGGAACTTGCATCAATTTAGCTCATTCTAACGAATCTTTATTGGCACAGAAGAAAGAATATCCCAGTGGTTAGCGTGGTAGCCACAGGCTGCTTCTGTGATCTTAAGCAGTCACTTAGAGGCAGAATTGTTAAAGAATGCAGGTTAAGTAGTCAGTAGGATTTCCAGAGGCACTTAAGGGCCTGTTTGCCATAGAGAACAATAGGAATTAGGCACCTGGTGTTTTCAGAAATCCTGTCTAGGTGCCTATGGCCATGTCTAGACTGCAGAGCAATGCACTCCGGGGCTCTCCGTCCTGTGTGCAGACTGCCTTCCCATGGAAACCAAGGCACAGGATGGGGAGAAGGGGATGCTCTGCTCAGAGGCTGCACTTTGACATAGATGAAGCATTGGGAAGCACTCATGCAGCTTTCTTGCATCTTTAAGTGTCTGAACAGTTTTAAGCTTCTAAACAAAGCATCAAAGTACCTTAAAAATCAAGCTCTTTATTGCTTTGGGACTTGTTTCCCCATCAGCAAGGAAGAGATAATTCTTTTCTTACGTGGCCGTTACAAAGAAAAATATGTGAATGATTTTGCAGACCTCAAAAGCAATATAAACACCAAGCACAGGACAGTTAGTCTATGCAGGGGCTGTATTACCAGGGTGGGAAGACAGGTGAAGGTTGTACTAGTCTTCCCATTAATGTACAGCATGTAACTCCCCAGTCACATGGCAATAATATTCTTCCCTGAGATGTCAGCAACAGATACAATCTTCCCAGAATGAAATGGTGTCACTAACAGGCTGCTTCTGCATGTCTTTTCCATCTCTTTGATATAAATTCTCACTGACAATTGCACACAAACTTTTGATCTACCTCGGGTCTCCATTTCTCCAAAATATTGGCCAACTTGTGCCCAGTAAGTTGTGTGGCCATGCTCTACTTTTGCACTGAACTGTGGGAGTTATTTATAGCTATAAATGGGGATGATTTTTTGAGAATACTGTCTCTATAGAAACTGGTGGTGGACTAGACCAAAGAGGTTTCTTAGAGGAAATTCCCCTGCTCTTTTTCCTGTGTAGATGATGCCAGAAAGCTTGAACTCCTTGTTGGCTGGTAGAGAAGGATGCATTTGGCATATAAATGTATTATTCATCTCTCCTCTAGAAGTAAAAATGTAAACATTTACAATTGACAGTATTTACTTAAATAAAAATCTTTCTTCGACTGTATTTCAGCTGGGTCCATGTGTTCACTTCACTTACATTCCAAAAAACCAAGGGAAATTCCAGCACACACACACAAAATCGCATTAAGATGGTGTTAAGGTTGCTGACTCTCATTCCTAAATAACACAAAAACTAAAAGTACAGGAAATCCTGAGTTAAGGCTCTTTCACAAACTTTAGACATAATTTCCTTTTTCATACATAATACTTCCTCCAGTGCTGGTGAAATCAATTTGTGGCTGGCTGTTCTGGCATTGGGACAATGATGTGGCAGCAGAATACAGCAAATCTGTGCGGACCCATTTCATTTCCACTTATATGTGCAGTATTAACATACGACCAAAGCTTTCAAAAGTGAGTAGTGATTTTGAGTGCTTAAAGCTGAGATGTCTGAAGTACTTTGATTTTTGGAGATTGCTGCCAGGAAGTAAATTGAAAATCATTTTAAAAATTCAGAAAATCCTACATGGAGTAGGAATCTCAAGAAGAGATGCACTTTCAGGTAATTGCCAGTCATGGTCAATTTGCTCACTGTGTGGTTTGAAGATTTTAACGTCTTTCTGATCTCTAATAATTCACTTTTCTGAAGGCACCTCATGAAATCCAAGTATCACAATAAACATCAGTCTTTCCCTGAGGGGAACTCCTGCTGTGAAAGATAATAGTAAATTGCATTAGCATGTTTCCTGTAACCAAAAGGGTTTGCATTATGGGTGCAATCATTAAAAGCCCTTCACCTACTGAGGTGCTATCAGTTTCAGGGGTAAGTTCCATACTTTGAGGCCTGACAGTGAATTGCGCTTGCTGCTGTGGAAGGAAGCAATAAATGTTTAGATGCTGATAGCAACATTCCTGCTATTTCAGAACAGGAAGTTAAAGAGCAACATGCAACTGAAACTGCAAGGAAAGTTCCAGTAGTCACTCTGAATTTGGTTACTGCTTGGGAACTTGCCCGGCATGGCAAGGGCTGTGCTACAACTCACGTGAGAACCATCATCCTGTGTCTTTTTACTCTTATTTGAAAACAAAAACAAACAAACAAAACCAAAAACATACTATTCAACTGCTACATCATGAAACAACCCAGTAGCTGAGCTGTATGAGAGACCCAACACTTGGGTATCTAGAGAGATTTTAAAGATATTAGACTGAATCTTCCATCCTCAAGTGGTATCAGGTTTTCAAGGTTTCCTTTAATAATGTAAACACATTCACAGAATGGCAAAACCAAACCTGATTAACTAGAAACCAATAAAAAATTATATACGTTGAAAGTCACTGTTCACACAGTGTAATAACTGCCTCGAGGAACAGTCCATACTGAAGTCATTTTCATTTTACATTGCAGCTAAGGTGATGCAGAGATGCCATGGAAGGGGTGGGGAGAGTCCTGTACCCCTGTCAGTCTGTGGCTGTGTACTCCCTCTGCTTTCTGCATGTCATACCTAATGAACGTGTAGCTGCAAAGTGAGTCAGTTCAACTGGATGATCCAGTGGAAAACTAACCCTGAAAGTAAAGAAAGAGTTCCTCTGTGGGTCAGTCAGCTGCATCAGGTCACACTGAAGTTGTGTGCCTTAAATCTGGTAACAGCTGGGGAACAGAAGAGTAGAGCAAGACCATGCTTTCTGGCAGCTGCTGACAATGGAGTCCTGCAGAGACAGTATGGACACTCACCCTTAGGCTAACCTGGGAGGATGGTGCAACCTGGTTTAACGAGAGTGGGCATCCACCTCTAGAGGCATAAATGAAAGCAGTGGGCCATAAGGCAAACAGATGACAGGGCCAGCACAGTCTTACCTGTGGCAGACAGCTAAGAAGAGCTAGTGTCCGGGTGGGGATGGAGAGGGGTCTTAATTTTAAGTCAGCAGCAGGACCCAGCTACAGCAAGGCCTAAACACTTGAGGGATTTAAAAATAAGCATTGGAATTTTGCACTGGAACAAGAAGCACACTTCAAATTAGGACAGAATTTAGAAAAGCTGTGTCAGGAACCTTTAATGTCCCACCTCTTTCTGAACAACTGCATTTTGCAGAAGCTCCAAACTGCCTGTACAGTGTTGTTCCACTCATCACAGACCTTCTCAACAGTCTGGTTTATATGTGACAAAGAAAGCTGTAGTGATGTCTACCCTGGACAAAAAGGAGGAAACCATTTCACCTATGTCATCCCATGTTAGTTACTCAACCTAGACATCCATTACAGGAAACACCAAGAAATATTCACCTCCAGTGTCATTCCTTCCCCTTATTTTGGGTGACTACTTCAGATGGAATGGATTGTGCTCCACAAGATGCTTATCTCTTTCCTTTAACAGTAAAGGGAACTTAAGGTGATTAACTCAGATGCAGCTGTCTGTTTCAGACAACTGAAGTTAAGTGAGCTGCAACTCCTCTGAGGAGCTGTCACCTTCTGTCCCACTGTAGATGATGAAATACTTGGTGCTATAATCCAAATATTCAGGAGTTAATTTAGTGAGATTCAGAATTATTCAGTTATACAACTTCTGTCACTCCATTCCCTTAGTCTTTCCCTACCTAGTTAACCTCATCTCAGTCTCAATGTGTCAGGACAAAGCCGCAGGCAGTACATATCTATCTTAACTAAGCACTGTAAGGGAAGAAAAAGAGTACATCTTCTGGATTTCAGTAACAAAATTTTCATAATTAAAGATCAAAGCAGGTTCAGTTCAGTCACCTCTCTGCAACTGCTCTGTACACTGTTTTGTTCAGCTTAGTCCTAGAAGTTTGAAGAAGCCAAATGTTTGCTGGATTCCTAGTCATCTTTGTGAATCTCACAATCAGTGAAATGTTGTCCTAACACTTAATTTAGTAGTCTCTCATTTAATTTAAACCTGCTTGTTCTAGTTATAGGTTCCTTTACATTAGTAAACAATCTTTGCTCTCTCTTGGTACTTGGAAGCTTCAAATATTTTATGCAATTACTGTACAATGCTTGGTACTTGGTGATTTAGTTGCATCTGTTTGGATCACTTAATGTCTGCTTGTGAACCAAGTCAATCTTCCCTACAATCACTACCTTGAAAAAGCTTCTATATGAAAATCATCAGTAACTCTTGGAGCTTTTACAGTCTGTCTGGGTTTGAATCCCTCTTGGTACCAGCCACTGATATACTGTTACTGCCAAAGAAGAGAAGCTCCAGTGTTGCTTCAGGTTTCCTTCAGATAAAGACATATTTCAAGTGCTTTTTTTAGCCCTGTGCTGAGCCTTCAATATACTTCCTTCATTTCCAAGTAGTATTGAGTATGCATTGCAATTGTCTTAATTTTTTTTAAAGCAGTATGAAAAATACAGAATTCAAAACCAATTATTGTCAAGGGGAAAACAGGGCTCAAATACACAAAAGACTCGCTGCATCTTGACAAGCAGAGGCAGTGCATCAGCTGAACACTCAGTATTGAGCCTCTTAGTGCATAATAAATCATATGAAAAAGACACTATCAATGGCATTGGTCTCTGAGCCCAACATTTTGACAATGATTAGTATATTTGGTATTTGTCTTAAAGTCTCTGCTCCTGACGTAACTTCACAAGGCAGTACAGATAATATGGAAATGAAGGTTTCTTGCCTTTACAATTACAGAAGCGGGCTTGATTATATTAGAAAACCCCCCCCAAAGTTCAGAAACTGGAAGAGAACTCACCACTTTTCCACAATGTTCTTTCAACCTCATAAATTCTGAATCACTCTCTTGATTTTGTGAGACCTGATTCAAAATCTCTGGCTGGACCGTTCCATATGGCAATAAATGCAGCTATTTCGTCATAAATAAAATAACCTCCTTTTAATGAAAACAAAACTTTCAAAGCGCCCTCCAACAGTTTTGGTATTGAAACTTGAAACTGTGATGACAGCAAAGCCACGAGATGAGGTTTTTTTTGATGACCATGAGCAGAATCTTTGCTCCAAATTTTAATGTACATTATATCATAGACAGGCCTGGATGCACACATGCCTAGCAAGGTTGTCCAGCTCTTCCCATTATGAGACTCTGTTTTCAGTTATTTGTAACTTTGCCAAAGTTTAATTATTTGCACTGAAATTTTCCACACTGAGCATCTGCCTGAGGCTGCATTTGTTTTTTTTCTGGAAACAAATAAATCAGCCATTTCTGAAATCAAGGCTAAGGGAAAATATATCATTTTCTTTATTATAAACAAAACAAAACAAAAATGAAACAACAAAAAAAAACAGAGTTCTGCTGATTCTTTTTTTTTGGGGGGGGGGGCTGGGGGAGCGACGGGATAACAGGGCTACTGTGCCTTGTGGAATGGGATTAAAATTTGGCAGAGGCTTGCCTTTATTTCAGATATGTGCTTCTCTCCATCTCTTAAGAAAATTTGTCATATTTGGCTAAGTTATAATCCTTTGGGGGGGGAAAAAAAAGAAAGCAGTTCACACATGCTCAGTAGACAAGTCTCAGGTGTTGGTAGCTGCATTTCTCAAAGATTCTGTAATTACAGAATGTGTTCCAGACTGAGGCTGAGCAGGATTTTCCTTGCAACTACAGCTCTACGTCATACTGGGCTGCAGTCCAAGACTGAGCGCAGAAGCTCTATTTCTCCCACCTACTCCTAACAGGAAGTGAGAAGGAGGAAGCTGCACTATTTAAAAGCAGAGTCTGCAAAAAGCTGATCTGCCTGGAGATGAGGAGCAGACAGGAACCGAGATACCGGGATGCAGAGAGAGAGCAAGAGAAGAGGGAACTGGGAAAACAATGGTGACAGAGGCAGTAAACTGTACATGGAAAAGGAGATGAAGAGATTCAGAGCCAGCAAGAAAGAAAAACAAAATTAAGAATAGATGCTGAAATGCTGGCAAATGTGAGAAAGACTGAAGGATTCACTCAGACTGGGTGAGGAATTGTTGATGAAAGTCAGTCTACAGAGAAATCTATGGTGGAGAAGGAGAAGGGGGCAGAAGAGACAGAACAGATTCAAAGCTATAAAGGAAAGGAATGAGTGGAAAGAACTAAGACATGCTGAGTAATGACAGTGGAGATGGAATTAAGAGTGAGGTTAAGGAGAAAATAATACTGAGGCAGTGACCAATAGAGACAGAAATTGTTGTGCTTTGCAGGAATAAATACAAATGTCTGTGTCCAGAGGATATGCATTCAATCTGGACCTTGTAGTGGGGCCCAAGAGCTTTAACTAACTCCAACAATCCAACCACTGTCAAAACACAGGTTGGAAAACATCCATCAGAATGTATTATCATATTGTTGTGTCCACACAGAAGAGAGATAATATTACTTCTAATTATTCAGTTAGTTTAAATGTCAGAAAGCTATGTGGGACACCTACATTTTCTTAATCCATTCATAAAGCATGCACATAACATTGAAGTGTGACAACTGGTACATCAGAGATTTATTTATTTTTCCTAGTTTGGATCAAAATAGCGAAACTTACCTACTTATAGGAAAGTATGATGGAACATTTTTAAGACTCAAAAATGAGTGTTCAGAAGTTAGGAAATGGAAGAACTAAAGCTATAGTCATGCAGACTGCATATTGTCTCCTTTGTGTTTTGGTGGAAATGTTTCTTAATTGCATGATTACTTATCTGTCTCACTTATTTTACAATGACAATATACACTTTCTTGTCTCTCAAGAATTCCCTGTGTAATCTCCAGCAAGTCACCAACACTAGAAGCTTCTCTTATGTAGCTCCTTTTTTTTTTTTATTTTTTTATTTTTCCTGCGGGGTACCTCACCTGAGTTCCTATGACCCGACTTACAGAATGGTTGCACGTTTGAAAAGTCAACAGGAGTTCCAATGCTTATAAATAAATTGCTATACTAAGGGTCAAGACCAGGCACCTGAACTGAGCAAACCAAATTACAGGATAGTTTTAACCTTTTCTCTGCAAAAAGCAGGAGTAGCTATATCACTTTAACTACTAGAGGTGTCATAAAAGTAAACATATTTGCAAGTGTGAAGCACTCAGAAAGTACAGTAATGAGAACCACTGAAAAGATCAAGAGGAAGCTAATCATTCTGTTGTCAGAGTATATTTTGAATACTGTGAAATAAACAAGGCAGAAGGACTCATACTGAAATAAAAAGACATTCAAAAACTACTTGTCACCCCTGAGTGCTGATAGAGGCTGGGATCTTGGCAAAAAACTCTACGTGGATATGCAACTAAAAGCATTAGTACATGGGAGATGAGTAAAGTTTGGAGACAATCTGACTTTTGGCACTTCCTACCTTTAAATTGCTTGACTTTGCATCTTTAATGACATTCTTCAGCCCCATATTTTGATATGTTTTATACATACATACAGAGCCTTAGCAATCCTGCATATTATATATATATATAATTGCCAGTATCAGCAAAACCCTAAGATGGCATTAAAGTTTTGTTTTACAAAGCTGTTTGAAAACAAACATACTTCTGTTTTTAATGCTTTATGTTGATATTAAGAAAAAAAAAAAGAACAACAACAACAAAAAAAACCACCTTTCTTTCTCCCTTCCTTTCTGTTCCTTTTCTCTCCATCATTCTTTACAAATGCCTTCTTTCCTCAAAAACTGTAGGACTAGCTCTGGCTCAAACAGCTGCAGAAACAGCTTGGCTTCAGACACTTACCACAGCAGATTTGCTTAATCAAACAACCATCAGAGCAGCTTTGTTCCAAGCAGTTGCCAAAAGCCTGTCATGCTAGAACTTCAAAAAGCTGCTCCAGCAGCTTTGCTGCACACCAGAGATGCTCATCATGCATTGAGGCGACATCATACATTTCTAAGTAGGAAATCCAATGATATTAATGTGCTGTATAATTCTGTGGTACAGTTTTATCCAATGATATTAATGTGCTGTATAATTCTGTGGTACAGTTTTATCCATCTAATTAAAGTATTTGTGGTAATGCATGTCATACTTCGGAGTCCATGGCCACTTTATCTAGTTTGTATCTTTTACAAAAAGGTATTACTTTGTCCTAGCCACTTTCTACAGTTGACCTCTGTCCAAACTTGAACTATTTCAGAAAGCTTAAGGAAAATTCTTTCAGCAACTTTGAATAGGTAATTTAAACCAAAAGTCTACTGAGAATAAAAGGCCAGAAAGCACAGTGTATGCTCATCAAGTTCCAGACATCATCAACATCTACCACGTTTTTGTGGTTTTGATAGGTTGTTTGTTTAACCTATATTAAAGCCTTCAGTGATAGGGATGCTAGCAGCTCCCGACGAAAATCTGCTCCAGACCATCAATACCTCTATTTTATGCAAGTTTTTCCTAACAGCTAACCTGAGTCTTTCTTCCTGCAGTTTAAGTCCATTGCTTCTTGTCAGACAAGAAGTCTTGTCTTCATGTACTGGGAGAACAATGTATTCCCTTCTCTCAAAAAGTCTTCTCTCCTTTAGGGTACACAAAAACAGTCTTGGCTCATTGAACTTGTTTGCTTGACTTACAGTCGTTCTCACTGCTCTTCTCTGGACTACCTTGAGTAGTCCATTTCTTCCTTCAAGAACAATGCCCAGAGGTGGACACTGTAGTCCAGCTGAGACCTTGCCAGCTGTAAGAAGAATCGAGGCATTACTTTTTGTGATTTGTAGGCTGTGCTCTTGTTAAGGGAACTCTTCACACAGTTAATGCCAAAGAGGATAAGTACTATATTCTAAATGTCACGGGCACTTACAGCTCATTTGGGAGTACTCAACAACTATGCAGGAAATATATTAGAACAACTAATAAGATTAGATCTTGAACATACAAAAAGTTCTGTTAAGAATAAATACTTGTAGCCTTGAAAAATGCATACCAATTTCACGGAGTGTACTAACTAGCTTAGAAGCTAGTTAGAGCACTGATCTGCTCTCGTGAACCTGTATTTCTTGAAAGTTTAGAAATAATGGTTACTTCAATAGTAATTAAACATGCATGTTCAATTCAAACTGATTTGTGTTAACTTTTTAAAATATCTTGTGATTTCTTAGCTATTTTTCTGCTATGCTTTCTGCAGATTACGTACATCTTTTGTGGCAGGCCTGATGTTTGGGCATATCCATCTCATTCGGGGCTCTTTATGTCATACTTCTCTCCTCTAGAATTTACTGTGTATCAACTCATGCTTTGAGGTATAGGACACGATATCACTATCTAGTTATTATATCCAGTGTGAGATGCAATTTCATATTTATAGCATCAGCAATCTTTCCCTTGAGAGTTATGAAGCTTTTTCTACTGGTCATTGAGCTACAGGAGCTCACCAAAGCTCTTTTGGGAGTACTACTTCACGAGTACAAAATACTTACCTACAGAAATGGATAACTCTTCTGTTCTGTTTATTTCAAACTTTCCTTCTGATTGCTCCTTCGTTTCATATTAGTATGTTTTTTACTTAAGGTGTGATGGGACACATTTCTTTTTCTGTTTTGTGTTTCACTTGGGAACTTTATTCCCATTGCAATGAAGTATGTTATATAAATGTAAGGCATTCTGCAGTATTATTGTCATTAGTGATGCATATTAATAACTGTAATGCAAATGTATTCCTCACTTGTTGCTCAGTATTTGTAGCCTTATCAATTAAGTGGTATGAAAATTTTGCTGCTCTGTAATTACATTGCTCTTTATCCAAGCAGTATAGAATAAATAGTAAATTTGTAAGTCTCACAGTGAATCATGCGGACGGTGGAAAATAAAAAAACCCTGGAACTTATGATTATTACTTACCTAGCAATCGGGGTCCCATTCTGCAAAGAACTATGTAAGCACACAGTTAAAGACAAACCTCATCCTGAAGAATAACAGCATAATTGGATAGTTTTTCTTTTCCTCTGTCTATTATTATTTCCATCTTACCAGAGAAGGAAGTCACAGCATGAAAGTGAGTTACTTGTGAATCAGAGAATGTGTGAAAGAGGCAGAGACTGAATCGTGAACCACTGAGTCAAGTCCAATTCTTTAACTGCAATTTACCTATACCATGTAAAGCATCAACAAAACTAAACTTAAAAACCCCAGATCCCCCATTTTGATAATTTAATAAATACCCTATCAAACACCATCTGTAAACTAAGGTAAAGAATAAAGAGCAAAGAGAGAATAAGAGTACAATAGAATATATTCCAATTATACTAAGGTCCTACCAGTGCCTCGATGTCTGGGAGACATCTTTTCTCAGAACAATGAGTTAGAAATAAAGCTTCGAACCAATGGATAAATAAACCTATCTATTGGATCAAATCTGCATAAGTCACCTACAATGTCTGTATCTGGTGACCTTCATGTCAGCAGTACTGAGTACTAATTGAACAGAAATAAAACAAGTTAACATCTTTTCACACACAGTTCAACAGAAAAATAAATACAGAAATTAGATTGTATGACAACAGACTAGTATACTAAACTTGATAAAACATATTTAAGAACAGATACTATTGAAGAGTTAGGTGACTAGGTGTCTGCCCTGTCCGCAGTTCATGGGTCATTGGCCTGAGCCCATGTTGTCAGCCAAGTCAGTGTTTCGATCTTCTGCAGTTTTTTCCACACTGATTTCACTCCCAGAAGACATGTTTCTTGCCAAACTATCACGCTTGGAATTCAGCCAGTTATGAAAGACTTGTGTCAAGTTGACATCAGAGAATGCTGAAAATTGGTGGGTATCCTCTGGGTAAGGTGTCTTCTTTCAGCCAGCTGTCTTTTAGCTGGTTTTTGGTCCCTGAGTAATTTGAAGATTACTGTTTAGGTTCAGGTACAGATGTTTTTGGTTTTCCTGAAAAATACACAAGCCTGATGCCTTTTTTTTTTTCACAGTGCAGTTCTTCTCTTTAAGGAGACAATGTCTGATTTCAAAATCCCATTCCTCCCAAAATGAACAGGTGATCCCAAGATGTCTCTTGCTGTGAGTCCACTCGTGTTGGTTTCAGCTCTGTGAGCCAGACCCTATCTGTAGTTACTGCAAAGGACACTTTGCAGGGTCCCTGTTCTGCATATTGGTTGTATGACAGACCCACACTAGCTGAGAGCAATTCAGTATGTCTGTGAGCTGGATGTGGGTCTTAAAGGGCCACCAGCTGGGGCCTACAGGAGACTAACGAGCACTGGGCAGATTGGAAGGCAACACAGTGTGTCTGCATGTGTAAGAGCTGCCTTACTTGGGAACACCTCTGTCTCAGCAAAACAACCATCTGACTGAGAAGATTACATGGATTTTCAGGCACTAAGGGACAGAAGCAAGGAAATTAACCCAAGCAATTGGTCCTATGGTTGTTTCCTCCCAGTTTTATTTTCCCATTTAACACTGCCTACTCTGCATGCACATGGCCCTTGTATTTCCTGTCTGTTTTGTCTGAGGGTGAGTGGAAACTATGAGCTAGTTCCCTGAAGGACAGAGACAGCGCCACACTGAATGTTCTCATACCTGACTCTCAGATGTCATACTCCAGCCCTGAGTGAGATACCTACACTTCAGAGCTCAAAGACCCAGAACACTCTGAGCAGGCAATCAACAATGTCAACAACAACAACAATAGCAAGAGCATGGAGACTAAGTTCTCTGAAGGACCTGAATGCTTACTGTCAGGATACAGCAAGAAACTCCTTTTCTCTTGGTGTTTACTTCCCTGAATGCATGGCTGGGCTCACATACTCTAATCAGAGGGATAGGTAGAAGCTCGGTTTTAACCAATAGCTCAGTGGTTAGTTAGAGCACAGAAAAGGAACCATAATTCCTCTTGTTGAAGCTGCTTTACTTCGCTGGGAATAATTAAATATTCATTAGGCAAAAGAGAGAGCAATATTTTATTACCTTGCATTCCAGGCACTCGGCTAAGAGAGAAGAGGCCTCAGTGCCTGTGTCAATGAAATTTTAAGTATCCCATATTAAGTAATCATGAGAGCAGGGACTGGGATTCAGGACTCTCTTTACGTAGGTGAGAGAGCTCACTACTGAGCTATATTATCACATCAATTTTTGTATTTTTTCTCCTTCCCTGCTCTCTCGCAGTTTTGACAAATATTTTGCAAATATTTTGTGCACACTGGAAAAGTGTAGAAAGAATGGAAGTTGAATGCCTTCACTCAGGGAAGCAGACTACACCTGAAGTTAAAATGTGACTCTGGAAGGTGTGAAATACCCATTCAAAAGACAGAGGAATGAATAAAAGGAGTTGTGTTTTCCCTATCTTAGTTGAATCCTTTAGCTATAGAGAGAGTGATGAGAGCTCTCCAGCCATGCTTCCCACATGGCCCAATCCAACATGTCTGTATTCAGGTTGTTTTCTGGACCGGATTTTGGATGCAAGCCAAGGGTGGGAATACCTTACTTGAGAAATACAATGGTCAGGCATCAAGCTTCCCAATTTCATTCATTTAGCCACATAGTAAATATCACTGATGAAAACTTGGGCACCTATATATTTCATATGCCTCCTGGTAAAGAGGCATCTATGCGAAAACTCTGAATGCCTATATTTGGGATAACAACACCTAAATATTCTTGGAGATCAACTTTATACACAATATTTGGCTATAAGTGTCTAGTGGGTACACCTGAGCATTTGCTTTGCTTGACTTCAATATAATTTATCTTTTAAGATATCCATTTTTATTTGTCATATTATTTCTGGGAGCCAAAGACTGAGTAGCTTTTTTTAATTCAGTGGCTAGGCAAGGAAATAGCTTGCGGAAAATGATACATTGTCCTGCTTAGCACTTGGAATGTTGAATTCAGTAACAGCCATGTGATTTAATTTATTGTTATTATGATTTTGACATTCCCTCCTAAAGCTTTAGTAATGTGTATATTGCCTTCTGTAATGGTCTCTCATCCTATGAATTTTGAGTTGGATTGGTATTCTGTAAAAAAAGAAGTGTTTTCAAATTGAACAGGGACATTGTACAAGGTTGGAAGAACTGTAGAAAATCAGTGTATTTCTAGTCTCATCAGGGCTAGTTTCATGGGGCTTTGAAAAAATGGATTCTTTATTTTAAGGATGAGTTAGCACACATCTAGTTAGCCTGTACTCTAACTCTGTTTTGATCAGAAATAGATTTGGACAGTGCATAGGGCTATCGTTCGACTGTCCTTGGTTTTGCACCAATCAGCTCAGTTCTCATACAAAGAACCCATCTTCTGAGAGAGAAAATAGGGCAGCAGGGAAATTCACAGTTACAAAATAAGCTGAAATAACCAGTTTCACACGAATATAAGGATCTGCCTACATGATTAAGTGGAACCAAAACAACAAAATGGCTCATATATTATGCTTACAGTTATGGTAGTTTAGGTCTTCATGAGTGCTATAATTTTAGAACAACAGTGCTCAATTGTGAAATAACATATATTTTAAAAGTACATTATTTAGAAATAGGGCAACCTCATTCTGAATGAAAGCACTCACAGACAGTCAAAATCCCACATTTAGACAAGGCCAAATTCCTGTCTTGGATATTTGGCATTAGCTGTTTATAGGATGTATAACAGCCGTATTGAGTACAGTAATCAAAAAAAGCTGCTCCTGAAAGCCTAACAGCAGTCTTTTGCCATTGGACTGTTGGTGTCTACCCTCTGAGGTCCGAAGTGTTGCTTTAGCTGGAACGTCTGGCAAATGAAATGGACGTAAGAAGAAAGTTCAGGTAATGCTAAAAGTATCATGCATAGCAAAGTGGGGATATTCAAGCAAGTCTTTAATAACAGAATATAATTTGTTGTATGTGGGGAAAAAAACACACACACACATACACTAGTGTCATTTTTCATTTCTTTATGAAATAAAAGCTATACAAGTACTTGTATTTTAAAAAAAAAAAGTGTTGGTTTTTTTTAATGTATTTTTTTTCCTGCCTGCTGTGTACTTAAAGACCTCAAATAAATCTTTTCTGTTTTTGAAAGATTTCTTGGATGGCTTAGATGAATGGGTGTGGATGGGAAGATTTTGGTCATTAATCATAGGGTTCAATTTTTCACCAGAGCATCTTTTTGTACAAATATTTGAGCTGAATAAGCATTTGAAGTAAAAAGAATTTAAAGCTGACTAAAATTATTTCCTCTTTCAATTAAGTGCATCTCCCTTGCCTGGTTGCTTGCATTACAAATGAATGACAATTTTTTAGGGCAATCAAGATCAGACTTTTTCCTTTGAAAACATAACAAATAAAAGTCCCAAACATTCCTCTTTAGAATGTCTCTCTTTTTGGAAGAAAACTCTTACCTTGTGTATGACACAAAGCAGCAAGATGGACACAACCTGTCTTCTCCAGCTTCTGTGAACACCTTCTTGTCTAAGCTTGTACCTGCAGACATACCAAATTACACTGTCAGCTTCTCAGGAAAGCACATGCTTAACTTTCAGAACGTGCATAGTTTTCACTGTCTTCTTCAGAGCTTAAGCGTATCTTAATGAGCTTCTTTGCACTGGGATGATTTCCTGAAATAGGACCAAAGTCTGTTATCAGATATTACAAGTTCCACAAGTTCTAACTTCCCACAACCTCTGATATGAAAATGTTGCAAGAGGCACCTGTGGCAATCCTCAGGCAGCACCTTCCCTTTTGAATCAGATATACCCAACAGTCCAGAAAAGTAAGGAAACTCTGCAGCTGCAGAAACTACCTTCTGGAGGGAGGAAGGGTCTGAGTGCTCTAGATAACTCCAAGTATGATAACATTTGTTGTAAAAGGGGTGCACGTGGTTAACCCAATGTTATTCATCAAATTCCAGGGTAGTCAATTACAAGCATTACCTCATATTCAAGACTCAATCAGTAATTTGTAATGTGTTTGATTTTAGATGTGTTGGCATAATCTTCTTCTATTTACATCTATATTCTAGTTTTATGTAGAACAATGAGTGTTTTTAATTATTCAGGACCAAGTGCCTTTGTAGCAAACTGAGTAAGGAACATCTCCAAGGAAAAAATGGGTTTGCTTTCTATTTGCACATTATAACTTAGAGCTGGGTCTGTTTGCTGACTGATAAAGGTTATCACAACTATCAGGTGTAGAGAAGCAATGGGACATCTTTTCTGCCCAATTTAACAGCTTAAATGAATTGTGACATTCCTGGGCTGCACTTCTCACACTCTCCAGCTGTGGAGAGGAAAATGGACATCACATTCATTACTTTATAAGCAACTGTACTTGCATACCTGCTGAAAGTCCTTCTTGCTCAAAAGTCTGAGTGACCATTCCGTTTTTAGTGTAATCAATAAATAAAGACTCTTCAGTAATCTGCAAGCTTTGCCTGTAGATGTGGAAAGGATGAAGCTTTTGGTACTAATCTCACCTTCCTAACACATGGTACAGCAGAAGCATCTGCATGGGCTGTGACAGCAGAGCTACAGTTCAGTTTGATGATGTGAGAGGGAGATTTGGTCCTAAATTAGAAATTCACTTCGCAGAATATTTTATCACAGACAAAATCCCTACACAGACCCTGGACTTATGAGGTTGCTTCCATAACAAGCATCAAATAATCTCTTGTCAATTGTCTTTCTTTTCACCAGTTAGTATCTTCCTTGGTACATTTTAAAACTACACATAAACAAGTATACACAACATAAACACAAGACCAAAATACACTAACAAGCTAAGTTTTGATTTCAGGTAACCTTTTGCAAGATATTTGCATTTGTTAGCTTTAAAATTTCTCTTCTTTGAGTAAATATTGATATAATTCCTTAATCGTTATAATGTCATGTTAATTTCCATTTTTGAGATTTGAAGGTTGTGGTTCATAGTGACATTTTGGCACTTCCAATTGGATTTTCTGATACAACAAGACCTTGGGGGGCATCTCAGGAAGAGAATTCTGAGAATTGTGAGAATTCTGATTTAAAGGAAACAAAAACCAACAACAAAATAGACCTAAATGTGTCTGATATACTGGAGAACTGAGTAGCATTAAGTGCTGCCAGCTTAGAGACTCAAGTATAAAGTGATTTGAGACTGCAGGCCCTAAGCCAGTGGAAGCTGAAAGGCTTTGCAGATGTGATGTGGTCATTGTCTGTTGACGTTGGTGGTCATGCTGTTATCACAGCAATGCTCCCACAGCTGTCATTGGAGTGATGTTGGCAGAGCCTCTGTTGGGAGACATCTGCCTTGCTCTTCTAACTGGGGTTGAAATGCTACGATGACAGCTGCACAGAAAGTGAAGAAAAAGGGAAGACAATAGAAATCTGAAAGAAATATTGAAGATATAAATGGAAGCAACTATGCTAACCACTGTCAAGATTCAGACCAGAATTTCACAGAAGTTAGAAAACACAGCTACAAGAGGGCTCATTTTTGTTCCAGTTACAGTGCTGTAAATCTGCGATTAGGTGAAGTGACTCTGTATTTACACCAGTATAAGTGAAATCAGAATCTGCCTCAGATCCCTAAAGATCCTTAAAATTAAACTAAAGATCCTTAAAATTAAATTTTAATTCTCCTTCCTTGTCTATTTATGCTACAATAGCTTCTTCATAGCCACATGTTACAATCACAAAACATGCACATGACGTTATGGAACTGCTATGAAAGAAGTTGACCACTGAATGTAACAGCTTTTAGTTGATTTACTTCTGTGAATGCTGAGAGAAAAGAAGTTGTTTTCAGTGTACCCCGATCTATTGTTTTTCATTAGAAGGAGAGTGATGATGCATCAATTTTTATCTCTAAGCAACATTCACTCTCCTGGCAGTTAAAGAAATTATTGCAACACACAGAAAATGGTATTTTTGTTGGGAACACTATGTATATTTTTTCTATTGTTCAGTATATTAAGCCTTACCCCCACTTATGTATAACTTAGTCCCAGTAGAAAAGCTATTGTAACTGGTATGAGCTTGTTATAGGGACTTGGAACGTAATAAATACTTTAAGAGTACATACATAAACTAGATGAGCTCAGAGAAACACAGACCATTCTGCTAGGCTGCCTAAATCCCCCAGGTTAAGATCCAGCATGACTGGGCTGAAGCCTTGTTCAAATACTGCAGTTAAACACCTCACATACTAAATTGAACAACCAGCCACCCACACACTTTTCAAGGTGCAAGAGATTATGCTGTTGCCCAAAGCCTCATGCTTTGCTGTAAGTGAATCAAGCACCAATGCAAGCCCACGTCACTCCATCTCATTTACAGCTCAAGTATTAAAGAATCTGTGCATTGGGACATCCTTGCCTTTGTTTGTTACAGATTGGATGGTGCTGGAAAAGTGGACTTTTGAGGGACACACAACCTGAATCTGCATGACTTAAGAGCAGATGGAGGATAAGAACTGCCTGCTGTGCATGTGACATACCTTACCCAACTGTATGTGGCAACATGCCAAGTGTGTGGGTGTCCTGGCCCTCAAATACATGAGGAAAATGTGTTACCTTTACAGGCATAATACCTTGCTCTATTTTCATGCCATGAAAGTGTATGGTTTCCTTCCTTTCTCAGGGTATGGGGCATGGAAACATATACAATAGTATATGTGCCATAATATACATCAGTAGCACTCCTCCACAACATGCAATTTTCTAGGATGCCATAGTACCTGTGGCTGAATGCTTAAACATAACAAAACTATTTAGTCACAGAATGAACATAGGTGAATGTATGCAAAAGCACAGGGGACACAATGAAAGATTGTACAGACTTCCCTCTGTACTAAAAAAGTAGTTAGAGATTTCCTGCAATAAACATGACTAATAAATAAATAAAATAGTGAAAGAAAATAATAAAACCATCTATAATCACATCCACATTACCAAATTATGCAATAGTCAGTACTTATGGTTATCCCATTTTGGAGGCAAACATCTGTTAATGCTTCTTTTTTCTGTTTCTGAGCATCCATGTCTTCCTACTGAGATCTGGCTTGGATTATTTCCAGAATCTCCTTTATAGTTTCTGTTCCCTAAACACAGTGGTTTTGTTGTGGCGTTGTTCTTCTGTTTTATGGGGGTAAAGAGGGCCATGTCTGTGTTTTCTATCCCAGTTTCTCTCCTCACAGACAAGAGTTCATCCAAAGAGCTGGGATAACCAAACTCGGGCCACAGAAGAACAAGATCCTGTTCCCTGGATATGAAAGTCCTTGCTGTTCTCTGTCTGCTCTCAACAGAGAGCCGTAATCTTCTGCATCAGCAAACGTAACATGGAAGATGCTGTTATTTTCTCAGTAACGTGCTTTGGTGCCCTAAATACGGATTATTCTTTTTTCTGTTACAGAATTTGTTCACAGCTTCCCACAACAACTGTTTTGTATGCACCTATGCCTTCCCCAGTGGCAGGGTCCCTAGGCAGCAGAGCAGGCTATGCATCAGCTCGTGTCTGCCTTCAGTTCATTTATCACCATGGAACAGCAACAGCAGCAACATCAGACAAGGAAAAACAAAACAAAACAACACAAAAACAAACCAAACAAACAAAAAAACAGAAGTCCACGGCAAAGGTGAGAAGACTTGGCAGTAGTAACTGAGAAAATGAAAAGTAAATAAAGACAACTATACTGTTGCGGTGACTAAACATCAGAGACTAATTCCAGACCTTTGAATGCAATGACAGAGGTGCTATTACAGGACTGCTCAGATGTAGGGTTAGCCTTACCAAGAGAAGAAACAAGGGAGTTAACTTGAGAGCAAAATGCTTGTGAGCAATGAGACCTTTTCCGTTTCAAAGGAAAATTCCATGCTTTCCCTTCTGGTTGGCCTGTCGTAGCGGATATGCTTTTGGAGTACAGCATGTACAGTGCATAAGCAACTATTGGCATTCATGGTTGGCTTCCAAATCAGCAGTGCTTAAAAAATACGAAGTGCAAACTTGGCTCTCTCTTCTATTCTGGGTTTTGTTATTGTTGTTTTTGTAGTTCTAGTTGTTACTTTGAAACACTATTTGCTCTTTTTTTTTTTTAATGATCTAATTTTAACTCTGTGGATATATTTCTCCTTTGTTCAATCAATATGTTCTTCCTTTCCTTCTGATGTCAGTGGCAGACAGTTGGCAGTTTTCTGTAAAGAAACAATGCTGTCGCCGACTGCATGAACCAGCGCTTCTCCTGAAGACAGCAAATATCATTTCAGAGTCCACCTGAAGCAATACTAACAGCTACAACTCCTCTAGCACAAAAACAGTAACCATGCTGCCCAGGTACTGGAGTGACTAAACTCGGTGACAAGCGAGGATCAGACTGAGAATTTTAGGTTCATGATGAGCAACCACGTGTCCTAATTAGGAAAATATTTACTGTTCTCCATGCTCTCTTCCCAAATCAATGTATCTTGCTGGAATTAGAAGACATGGCTATAGTTATCTTTTATATTATTTTAGTATCTACACATGCTGGTGGCAGACTGAGACACTGAAGATAGCTAGTAATGGAAACCTTCAGCGTGAATGGAGACGATTACTCAGAGGCAAGCAGCAGCTCAATATGTCCTTGGACATGGGTAATGTTAACAACACGGATAATGTTAACAATATGGAAATGTTCAAGAATGGATTGGTCAGAGCAGCTTGCAAGTACAAGGAAATTGCTCTCCTCTGAGCTGTTGAGGGAAGAAAACCCAGGGACTGGATGGCAGCTGGGAGTAAAGCTCAAGGGAGGGACTTTCTCACATTCAAAATTAGCTTCTTTAGGTAGCTGTAATCTGAGCCAGCGGGTTCACATATACCGTGGCTGCAGTTTAGGTAAGATGGACATAACCAAACAAGGGGGGCAGATGAAGGGTTTTCAACCTTTCTGCCTATGTATAAGTGTGTCTCCATATGGTAATAGTTCAACATTCAGATTGTTTTAGTTACTCGGTAATACAGGAGTTACTCAGAAGTTAGTTATAAATACTCATAAGTATAGGAGAAATGAAACATATATATATAAGTAAACAAACAAACAAAAAGCAACAACAATAACAGCCACAACAAACCAATATATGAAATATATGAGAAAATGTGTGTGTCAAACTATCCAGTTTTTACTTCATGGGCACATCAAAAAATATATATGGTCTCCTATTAGCAGAAATTAGCAGGAAAAAAAAAAAAAGGGAAAGAAAGTCTACAGCCTTGGTTATTTCTTCAGCCCTACCTCCACTTCACTTGAGGGCACCCATCTGATGATGCTGTCCTTCAACCAGTCATTCATGCAGAAATGACCTCTTGCTAGTAAAATTGACTACACCACAGAAACCAAACCTATCCTAGTATCTTCCCTTATGCAGTTAAGAAGGAGTAGATGGACAGCCAGTGATCTCATAGAACTCCTCTGCTTTGTCATAAAGCTTTAGAATAAAAAAATTATAGGACTCATTCGTACAGATCATCAACAAAAAGGTAGCTCACACCAGCCTGGCCGTCAATTCAGTGAGAGCAGCAGACACTTGCTAATGAAAGCCCTCTTGGTTCTCTTTGGTTTGGGAAAATGCATTACAATAGGGAAGGTGTTATCTAACACAATGTTAAATACAATTTTGCTCTTTCTTCATGAAACAACAATCATACTGTGCTGCTGGTCAGAATTACCACATGAACTGCTTGAAGAGAAACATGAATAATAGTACCGTTCCCCTTTTCTGTTCCCACTTGAAACTTCACTGTAACGTGGTTAAAAACACATGAGCTCTTTCTCATAACGGGGAAGAGCCTTTTAAAATGCCTCGTGTCTAAAATGTTCAGACAACAGTCTGTTCCGTACTTATTAGTTGTTTGACTCTAGTAAGACTGTTATTGAAACAACACAGTTTAATGTCTTTTATGTTGTATTGACTTCATGTCAAAGTATATTTATATAAATCATCTTTCAGTCATGGGAAACTTGCAGGATGTTTTGTCAAAGTCCACAGAGTGTTTGTTTCAGTTATTGTGAAAACATGTGAAAACATATGAAATCTCTAAGAAATACTAAATAAAGTGTAAATTCAGGAAAATACACAGAAACAAAACAAAACAAAACAAAACAAAACCAAACCACAATATTTTGCACTTTATTTGTAACATGCATTTAAACAGTCTTCATCCATTCCCACCTTTTATCAGAGATCCTGAGCCGTTGGATCCCAGGGTTTTTTCAGTTTTATACCCTTAACAACTCTACCCTCCAGAGATTTTCCCATTTTCTTTAGAATTTTTCCTTTTCCTTCCTGTCCAATGTCCTTGTTGAAAACCTTCAACAAATCAAATCCTTGACAGCAACTTCTTTTATCTTCATTTTAAAAATCTGTCACCTATGTTTCCGTAGAATTATATTTTAAACTAGCCTAGCAAAGTGATTTATAAGCTTAGAGACCACTTTATTTGACCTCCTTCACCTTGAAAGGACATGTAAAAGGAAACAGAGATTCATCTTCTGACATTCCATGGGCTCCCAAGCTCCTTTTCATTGAGAATAGGACACAATCATTTATCCTGAGTAAAATATTGCTGGTTACACATGCTCTGCTATCTCTATAATATATTGTGTTTTAACTTACATTTTTCTCTCAATCTGTTGGTGTTAAATGCAGTAACTGGTAAACCTCCAGTGCCTTCACTTTTTCACTTCACTTTTTCACCAGTGACTTGCCAAAGCGTCAATACTTGATTGTGTCTTCAAGACATTTTACTTTCACACATGTATGGACAAATAAGCTAAAAATAAGGGAACCTGGATTTTTCTTTCCACTTGCTAACTTAGATGGAAATTATACAGTGGTGCAGAGGGGTTTCAGAAGTTTTGGACAAGTGTATGTTTAATAACTGTGGCATCAGTAGCAACAGCAGTCATATATAAGCAGTCATGTATTGTTAGTTTCAATGGAATAAATGAGACTTCAGTCATAGGTGTTAATATAATCTTACCAATATAAAGTGTTAAACCATTTAACATGGTTTGTGGTTTTAAGTACAGAGAGCTTGGCCTGCTCACTCACATGGCAGCTGCACTAGAAATTCATGCCAAAGCTGGGAAGGATATTGATTAGTATGTATAAAAACAAAACACAAAGCATTTGGAAATTGAAATCAAGTGGTTAAAGAAGACTAACTTAATCAAAATGTGTCAGAGTCCTTTTGCTAGACACAGGTTATTCATTTAGAATCCATTACGTTAGCCAGAAACCCTTAGCAACGAGAAAAGCTTAATTCTCTTACTCATCTTTCAGTTCATGACTGTAGGAGTAAAGATTGATTTCCTGCTTGATAATAAATATAAACATGGAAAGAAGAAAGGACAGAAGAGTGGAAAGCAGGGGAGGTGTAGCTGTTGCTGGGCTTTTCAGGATTCAGGTCAAGTAGTCATGGAAAACACTTTGGAGAAGCTAGTCACCCATGGTAACTGCTGGCCTGGAGCCCAATTCCCTTGCCTGGTATGGGATGTCTCCTGCCTGGCCAAGTCAGGTCTCCTTCCTTCTGCTCATCATTCTGCATTTGGTAGAGCAGAACTGGCTGACTCCAAGTGAAGCTAACAGCTGAATGCCAGAAAATGAGAGAGACTGAAAATAAAGAAAACAATGGGAAAGAAAGAGACTCAAAGAACATGGAAAGGCAAGGCAGGACCTTCCTTTTGTCAGGTTGCTGGTTTGTTGGGAGCAGCCAGGTACATGGTTTCATGGGCTGGGTCTAGTGAAAGCTGCCCAGTGGAGCACAGAATTAACACATGGCCTTTCCTAAGGAAGTCCTTCAGAAATCTCTTCCACCGTACTGGTCTCCTCCTTTTAAGCTTTTCAAAACTTTGGCCGGTGATGTGAGATCGAACTGACCATACTTTCTTTATCTCATTCACATATTTTGGTCAACTAATTACTGTTACACCCTTTCCTTGTCTGTCATGTATCATCTTCATTCTATCCTTGACTGTATCCAGAAGACTTCTTTGAGTGAGTGATTGATGTCTCCATTTCTTCACTCTTTAACTGATACTGCTCATTGCAGCACTTTATGAACTCTTACCAGTTTCTCAGAGATGATTTTACAATTGCAATAGACATGTAGTTTCCAATTATCACAAAGGTAGGGAGAAGTCAACAAGTGAGTAACAAATTGTGTTTCATTTCAGCCAGGGATGCTTACTGGAATGTGAGGTTCCACTAGAGCAATTAAATCCCCTAATAAGGCAGGGAGGAAACTAAGGATCCTGATCTAGCTGCTATGGCCAAATCTCTCTCACATTCCAAGAACAGACTTCAGGATTTCCACTAACCACTATAAAGTTCAAAACAATCCATCCAGCCCTTTATGCTGGTGAGTCTTTCTCCATGGTAAATGTGCCCAATGTTTCACAACACATTCTCTCAGAGATGGCAGTTAGCCACCTGGCAGTCAGTCTTATGAAAGGTTTTCTTCCTTTTAATTATAAAAATATCCAAACAAATGCCTCCCTTGCCTATCATGCTGCTTCCACAATACAGTTCAAAGTGATTTATGAAGAAGTAAATTAACACATTCTTAGTATGGTCATTATAGCTATAGTTGATTGGGCAGTATCAAGTGCCAGTTTTTTGCAGTTTAGGTTACAGAATAATTCATTTGATCTGATTTACACTGATGACATTCAGTGCTGCTGCTCTTATAATATAGCAACTTGTCAATGCCAGCTATTTAATTTTGTAAAGCCGTTACTCAAAATTTATTAGTGATGGGTCTTAAATGGCACATCATGCCTGAAGAGTCTTATATTCTGGGGACAGCGAGCATCCTTGAAACAGGCTTACATTAATGTCTTACATCTTGCAATTCGGCAGACTAGCAACACTCATGCAGAGTGATAGCTGTTCAACTGAGCTTTGCAGCTGCTCCCTTCTGCTACAAACAGCGGAATGACATACTCATATTCCCACGTATCCCCCATATCAAAAAATAGAAAGGCCTGGATCTAGAACTAGATCCAGAACCTCTTGCTTCTATGCATGGTCATACATAGACGAAGATTAATGCCTGCTATGGCCTGCATGAATTTTACTATTGACTTCAGTAGCTGTACGGCTGGTCCTCTGTACGCTAGGGGGTGATTGATGAGTTATTTAATTAACTAGTTTAAGCAGCATTAACAATAATCTCAGCAGTACCCAATGGATTTTCTGCTTTAAATATACTGTGCACTTCCCTATTTATAGTAAACACCAGCAGTGGGATTCATCTCTCCAAATATAGATTATACATTGTAGGTGTCTGTATCTGAGTTAACTGTCTAGGCTCCCCTTATAATTAAGAGAACAGGTCTTCTGAGGGCAGAGCTTCTCTTATCCCATTTATGGCATCTAAAATAGATTAAACAACTCACCTTCATTTAGGAGATAGAGTAGAAAGGCCTATTACTGTCTATTCACTATGGAGAGAGTCTGGGCAACTGGCAATAGTATAAATGCCTACTTTGTAGAGGCTACTAAACAGAGAGAAAGTTTCTGCCTTAAACTAACACCAAGAAGCTTGTGACCATCAAGCAGCACCTACATTTCTTCAGATTGGCCTTTTATGTTTGTTGCCTTTCAAAAATGTTAGCCTCTATCTCCTACTAGTTTTATTCAGAAGCAGGACATGGTCAGGAATGGTATTTTGGACCCACCCTTCTCGCTGGTTTTCACTCTTCTCCCCATACTTTCAACTCCATGGTCTCATTGTACTCACCAAGGAGGTAACGAGCTATTGAAATGAAACAGTGCTGCTGTGTAGCTGGTTGAGAAGATCATTGTTGAGCAATGTAACATGCTCTTATCCTTTGTCCCCAGAGGACTGAGCAAACTTTTTGTGAGGCAATCCCATTTACTGCTGATGCCAATGCCAGGAAATGAACAATCTGTGTTAGCTTTTGACTTTTAAAAACAATGGGCTGGATGGAATTCCCTCTGAAGTTACCAGGAGTCTTGTTCTTCCTTTGTTTTCAAAAGGCATGGGGTCAGGCTCAGCACTAGAAGTTTATTTTTCTTTGTTTATACACTTAATAAGAAATAAAGTTAAAAGCAGGTGTAGCTGTGATTTTGAATAGTTGATCTATATGGTGAAAGAAGAGTGTAATTAAAAAATAAATAAAAAAATGAAACAACAATCACCTTTCCTGTTTAGAATCTTTGTGTACTACCACCAGATGGATTTCTTTTATCACATACGTCCTAGTTTAAGGTTTGTATAGGAGATTATTTGTCTACGCATTAAAAAAATTTAGACACAGAACAATTTTGTTACGAAGTTCTTGTTTTGCTTCTTAAGAGGAATTTCCTGAAGAATAATTGTATTGCTGATGATTCATTTGTATAGCTGTTCTTCCCTATTTTGACAATCTTTTATGTAAATATCGATAAGGCTTCTATCACTCATGTTCCTCTTTCCTCCGTTTTCCCTCCCCCTGTGGGAGACCTCTGTCTGAGGACCACACATGACCCACAGCATAAGTATATATGGGGTATAATGCACAGGGTTATGATCTCAGTTGCAGTCTGCAGAAACTACCATGGTCCAAAACCAATTACCAACATTTCTGAAACATTAGTTACCCTCAAAAATGCTTATGTAGTACAGCAATGTTATTACCCTTACTTTAGAGGTGAGAAACTGAATCACAAAAGAAAATAATTGTCTTATTCATGATCACATGAACCCAAGAACATAGTCTTTCCTGATGTCATGTCCCATTCTCTAAGGCAGAGAACTACATACCTTCAGTCCTACACTATGCATATACATATTGATCTATGGTTTTGCTCATTGATTATGTTCCCTACATATGATATGGCTGACTTGCAAGAACTGTTTTGCAGGGACTCTAAACCACATGGTTTAGAACCTCTTCGGCAGTTTAGATGCTCATCACACTATTGAGGTTGAGCACAAAGTCACAAGTGTGCCATTTTAGTGCAAATGGCACTACTGTCTACTAGGACTTTGACTGTGCCTGCCACATAACTCACACGTCACCAAACGTCTTCTCTGTAGGTTATGGGCAAGTGGATGGGTATAACTGGCAGTAAGTTCTCCTTCAAGTGGCTTTCTTGCTTATGGGAACATTTACAACATCTTTATCATCAAACTTCTTTTTTAGTATCTTTTAACACATTTTTCATGACCTTGAGGGATGATGGAGTATACTCTCATCTAATTTGCAGGTGACAGCAAACAAGGAGAACGAGTTGATGCACTTCAGGGCAGGGTTGGAGGAACTAGTGACCTAGACAGGCTGGAGGAACAGGTCAACCACAACCTTACGAAATACATCAAGGACAAATGGGAAGTCCTACACCTGAGAAGGAATAACCCTGGCAACAATACACGCTGGGGACAGACTAGCTGAGGGGCACTTCTGTTGAGGAGGATTTGGGAGTCATGGTGGGCAGCCAGCTGGGCGTGAGTCAGCAACCTGCTTGACAGCAAGGAAGGCCAACAGCATCCTGGGTTGTTTCAGCAGAAGCACAGCCAGGGATGTAATAATCCCTCTTTACTTGGTGCTCGTTAGACCACATATAAAATACTGTATACAGTTTTGGACTCCTAAGTACAAGAAAGCCACTGATATATTGGAGCAAATTCAGCAGGGGGCTACCAAGAGGGTCAAAACGCTGGAGCACTTTACCTGGAGGGACAGGCTGAGGAAATTTGTTCGGCCTGGAGAACACACATCTTTCAAAGGACCTAAATAGCAGCCTGCCAGTATCTATGAGGAGATGACAACAGACTCGTCACGGCAGTGCATGGATGGAGACAATAGACACAAACTGAAACAAGTGCTTCAGGGCAGATATAAAGAAAAACTTTTCCCTGTGTCAAGCAGAAAAACAGGTTGTAAGAGAGGTTGTGCAGTCTCTATCCTTTAAACTTTTCAAGACCTGACTGAAAAATTCTTGAGGAACCTGCCTTGAGCAGGAGGCAGGACTAGCAGCCTCCTGAGGTTCCTTCCAACCTGAATTATCCTATGATGCTATGAAAGAGAGTTGTTACTGAGCGATTGTGTCTGGGAAGCAGCAAATAATATTTTCAAGCCACAAACTTCAGGAAAGAGTGTAAATGCATACTAAAATCCTACAGCAGACACATTATACATTCAGCACAGAGCAGATACTTCCCTTATATAACAGCCTTTGCATTGTTCCTATTTTTAATCCCTTTATTATCACCAATCACCACTAATGCAAGGAATGAGACAGAAGGAGTGTAGACTGCCATACTGCTTATGATGGCATTTGGATGCACTGCAGAGTGTGCACAAAATTGCATGTTTATGGAGAGACATTCTGGCCTTTGCCTCACTACAAAAATGAGTGCTTTACTTATGAGAAATCCTCACAAGTCTAAACTAATTAAAGATGTTGTGTTTCTATGTAATATTTCACAGTAAGAAGCATGTGAGTGTGCACTGTGTGACATACAGTAGTGAGTCTGACACACTGAAGGAGTATCTGAGCTGCAGCTGAGTTATTGCGCAAGCACATACCATCTGGGCAATAAAAGGGATGGCCTGAGTATGGGTATTTATCCATTCTCTACTACCCAGGCCAGAGGCCTGGAAATCTTGGCCAAATGGCCATATTTCTCTTTTTCCACCTGGAAAATAAAACAGGATAATTGACACAAAAAGAGGACAGGACAATGCAGATGCAGGGTAGCCCTAGAACAAATGTGTGTAGTCATTTCTTTCCCTTATAGGCCTTAAAATTTTAACACGTACCTCTTTTGCTTCCCACTCTGAAGCAGTGTCACCCCTTTCTTGTAAAGGATAGAACTAAGTCACAGAATTACAGCTTTCATTTTCTGTCCTCTTTACTTCTGGGTCTCTGTGATGGTGTGGAGAAATAAAGGCCACGTTGGCAAGATGCACCAATTTAAAACACAGTTGTAGTACTCGTCCCTGCATTGGCTTTGTTGCCAGGCATCTTCTGATGGTAGCTGTTCCTCAGGGCTGGTAGGAATGACCACTGCAGTGCAGAGTGATTTCCAGGTCCCTGAGCAGACACAATGTCTTAGTGTACAGTACATCCCAACCCCTCTGGGACTTTTGACACAGCTTTCTCTCCCATAGGGTCAGTACTCTGTCCGAAAGGCTAAGAAGGCAGTAATTAAGATCATAAGTGTTTTCTAGCTTTTTTTTTTACTTCTTTTTCTTTTTTTTTTTTTAACTTGGTTTTTGTTTACAGTCTAGTTTCTAGAAGCCTCTGTGATCACTTGTGAACCATTAGCCTTGTCCTGTCCCAGAAGAACCGAAGAAATAAAACAGGAGTAAAAAGTGAAAGCAAGAAAGTTTTCTTTGAGTTCTCTAAAATGCTTTGGGCTTGTCTATGCATGGGGTTTTGTGCTGATCTAACAAAACCAAATTGGGGTTGCATCAATTTAATTAAATCACTGTGAAAGCTGTGTAATCTAATCCTTTATTTTGGTTAACACCTATGCAACTGAAACATCTGAGCAATAGCTACATAAAGAGCTCAAAGGCATAAAAACTACTCAAGTTCCAGCCCACCACTCTCAGTTTCAATTAAAGGCTGAGCAAGAATACACCTCATGTCCCTGTACTTCACTGTAAATCAGGGAGAAACAACAACAACAAAAAAGTAGCAGATATTCCTAAATTAAAGAAACTCATGCCTGATGGGGATAGGCTAAACCAAACCAAATCACTTTCAGGTCTTCTTTCTCCTTCATAAAACTAGCAGTAAAGGCCAAAAGCATTTTTTTTTTTTTTTTATATTGCAAGTCACCTTTATGAACAGAGGGAAAGAGTCTCCTTGACAATACTGTATGAGTCCCTCGAGGCTTTTCTAACACTTCATTTTAGTCATCTGGAACAACTTATTGATACACAGTCATCCCTTTCAGAAATTTCCAGAGAAATTAACCCACTATTACTCACACTGTAAATCCCTAGGGAGCAGTCTGGTCGCCGCTTTGTGTACAGTGACTCCTGCCATCCATGACAGAGCCAGATTCATGGAGACCATCAGGTCTTTCTGAATAATCAGCAAAAATGGATCACTTTCTGGCTCTGCCAGTTGGCAGCCGACAATGTCTTTAATGGTAAGTTGGCCACTCCTCCCTCTTCCATTTGCCTGTGTGGATCCTGAAAAGGGAACCTACGGGAACACGGGAGGCTTTAAATTAGCTGAGGCATTGGGTTATCTGATTGCAGCAGAAACAGGCTGGAAATTAGCATGGTTAAATCCCTAAAAGTCAACAAGCAATGTCTTCTGTTGGACTGCTGTGTAAATGAGGAGGGGGCCCAGGAGTCTTTCCCTCTTATGCTCCTAAGTACTGATTAATCCTATTTGTTGTCCTCTGAGAATAAAAATGGGGCTGGAATTACAGATTCTGGGACTGGCTCCAGGCAGGATATACTCTGCACTTCTCTACAGTTATGTAGCTGTTGCCTTGTTCACACAGGCCCCAGCAGGGCTCCCTGGAGGCACTCTGACCACCTCTTCTCGATGAAAGCTGATTATTGCTGTGGTTGTGGGCATCCTTCCTCAGCTTGCCACTGCGTTCTGCTGCTACAGCCTTGGCTCAACAAAGCCAGCAGCCTGAGATAGCTTTGCATGACACTCACTAAAAGAACAGTTGGTCAGCTGGCTGGGCTGTGGCTGAATATCCTCTTCCTGGACCGGCTGTGGGAGCTGGAGGGGATATTTCCCACAGCTGCTTGTTGCTGCCCACTTACCAAATGCAACCATTTTCTCAGGTCTTCCACGGGGAATCAGGACAGGTCTCTGGGACTACCAAGTGCTCCTGACGTTCTGCCAACTAAAAACAGTGGCACCAGCTACAATCACAATGAACTCCTTTAAAACAGGCAGTGCCCTCTCTGATAAGCCTGCAGCAAGGAAGACAACACACAGTTAACACAGTTCTTCGAAGCCTTTTTTTTTTTTTTTTTGTCTCTTTATCACCATCAGTTTCATTACTCCTGAGCTGACTTTTTTTTTTTTCTTCCATTATGTCCAAATCTTTTATTGGGTCACACATGTGATATCCTCTTAGGTATGATGGACTTATTAAGGGATAAGTGTAGGCATAACTAGCCTCTGTTCTCGCTATTTGGTTCTGATATGCATCCATTAAGAGACAGGCTTGTGCAGCTTCCTGACCTAAATATCTTCTTCTGGTCCTATTTTCATTGTTGTTGTGAGATGTGACATATGTATCAAAGTACCCTTGTTTCCACCAGAATCTTTACATTTTCTCTTTTGCCAAATAAAAGACTCTTCAGTGTATTACACCAAGATAGCGTCAGCAGCTTTAATTACTTGCACATTGCAAGTACAAGCACTTGTTGTTTGCTGGTGAACACATGCACCTCCCTTACAGCCTTGCACACATATATGTAAGTAGGCACACATGGAGGCCTACACTGCCCTTTCCAGTGGAAAGAAATAATCTCTGTTCATAGAAGTTTCCTGTGTTTACAGAACAGGCATCTTTAGGCTCAGTTATTACAACACTCCATTATTTCTTTTGTTGCAGAATGGTAGGGTTGGCAGAGACTTAGGTAAGCCTCATTAAGCAACTCTTGCAGTATGTGTAATCACTGTGATGGAAGTTATAGGAGTATTTATTATATTCTTACATGAATCAATTAGATATTGGACTTAAAATGACTCATCAGGATTCTGCAGCATTCACTTCCCATCTGTCTGACCTCTGTTCCCTACAGAGGCATGCTGGGTCTTCTTCCCACAGCAATCTGAACCCAATATATAGCTGACAAGAACTCTGTATGACTTATATTCATCATAGAATGAGAGCATGCCTTAGGCTGCAAGGTTTGTTACTCTGCTTTCAAAAACATACTCACAAATCATCTCTGCAAACAGTTCAGAATATCAGCTCAGGAAGTACCGGCGTTAGCTATTCATTGACACAGCTACTGAAAGGTTACATGTCTTCACAACTCATTGGCTTTATCTACTTGTAGAAGAATATTTCATATGAAGCTTCGTTGATATCCTGCCCATCAGTGGAACATCTCATACAATAATGTGCACAAACACTCCTAACTATATAAAGTTGTCATCTCTGTTCATCTCTGGGTGAACCATGTTGCATTCTCAGTCACAACTACAACTGCAAATGCAGTAGCAGAGGCAGCGCTTCCAGCTCATTATGAACTGACAAGATCCCTCACCCCACTGACCATCAAGTAAAATATTATTCAGCAGCCTACACAAATGGTATGGTACACACTATTTTCACAGCAGTCAATTGCAGGAGCATTAATTCATTTCCTTTTCCTTCACTGTCTGGAACATGAAAAGTGGTGACCCACTGGCAAGACAAATAAAGCCAGATTCATCTGAGCACGATCAAATCAAAACATTTTGGGTTGTGACTAAGGGCTTGAAGAACCATCAGAAATGGGTAGCTGACTGCAGTTGCACAGTATAGCAAGTTCATGGAGGAAGGTCTAAAGAGAAGCCACCTTCTGCAAGTGTAACAATTAATTCCCTAAACTGCACTGTGATTCAAAGAAGTTTGGGTGAGTATCCTAATATTTCCTATTGAAAGGGGGACAAATTTTCCAAGAACTACTATGAGTTTTTCCAGTTCCAGCAGTTTTAAGGTATAAAAAAATAAAGTAAAAAAAATAAAGTAAATATAACATACCACCAAAATGTGAATCACAGGAAAAAGAAAGTGCATGAGAACATTTTATACCACCATAGCACAGATAATAATTTACACAGACATAGCACAGACAATAATCATTGATAATCCACAATTCTACGTTCAGTAAAGCCACTTGTCTTATCAATTATGTAAAGACTGATAGATAATAACCTGCCTCTAATATAGAAAAAAAAAAAAACAAAAACTTTTAAATAAAAAGGACTGTTAAGTGATGTCTACAAACCCATTGTAATTCTCTATCATAATTTTGAGGGTGCATGAGCACAGCATTTTTATATTGCCACTTCACATTGTGACACTCACACTATCTGCATGGTAGTAACATGGAAGACATTACAGACCTATGTTCCCCTTCAGGAGAAACTCAGAATTCTCTGACTCCATGCAACTAATAGAAAAGTCTCACATTTGACAACAATCCTTGCTAAAAATAAAATAATAATTTAGAAAAAGTGTAAAGGGTTTTTCAGCTGCATGAGTTCCCTCATCTGTCTCATAGCACAGGCTACACATGCAGTTGGTCCAACATAAACGAGGGGTTAGCAAGGAGATGGAAAAGAAGCCAGTGATAGAGATATGGGAGCTGTTTATACTAGCACTGCTGCTGGGAAAACGTATGTGCAACTACAGACAAAGTCAGTTTGTTTTATTTGTATATGAACTTGAGTTTTGGAACTGAAGTGGCTACAAACCACACATTTGCCACCTCTCATCTTGTGTTAACATGAGTATCACACCAGTATTTATTTCACAGACAACAGCTCCAGCTTAGGGCAGACAACACCTTGGGCAGTGCGCACAATCTGAAGGAGAAAGCAAGGTGACACAAACGTCCTACACTTCCTTCTACACTGATTCTTGCATGAGAAGGGTAATAATAATGCAACATGCAGACTGAACGTTTTCTGGCTCCCTGAGAAAGAAACACTCTGCAAACATGTACAATATTCTCACTGATATGTGTTGTAGCTACCAAGCAAGGAGAAACTGCCTCCATGCTGTGTTATCAATATGTTGTCTGTATGGCTGTGCAGCAGATTGTTGCTGCTTCCTTATTGCTGCTACTGCAGATTTCACCATCGCTTTCATGTGTATGATTAAAAATGCGTTATACTGGGGATGAAAATTAATCATTACATTTGAATTGCAGTCAGACAACCCTTCCAAGTTTACAGTCACCCAAAAGTTCATTCTACCAGGTATTTATTTCCTTTCTGGTTGAATCTGTCTTTCACTGTCATCAATGAATGCTTTCAGAAAAAAATGGAAAGTATGCCGGGCCACTTGGAACTGAAGCACTGTGAAGACATTATGAATGACAGTGTTTTGGCAGACATGAATCCAAGACTACTTTTCCCAACGGAAGCGAACATTGAAAGCATACACTTTGCCTGGCCTCCCCATGTATAAGTCAACAATTTCCTACGATGATTCACTAAGACTTACATCATCATCACTTGTTATTTATACTGAGTGCTCTTCAGAGAAAGAATTATCTCTCACTGTATATATGCGCAGCATCTGCTCTGGCTACTGCCTCAGAACATGAAATTGCATTAATTCGTAGTCAATATACCTTTCCTATAGAGTGTTCCTGTTCTTAAATGGAAAAACAAACAAACGAAAAACAAAGGCTAAGATAACAGGCACATGAACTCGATCTACAGCTCTTGAGAAACCTATGAAAATACTTCAAATGCTTCTTCAGTACTCTGTAATTTCCATGCACAATTGCATATCAACAGGCCAGGAACTGCCTAATGCTGAAGTAGTGCCCAGCTGAGCACCACTGGTGAGGCTAGCCAAAATCTTTCAGGAATCTGCTAGTGATTAGCGCTCTCACCTTGGAAGTCTGGTCTAATAACAAAAATGTCTCCTTCCTCTTTCCCGGGAAAACATTCCCTGTGTAACTCACAACTTGAAAACAAGCCTCTCTGACCAGTCAGTTCTTTGAACCAGGCCAGAAAGTCACAGATGTCACCACCCTACAGAACCGTACAGAGCAGGTTATTTCCAGCTGAGCTCACATGGGTCTAAGTGAATGCTTCCAGAATGCCCTACATCAGTTTGATGTTCCAGCTGACGGTACAGAAACTCCAGCAGACACTTTTTGCTCCTCACCAAGCAGAGAGTATAAACAGAGCATTCTTCCTGGCCTCTGGTATAAGAAAAGTTGGCAATGGTTGATGAAAAATTTCCTAGCAACTCAGCAGGATCTAATCTTTCCTTTCACAATTCCACAAGGCTCTGAAGAGCCCTTCAAAATTTGCTACAGTTTCAGAGATAAGTGCCGAGGGAGCAAAATGCTGCAGTTCTGCGTAGCAGAAGGACAGGCTTAGAACAGCACTGAAGTGAAACGGTGTGGACATACTGCATCATTAGCACTCACACACACATTTTCCTGATCAGTCAAGTCCACCGAGTACAGAAATCAAGTGGATCATTAATTCTTCACAGTAGAATTAGAGGTCACCTGCATTTTAAAGTGCCATTTTAGTGAGAGATGTCTAACAACAGAAGAGCAAAGTAAACAGCATATTAGTGGGTGCATTAGATCCACCAATTTAGTCATCCACTAAAGCATTCTCCCATCCTTTTGTGCTATATGTAGGCAAGAGTTGCATGCATAAACACTGAGATAGGGAGATATTGTAGATAAACTATAACTTACAGGCACTGCATTTACAGAGTAATATCATACAATAAATACAGCCTAATGCATATTAGCACTGGCAACAGAAATTTGCAACTGTGAAAAATGTTCTAAGTCTACAAATTTATGGCATTTCTATACTGTAGAATAGACTATGCTACCCTCTACCATTTCATATGTTCACATTTTTTCTCTTAAGATAGTCTTCTCTTATACAATTCTCCTACTACAGCAAGTTGTGTAAATAAGGGTTCTGATGTCCCAGCTGGTTCACAAAAGAGACACATGATACCAAAGGGAATTGCCTTCTACATCTCAACAGGGTGTTAACTTGAGTAAGAGAGAAGGAAGGAAGGAAGGAAGGAAGGAAGGAAGGAAAGAATGAAGGAGGGAAGGAGAAAGAAAGAAAGAAAGAAAGAAAGAAAGAAAGAAAGAAAGAAAGAAAGAAAGAAAGAAAGAAAGAAAGAAAGAAAGAAAGAAAGAAAGAGAAAGAAAGAAAGAAAGAAAGAAAGAAAGAAAGAAAGAAAGAAAGAAAGAAAGAAAGAAAGAAAGAAAGAAAGAAAGAAAGAAAGAAAGAAAGAAAGAAAGAAAGAAAGAAAGAAAGAAAGAAAGAAAGAAAGAAAGGAAAGAAAGAGAAAGAAAGAGAAAGAAAGAAAGAAAGAAAAGAAAGAAAAGAAAGGAAAGGAAAGGAAAGGAAAGGAAAGGAAAGGAAAGGAAAGGAAAGGAAAGGAAAGGAAAGGAAAGGAAAGGAAAGGAAAGGAAAGGAAAGGAAAGGAAAGGAAAGGAAAGGAAAGGAAAGGAAAGGAAAGGAAAGGAAAGGAAAGGAAAGGAAAGGAAAGGAAAGGAAAGGAAAGGAAAGGAAAGGAAAGGAAAGGAAAGGAAAGGAAAGGAAAGGAAAGGAAAGGAAAGGAAAGGAAAGGAAAGGAAAGGAAAGGAAAGGAAAGAAAAGAAAAGAAAAGAAAAGAAAAGAAAAGAAAAGAAAAGAAAAGAAAAGAAAAGAAAAGAAAAGAAAAGAAAAGAAAAGAAAAGAAAAGAAAAGAAAAGAAAAGAAAAGAAAAGAAAAGAAAAGAAAAGAAAAGAAAAGAAAAGAAAAGAAAAGAAAAGAAAAGAAAAGAAAAGAAAAGAAAAGAAAAGAAAAGAAAAGAAAAGAAAAGAAAAGAAAAGAAAAGAAAAGAAAAGAAAAGAAAAGAAAAGAAAAGAAAAGAAAAGAAAAGAAAAGAAAAGAAAAGAAAAGAAAAGAAAAGAAAAGAAAAGAAAAGAAAAGAAAAGAAAAGAAAAGAAAAGAAAAGAAAAGAAATAAAGGAGAATAAGAAAGAAAGAGGATAAGTAAAAAAGAATAAGTAAAAAAGAATAAGTAAAAAAAAAAAGAAGGAAGGAAGGAAAATACTGTGCCTGTATGTTAAACTCAGTGTTGAACAATGGAAATATACCCTTCTTTCTGCCCATGTCACACAAGGAGCTTTTCTTTTCATGCCAGTCTTCTAATTATACTGCACAGTAGAATTTCATGATTTGAGCATCCATTGAGCATTTCCAAGAGTTAATCTCTTCCAATTTTACCCATGTTGAGTATTCCCACTGAGTACTGTTCACAAAGCTGAAAAAATACTGGACTTGTTCTAAAAAAACACTACTTCCAGGGATGGCTACTGAGATTACTACTAACTGAAAGTTTTCCAGCAAAGCTTCTCATGTTAAAAGTAAAAAGTCATGGCAAAACAACATTTGCAATTGCAAAAAGCACATGCAGCACTGGACTTCTTAGTATCAGGTGATCTGATCTTGGTTGAGAAGCTGACATGCAGAATTCCCATAATCTATACAGAACATGCAGAATGAATTTATGGAAAGAGAATACAGGGAAAGTTAAGATGCATGGTAGAAATAAATGCAGTTATTACGATAGAAGATGGCATATATAACTCGTGAAACATCAACAGTGCAGTTGTCACAGCCTACATTTTGATTAGATATAGTCAAAGACTTAAGATAAACATCTGTTCTTACTTGTAGCACTTCAAGGACTATCCAAAAATGGCAGATTGCTGCTACAAAAAGCAGAGTAAACACTCATCCATTTTTAAACTTGAGGTACTTAAGCCAGTCTCATGATCTTTTACTGGTATAAATGTTCACAAGAACAAAGTTCTTGAGTTTCAAAGTGTTGAGCCCAGTGTAACCTCAGGAGCTGAATCTTAAACTCACACACAAGAATTATTACTGAAATACTTCCATGCGTAGGAAATTGGAAAATGGAAACAATGGTGTGGATTTAATCAATCTGTACTCAGATATGAAAAAATTCCCTGGAGGACTGTTTGCACTCCAGCCACACAAAGAGATCGACACTAATATTCATCAAATACTCTGGAATAATGGGAACAAGCAGTGAAATCACAGTCTATTCACTGACAGCCATCAAGCAGAAAGAAAGGCTAAATTTCCTGTCATTGTTGGTGAGTGACAAGAAAACACACTTGGATAGCAGGAAAAAGTGTCCCATGATGCAATTGATCATGAACATTCAAGACAAAAAGACATAGTTAAGGATTAGAGAAGAAAAAGAAGCTGTCAGAGCCGCAACTTCAGCACCACTGCTTGCATCATGTTGGTATGACATTTATAGTAATGACCAAAAGTAAGTATAACATGACCTTTATTCATCAGCCAAGAGTAGAATAATAAATACTGTTAAGGACAGCAGAGTTATAACTCAATTATGTCCAGATCAAAAGTAAGATACTCATAATATGAAAGGTCATTTATTTCAAAGGAAGAGGTCTGAATATCTTTATTTCTATTGTTTTCCATACTTAACAAATATTTTGAAAATGAAACATTGCCATTTTAATATAAAAGTGTGACATTTCTATTGGATAAAGCAGGAAGGCAATTCAGCTAGAAATAATTTTATTTTATGCAGCAGGCCTTTATATTATTTGTCTATGGTTGATTGTATTATCAATGCAGGAATTATAAAGCACTGTGTAACTGCAAAGGTGTATTATTAATCCTCATCCAGTCTTAAGGCATGTGTTGTCTTTATTTTTATAACCTCTTTCTCTATGACTTTCTTCTGAGGGTACTTTAAGAGCCTACATATTCCAATGGCTCTGCAACCACTGGAAATTTGTATCACTGAAAAAATCAAACACTTTACAGTCCTATGATTTCATTAGAGTTGCAACAGTGTAAAACTGGAAGGAAAAAATGGTGAATGAGCTTCTGCATTTTACTTAGGAGAATTTTAAATAGCTACTCTAATTCCCTGCTGGTAACTCTAAGGTAGAGTTCAGAGGATGTGTGAGACAAGCAGACAGTCAAATTATGCTAAAGGCCCTCTGTTGTTGCATTAATATTCTTGTAATTATGGATACATTCCTTCCAAACTCCCATACATATGCCGTGTACAGGCCTGAATCTTCATTCCATTTCTTCAGAAATGTATGCAGTTTCCCTCAACAGCATGACTGGAGTGCCAAACACAACTTTTTCACTGCTCATGGTTTATGATTTATTCTTTCACCCCCAGCATTACCTCCAAAGGATGCCTTAGGTTAATAAGCGAACCATGTAACTATACTAAAGGTTTCTAAAAGAAATAGCAGGAGACAGCTGTCACCATGGTATCAAAGTGTACCTTCTTTTTCTTGAAAAGAAGCATTAATAAGATTATACAGAAGAGGTGGGAGGGGTAGAGTTTCCAACAGTAAAAATGCATTGTTTAACACCTTGAACTGAAATGAAGGAAATTTTTTTTGAGAACTCAAAACTTAAAGAAACTTCTAAAAGCCTATTTCCACTTGCATTCACATTTTGTCCACAGTATCTTAAACACATCTACTGAAAAGAAAACAATTGAACAGTTAGTATAAGCTATTCAGCTGTGACCTGCAGTAAAAAGTAAGGAGCTTGACTTGTGCAGTTATATATTTCACCTGTCCTCAGTTTCCAGGCTTTCTTTTGGGACTTAAATGAGTTTATCCTGCTGTGTGTTAGCCATAAAAAGGTATACTTTGCTTTTAAGGAGGATACTCATTTGGTCAGGTAGTCTAAGTCCTGCCTTCAATCTCTTGTTGAACAAAGGGCTCTGAACAACTTAGCCTAATGTGGAACACTTGATAACTTTCTCAGAAGAAATACCAAAAACATGAGGGATAAATCCAGTATTGCATTTTTTATTAACAGATACTACTAAAAGCAAGCCTCTTACAGTAAAGATTCCCTAGTTGTAAGACATTTAAAGCTTGAAAGTGCATTTAGATTTATACACTCCAATTTTTCTGTCTTTAGCCTATAGAGAATATCATCCTACATGAGAGAAGTGAATATAAAAGTATATGAATATGAAAGTATTTATTTTGTTTTTACTGGTGTTGTGTATTACTGTGGTATGTCAGGCAGAAATCCTGTATAGACAGTAAGGTAGGGACTCCTGCCGCATTAGGTCCTTAAATAAAGTGGAAAAAATACAAAAATAGACAGAAGTGGATAATTCTGTAATATTATCTATTCAGCATATTCAGTCTTGCAGAACGTACAGATCAGCTGTAGATGGACTGCAAGTTTCCATGATCCCATTTTTTCCTTACTCTATGAATTCATGAACTGAGAGCATTCTGGTATCTGATTCTTGGAACTGATTTTGCTCTGTGACTTCTCACATGACTTTTTCATGTGGTTTGATAAAAAAAGCACAGACTTTATAATTAGTTAGGGAAAAGCAAGGCTTTTATATGTTAACACGGTGAAGTAACTAGAAAAATGGAGAGAGGAGCATATCTCAGAATAAGGGAACAGAAAGAGCTCTCTCTTAAAAGTATTTGTAATGTTCGTAGTGGAAAATTGACTTCATCACCTTTGAAATTGCTACTGAAGAAGTAAATATTTGTGGGGAGAACTGATTTCAAAAAAGGAAAAAAAATCAGACCTTCAAAATTTCTGATTTTAATTTTCATTTATGACTACAACAGATTTATCAGAAAAGGTAAAAAGGAATACTAGACCAGTTCTGAATAACCAGAGATGACACTCTCAAGTCAGTCAAAGCTCATTTTTCATGCTTCACCTCTGGTCACTAACATGTGATAGGTACCAATTTATCTCAATCCCATCCCTTAGGACAAGGTGAGGTTGATATTTGAGATACCTATCTATGGAGGGAGCTTAAATGAGTATGTCAGACTAGATGCCTAGCTTTTCAACTACTAAAAGTGGAGAAAATACAATTCACATTAAGAACGTTTTAGCTGTTCTGTTAGTGAAAATTATCTCCCATTCAGCCATTCAGAGAATGTTTTCAGAGCTAAAAGGTAATTCTTATGCTTAAAAGAGAAAAGTAATGTAGCTCTGATGATCTGTTAAAGGCAATTTAAAGATGCAATGCATGGAATGATCATAGTCTTCTAGGTCTTTCCGTCCTCATTCATATATTTTTAACCAAACTAGTTTACTAATATTTGAGATGGATATACAACAGCACAAATCAAGCTAAGTGTTCTTACATAGCTATGTCTCACCTTGACAACTCATTGTTCTAAAACTATTCATACCTTTAATTTTTGCATCAGATCTATATATGGCACAAGACTGTATGATGTAACCTTTTACGTTTGCCTTCTTCCAGAGTATTTTCTTCTGCGTCAGTACTCTGGAAGAGCTGCTGGTGTTTTGAAGATCTTTGTATATACAATTTCCACAAGCGGTTGATTTTAATCATGATTCTGTTGTTCTAATAATAAATTAATCTTTAGTGCAAAAGGGACAATTTTGAAAGTTCTTACCAGTATCATTGGTGTAATATTTAGCATTTGAAGTGCCAGACCATCAATGCAGCTTAATAGCTGTCTTCACAGGCTTTTTATTTTAATGGTTCTTTACATCATGGAAAGATGGTAAAGCTTCCACATTTGCCAAGTAATTTTTCAAGTGAACTACGTGTCATTTCAAAGCAAAGTACTGGATCACCTACAGAGGAGCCACTTGCTTTTAGTGCAATGAATTGCGGTGTTTTCCTTTGAACCTACAGCAAATGAGGTCTGTGGTATCGAACTCCTATTGGACTTTCCACTTCAGCAGGCAACAGAGCTGTCATGACTTCAAGATTTGACATTAGTCCCCAGTCAGTGGAAATACAGTCCTTCAAAGAAGCAAAGGCCTCCCTCTAACTATCCTCAGATTACAAACTACCTCCCTTCCCAGATCACCCAGACAACTGCATGGAAGAGTAATGGAACCAGCTGGTATACTAAAAGTTTTATCAAACAACCTGTTAAATGACTCTACAACAGGACTATCCAAATGACAGAGACACAGTGAGCAAGTACCTGAAATACATTCTGTTTAAAAAATATTCATGAGGAAAAAATGTCTACAATCCAAACAGTAATACAGATAAAACTTATTGCCACTAACTGGAAAAAAGCACAGATTCAGTAAATTTTGCTTAAATCTTAGCAAGGTCCTGGGGACTTGATATCTCCAGTGTTTTCAGTATTCCTCTGATTACTTGTGAAGCAGGTGCACAGTACTTCCTCTAAATTCCCAACTACACAGTGCTGGCACTAGCTCCCTGGGCTTTACAAAAAGCATGCAGTGGATCCTGTGTGGGGACATGGAACTGAGCAGCCTTATTCTAAAAGAACAACAATTTGGGGGTCCCGGGAGAAAGGGTCTTCAGGGAAGGTCTTCATGATTAGCTGCCAAATGTCTGGTTTGCAAGATGACAGACTTCCACTGTCTCCTGAATTCTGACCTTCACTTTAGGTAGCGCATCTCTCTCTAAACATCCTGTTTTTATCTCATGTGGAATTATGTCAATCTCTGTGCATCTCCTGTGGCTAAAGCATGTGCTCTTGTAAACTCATCCTTGATAATCAGCACCGGTCAAGGTTTCTAGGCGTGTATATCGGATTCTGTTTTATAAGATTACCCCTGCAACACTTAATGTGTTTTCCTTTTTTGCAGATACAAAATCATCTTGTCTTCTAGGTATTTATTGTGAATCCAAGGCAACTACATCAATTTTCTAAGATAGCCAAGAACCTCTCATCAATTTAAGTGTCTGCCAATTATATGACGTTATTCACACAAACTAGAAAGCTTAACTCTCCATCAAAGAGCCTAAAAGAAAACAAACAAACAAAAAAAACCCACACCACTACCACCACCAAGAACAAAGTTTTGTGAGCTAGATCCAGTTTGTAAGAATAATTCTAATCTAACAGTCTGCTGCCTGCTTTCTATTTATCTTTGGCCCTTCAGACACAGTTTGGGAGTGAGATAAAGGTTAGATGTTATGGGTGTGTCAGCTGCTAACCTCTTCTTTCAAATGGTGACAGTTCTTCTGAGACTGAAGTGACTGGAGCATACTTGCCACATAAGCTTTTTCATGTCACATGATTTGCGTGACCAGTGAGAAAAGCACAAATGAATGTTGGGAAAATGATTAGGGACTACTTGTATGACCAGTCAAGGAACGGTTAAGGATCAGACCCACAGGGACATCTCCGTTTTGGGAACATCACAGACACACTTGCAGATAAATGACAGAGCAGGCTTTGAGGATGCAATCCTCATAAGATGGAATAAAGTGTTTTCCAGCAGCATAGCTGAACATTACTCATCCAGTGTAACACACTGGGCTTCATCATGGCTAGTTAAAGACAGCGATGAAGGAGAATAGCAGCTCTATGGCCTTTTCTGTTCTACAAGCCTTCAGAATGAATCAATTGCTCAGTTGTTTATCAGTTCTTATGAGACTGCAAGATGCTTTATATACACCTTTTAGAATCATTTTATCCTTATCTACAATCCTGATCATCTGATTTAGCCATTTTTTTCATAATGGTCCCTTCTGAGATGAATTTAATGTCATTATAAAATCACTGAAAAGAATTGTTTGCTTGTTTTTCCTTTTTAAAACCTTAAACACTGTTCTTGCATTTTTTTTCTAGTTCCCTGTTAGAAGATGAATATTCAATCAATACATTTTTGGCCAGACCATTTTGCACTGTTTTTCACCTCTTCTTTCTTTTAAAAATGATCTTAATCTGTTCACAAGTACCATTAAAATGAATTTTCCTAGTAGTGACGATAAATTTTATCTACATAATTATTTGTATTGGCAAGACATTCTTTCCTCATGAATACTTTCAATGCAATGCATTCCAGATGCATGTTCCACTTCCTTCTACCACCTTAATGTTATGCATTCCTCTACCTTTTGCATTTTTATTCGCCTCAGTATTTTTTCTGCTTCTTCTGTTGATGAAGATTCAGTTCTGGGATCCATTGTCCTGAGAGCCAAACCAAGCTGTCCCATCCCACAACACACCCAGAATGAATTCATCATCTGCTACAGGGAATAAATGTTTTCAAAACATCCTTCTCTACATGCAGCACTTCTTACAAGATTCATTAGGTTACTGTCAGACATTCTAGCACCAGTAGTATTGGCATAGTTTCTTTTCCCTTACTATTTAACCGCCGCGTAAATTGTTTTTCTAGCTTATTTGAGGTGTTCTTTAGTTGCTGAGCTTCCTTCTCCACAAATCTTTGCTTGTACTGTCTTTGTGATGTCTTCACTGCTTTGATCATGCCCTTGCTTTGACAGCAGACTTGGCCTGTTTATGCTTTTCTTGTAACATCCTATTTTGTTGCTTGTCCAGCTTGTCTTTGTTTGTTTATGACTTCCAATAACTTCCTCTGAAGTATTTGGTATCACTTTCTCAAATACATACAATCTATGTATTCCCATTTTCTTCCCATACAAGCTGTAGTGAGATTTCTTCATCATCCCAAAGTAATGGCCTGAAATTCACTCTCATCTTTACCTTGCCTGTCTCTTTTGCCAAGCTATCTTTGCAATTACAAAGGATTAGAGAGACAGCAATACCGAATCATCTTCCTTGGCTATATCTTACTCTTTCCCATAACATAACATATAACATAACATGTAACATAACATAACATAACATAGAACATAACATAACATAAAACATACCATATAACATAACATAACATAACATAACATAACATAACATAACATAACATAACATAACAAATATAACAGTTTCTGCTCACAACCACACTCTGTACTTCTATAGACAATAGCGTCCTGCCATGACTGTCTATATTGATGACTAAAAAGAATGTGTTTAATGTGGGTTTTGGTCTGACCATTTAGTGTACATCATATGACTTCATACATCTATATGTATGTGAGGGAGCCAAATAGACATTACAAATGATTTTCATGACTTAGCTCTTCATCAACTTTTTATTTTTGACTTCTACTTTCATTTTCATACCACTAATCATCAGATTCTGGAATCTTGTCTAGAGTGTGGTTTCATGGATTCTTCTGTGTTGTCAGTGTTGTCTACTGCTATAGCAAAGCTATTGACGTGCTTTGCTTTCCCACTTGTACATCTGAATTGGGAAAGTATAATTTCTTACTATCACCTCTTCTATGTGCTGTTCCGAGAACTCCTGAATTCTCTAAATTCCTTTACATATTGATATGATATTATAATATAAAGTAATGTGAAACAACTGGATGCAAACATTTACAACTATTTTAAGCCAAACATTTTGACCCTCTTGAATGACTTTTTGTTCTAAATTTCATTTTGCAAACACTGTTCTGTTTCCACTCTGATTCACACCAGACCAAATCAGGAAATGTTAAAATCTCCCAAGAGAAAAGAAACACAGAGCTTTGACCAGGTCTAGTAAATCATTAACACAGACCAAAGTATGTCCTCACATTTCAAAAATTTATATGCAAGATATACCTTAATGAGATAGTGAAGCTGGGATAGTGGTGTTAACTCGCTGTGATTCTAAGGTCTATGGTCAGTAAATCATTGACATAGACCAAAGTATGTCCTCACACTTCAAAAATTTATATGCAAGATATACTTTGATGAGATAGTGAAGCTGGGATAGCGGTGCTGACTCACTGTGATTCTAAGGTCTATGGTCAAGAAACTGTTGATGCAGTTGAAAACTGTTGAAACTGTTGATGCAACTTTCTGCAATTCCAGTCTGGTCACGGCAGGCCCAGTACTGCCAGATTTACTACACAAAAAGTCCCACGGATTCACAAGGGCATACACTCAAGTGAGCACCTGAGGGAGAATGAAGACATAAAGAATCTTCACCTTTAGAGGAGCAACCATGAGATCTCTCTAAGAAGATAATTCTACTACTTATTATAATTTTCCCTTTCTTTTTTTTAAAAGAGACAAGGAGGATATATTGCTACATCCAATGAAGTGCCAACTGAACCTCACAAATGAGGTTTGCAGCAGAAGCACTGCTTTACTGTGTTGAGAGATATTTGCCTGTGTCTAGACTAAGCAGTAGAAATGTGTCAGAGCATGTGTTGTAGCCCTGATCTCCTTGTTTTCCACAGTGGAGACTTGGCTGGAGTATAGTACAGCTCCATTCTGGTCTGTTACAGTCACATTCCCTTCCCATTGCCATTGGGAAATCAATGGCTGGAAGGTCTGGTGTCTGAATAGACATGTAATACTCTAGAGTGAGGCTGGGGTGCAGCCAGTGTACGTACCTGGATTTGAGATTTATGATGTGCTCCAGCTCAGACTTTTCTGAAAAAGGGAAATGACTAGAGCATTTTTGTCATCCTGAAGACGTGGAAAGACTCCTACATTGGTTCCGTATGTGTCTCTCAGCAGTCCCTTGAGGGCAGTGGCAACTCTGAGCTGTTTGTGCAAGGTGCCATCAACCAAGTGGGGCTCTTTGGAAAATATGATATTGAGCAGTCTGGAGGAAGAATGAGAGACAGCAAGGAGTATTTGAAGAGTTTTCACTTACTTAAAAAGCAGAGAGAAGGGAGTTATATATGAACCTGCAGAAGTTTGTATTCAGTCTAAGGATTTGATTCTCCTATCACCTCTGTGAAAGTGTAAAGAAACCCCTAAGAAGCCAACAGTGTATAAACAGAGTAAGATGAAAAACAGAGCAGGAGGTATTCTCTAGTTCATGGGTCCTGATAATCAAATCCACAGTATTACAGCTTGGCAACTCCATTCAATTCAGTAGATCAGCACGAATGAAACAGCAGAGAACCAGACCTAGTAAGCAGTGACACTAAAAACCTTCAGGACCAAAACGTGTTCTCACTGACAACAGCGAAAATCAAGCAGAATTGCATGGATTTCAGAGCAGAACTTGGCCATAAGTCACAGACACAAGAACCAAAAAATAGTGAGACATTCTTGCATGCCAGATGCCATTCCCCATGTGAAGAAATAGCACGTTCTGGAGCTGTTCTTGCTGAAAAAGGACAAAGTAGCTCTAGGTACTGAGATACAGCAACAGTTTCTCTTGATCTCACACGTTCAACAGTATTAATATCACAGAATCACAGAACTGAAGGGGTTGGAAGGGACCTCCAGAGATCATCAGGTCCAACCCCCCTGCCAAAGCAGGTTCCCTAGAGCAGGTTGCCCAGGTAGGCGTCCAGACGGGTCTAGAATATCTCCAGAGAAGGAGACTCCACAATCTCCCTGGGCAGCCTGTTCCAGTGCTCCGTCACCCTCACCATGAAGTTCTTTCACATGTTGGTACGGAACTTCCTGTGACCCATTTTGTGGCCATAATCCCTTGTCCTGTCCCCACAAACCACTGAAAAGAGGTTGTCCATATCTCTCTGTATCCCGCACTTAAGGTATTTATACACATCGATGAGATCCCCTCTCAGTCTTCTTTTCTCAAGGCTGAACAGACCCAGGTCTCTCAGCCTTTCTTCATAGGGGAGATGCTCCAGGCCCCGTAGCATCTTTGTGGCCCTTTGCTGGACTCTTTCCAGGAGATCCCTGTCTTTTTTGTACCGGGGAGCCCAGAACTGGACACAGTACTCCAGGTGAGGCCTGACCAGGGCAGAGTAGAGGGGGAGGATCACCTCCCTTGACCTGCTGGCCATGCTCCTTTTAATGCACGCCAGGATCCCATTGGCCTTCTTGGCCACCAGGGCACACTGCTGGCTCATGGCCAACCTGTCGTCCACCAGCACTCCCAGGTCCTTCTGCTCAGAGCTCTTCTCCAGCAGGTCATCCCCCAGCCTGTACTGATACGTCCGGTTGTTCCTTCCCAGGTGCAGGACTCTACACTTGATCTTATTAAACCTCATTTGGTTTCTTCCTGCCCATCTCTCCAGCCTGTCCAGGTCTTGCTGAATGGCAGCACAGCCTTCTGGCGTGTCGGCCACTCCTCCCAGCTTTGTGTCATCGGCGTACTTGCTGAGGGTGGATACTATTCCCTCATCACGGACATTGATGAAGATGTTGAACAAGACCCAACCCAGCACCGACCCCTGGGGGACACCGCTAGTCACAGGTCTCCAGCCGGACTCTGTGCCACTGATCACCACCTTCTGAGCTCGGCCAGTCAGCCAGTTCTCAACCCACCTTACTGTCCACTCGTCTATCCCACACTTTCTCAGCTTTGCTAGCAGGATGTCGTGGGAGACAGTATCAAAAGCCTTGCTGCTTTATGAATATGAAGAGGAAATGAAGTTGCTTTCTTCCAGAAATGGTCAAAATGTTTTAATTTAAATCCAGACAAAACAGATGAAAAGTCTATTTTTTTTTCAAAAATCACTGAAACTTTTCAAGAATTAACATATTTCATGTCGTTTCCATCACACATTTACATGCTACAGTTTTTGTATGCAGGGCCAAAGATGCTGGAGGAAAATCACTTTAAATAAACTTGCCACAGAATCAAAGACAAAGTGCTTGAGCCAGAGCTATGAGGACTCTACTGCTGCTGGTTTTGCTGCTAGACAATTGGTGGGCAGAAATACTGCCTAAAAAAATGCTCCCACTGTGACTGAAAGGAAGTTCAAGGAGTAAACCAGCCTGTCCCCAAAATGCTATTGCTGCTGGAGAGTTTCTGAACAAGTAGTTTTGCCCTAAAGAATGCTCTGTTTTTCAGGTCAGTAATAACAGGTCACTGCTATGCACATCTTATCTTCAAGACAGGCCTGAAAGAATTTCTTTGGAAAAGGACGGGCCTGGCAATCCAAACCATTCAGTATTATTTACTTAGATTGGAAAATAATACCATTTAGGAACTTATTCATGGTTTCTGATGCCTCTGTATTGCCTGTTCCTGTAAGTGTGTGCTGAAACTAGAAGACACACCAACAGAGAGATGTGGCAACCAACATTCCAAAACACAGGCTTGGTCTACTCGTCACGTGCAGGAGAAACAAGCCTACAAAGGGCACCTTCACAGCAGAGCTTGCCCGACGAAATAATATCATGCATAGCATCATGCCTGGGATGACCACAGCGGTAGGCGAACTGAGAGTGGTGCAAGACCAGCACACCCGGGTATCAGAGATACTTGCTCACTGAGAATAGGATGGAAAGCAAGAAGCAGTGCTGGGAGAGGAAGCATAGGGCTTTGTTGGCACTGTCCTTAAAGAAGAATTCCTGTAACTGGCATTTCTGAAGAGAAAGTCCTGGGTTGTTCTTTTTTTTTTCTTTCTTTCTTTCTTTCTTTCTTTCTTTCTTTCTTTCTTTCTTTCTTTCTTTCTTTCTTTCTTTCTTTCTTTCTTTCTTTCTTATTCTTTTCAACTGTATCTGTGATTTGAAGCAAGACAGTTCATTATTTATTAACTTTATTGTACCACCTGCACTTCTGTTTCAGTACATGTTGAGAAAGGATCTTCCATAAAATATTTTACAACTGCCACTTGAAGTATCCCTCAGTGCACTTTTCTCCAGTGATAAACAACAATTTGTCTTCAGATTCAGGGTAGAGGTATTATATAATATAGCTACACAAAGGAAAAAATAGCTTCCATCCCTTTTTCAGGCATCCCTCTTGTGATGTCTGTACAAACCACAGATTGAAAGCAGGCTCTGAATTCAGGCTGTTCTAAGTACCACATGTAGGTGAAATTATTACAACTTAATCAATTTATCATGACAGCTAAGGGACTGGAAAAAAATACTATTTTTCTCTTGCCTTGCTGTCTGAAAATATATATAACAAGTGAATCAGAGAGCACTGGGGGATGTTTTGATTTATTCAGAAGCATTGCCCAGTGTAGTCTCAGCTAATATACTCAGAATGGAGACTCCCATTATTAAAATGATACATTTGTGCAAGCAAAGTGAATTCTGAAAAAAAAAAAAAAAGCCTCATAGTTTTCACAAAATCAACTTAATCTCACAAGTATGTAAAATTTTGAAAGACTGATCCTCTGAGATTATGTTACACTATAAATAATCATCCTGAACTTTCCCTGCCTTCCATGACCTTGGCAAGGAATACAATGACAGTGAGAATTCTCCCATGACAGTTTTATGTTTTAGCATCCATAAGGCAGATTGTTGTAGTTAATCACGTGAGAAGCAATGGATCACACAAGCTGCAAATCTAAACTATTTGGGAAAAGTCAGAACAAGGGATATAGTTTATTTCTGTATTGGCCAACAATTTAAACAACTTAACTTGTGGCAGGAAAGGGTGAGCCAAAAGGTAGATTTTTTTTTCCCCTAATTGTTGTATTTTTTTCCTCTAAATTAGTCGATACTTCTGCTATTCTCACAACAAAATCCATGACCCTTGCACCTAAGGGTAACTGCTACTTCAAGGCAAGGCAGTACTCTTGACATCTGTGAGAGGACTCAGCTGGATCTAGATTCAAGCATTCACTTCTTTTCAAGTATTAATATGTTTAGCTTACAATAAGAGTTTATGAAGTAATTATTAACCAAAAGCTAATTCTAAGTTTGACTGGTTTACCTCACAGATCTAGTTTCTATAGCAGGAAAAACTAATATTCCTACTGGGATATGACATGAAATGAATAAATTCAGAAAAGATACATCATTCTTCTTAATGGATCAGTATGAGCAATTGACTTTACCTTTCATTTATATTTCCAACTTCTAAAAATCAAGTAACAGGACATTTTAGCAACAAGTGACTTATTATTTAGTATCAAAGCCCATCTTTACTTCCCAGGTATTTGCAAAGTTAATCTTTAACAACACTATGACATATATATTGCCTATATTCTTAGGGAAATTTTGTTACTAGTTTTGTGGGAGAAGACGGCTAAGCAGAAAATACTCACTTGGAAGCTGGAAACTTGGACTTGATGCTTGGTTAAAATAGCTATTTTGACATCTCATCTGCTCTGCTAGGCTCTTGAATTAGGGTTATGCACATAATCTATTAACATTTATATAAAGCACTGGCGAAAAGTTGGAATCTTTAAGCATATTTCTGGTGTGTGGAGCATTAGGACCTTGCTGTATACATTAATTCTACACTGATATAAAGTCCCATTCCACCTTATTGAAATTAACTGGAATTACACAGCTGTAAATTCTTACAGATTTTTTGTCTGTGAGTGTATTATATCTAATTGTCCCACCTTATCCTAATTATCTTTAATGTGTCTGTTTGGAGCAGTAGTTAAGAGACATTAGAGGTGGATTCCAAAGCCCTTAAGTAAGAATTTACAGGGATATTTGTATGGCTTAAGGACCAATTACAGTTTTTGTTCAAGCATTTACACTGCATTACTACTAATGTTGTGCTTAAATTCTACCCAGCACTTTTTAAAAATCCCAGTAAGAAAAGCAGTTTTATTCGACTAAGCCACTTCCTCATTGCATCTGCAGAGGCACCCTGGCAGTGATGGGCCTACACATTGGAGTAATCCATCACAAAGCCAGGAAGGGAAGGAAACTTGGTAGACAGACTTGTGCATCAAAGCCAGGAGGAGGGAGATGGTGTACATGGGTACAGCCCAGCGTTTTGGCCATGGTGGGGAGGGTGCCCAGGAGGCCTGAGGAAAGGGGCGCCACTAGTGCCTGCAGCCTAGCTACTCAAGGCTCTGGAGACCTGGCTCGTGGACCAGCTGGGCCATGCCTGACAACAAGCAGAAGGCAAATATCCTTCCTCCCTGTGGGGATGTGCTCCTCCTACCGCAGGTCTCAGCCCTGTGTCTGGCCCTGCAGCAGGGCTGAGAGAGTATTTGGTCTCCTTGGTTTTCCACCCTTCTGGTCCACAGCATGTGAAACGCGTCCTCCCTCTTGTGCAATGCTGTTGGTTGAGGTCATTCAGCAAAGCAGTGGGCAATTGCCTAACTTGTGTATTTCACTGTTCTTTCTCATGTTCACCAAGTAGCTACTTGCCTAGCACTTGGGAGAGAAATGCACAGGCTGCAGGAGGGAAGGGTTTCCAGCAGGTACAAATACTGAGGCCACAGGCATGGCAAAAGGGAAAAGCAATGCATATATTTCTTCTCTTTCTCTGAGAAAAACTAATGGGAAGAATATGAAGCCTGGCTGGTTAGCTAGCTGACCAGTATGGTGGAGGTGCTAGAAAAATGTGTTTGCTGAATGCTGTGGAAAGATAAAAACCTCTTACCCCAAAAAGCATTACATTTCAGTGGTAAGAGACCTTACTCACATTTTACTTCTAATGCGTTAAAAGATTTCTTTATTAAAGGAAAATAATATGAGATGAAAAGTCCAGTTCATCCAAAAAAATTGCTGCAAGTGACAAATCAACAGCAGCCACAGCCCAGAACAAATACTAAAGCCAAAGGAACAGAGGTAGCAGAAACAAACTGACCAGGAAGGGAGACAACAATCCAGTAGACTTATGGAAAGCAGTAGAGAAAGAAGACTGAAAGGTGCCTGGGGGCAAGGATTTTATGGATGTTGAAAACGGGTTTAATTTCATATTACAGTGCTGTAGCTGACAAATAAATAAAAGAAGCAGTTCACACACCAACTAGAAATGTACAGACTTACTATGAAAAAGAGACTATCTGTAGCACAAGCTTAAGGCATCAACATTTTCTACTGCAAACTGCACACACTCAGCAGTTTTGTTTGAAGCTATGTGGTGAGATTAGTGACCTGCTTGACTGTAGCAGAATCACGGAGGCAGCTGTGGCTGTGGTAACATGGATAAGCTGTGCCTTCAACCTGTAGGAATGTGACCAGTTGTGGGTGAGGGGATATCGACACAGAAAAGAGAGACTTTACAGAAAAACCTAAAACAAGAGATACAAAATGACCTAACCCAGCCAACCTACTGTGTTCCCAAAAGGAAACAATAACCTACCAGAAGGCATTAAAAGTTCATAAAATTTATCATAAAATACTGTAGAATAGCAAAACGTAGCAAAATAGAGCTATTGAAAGTAAAAAGAAATACAAGAGCGACACTGCTTCTGAAGACTGATAGCCCCGCAAAGCTCTCAGGTCTCCAAGGAGACCTAGGGTCACATTATGCAAAGATAATGCCCAAATCAATTGCTAGTTTAATAGGGCTCTGCCACGGAAAGGAGTGCCTGGCAGCAGCCACTATCAGCTACTTATGGAAGATTCAAAAAGAAGAAGATAAGCATGTATAGAGAGATCTTTCCCTTATGACAATCCCCTGCCTTCTGACTGTCAGCCATTTAGGAGCTTTCTGCAACAAAGGCTGCATTCAGAGCACTGTGTGAAACACGTTTGCTGCCCCATGAGTTTGATCCTTTTTGAATCCAGTGCCACATTTACACTGGCTGTGCTCTTTGGAGTGAGATGATTTCATCAGTTTACCTTTGCATATGAGGCTGATGTGCAATGTAATCACAAGCAATTAGAAAGCATCAGAAGCTGGCTTCAGTGATAGCTCAATATACTGAAACTACTGGACAATGATGTGAGGCTGTCATAGCATTTGTCTATGGTTAGTGATGAGGACAGCCAGCAATTCTATCTTCTCATTACAGCTGCATAAAAATTCATAATCAAAATTAAATTTCTTTTTTTCTCAAGAAGTCTTTTTTCCACACACAACAAATGAAATTAAACCCCTGTCTAGGAAAATCATTACATGTATTGGATGGTTTAACTAAGACATACTTTCCAGAATATCACATGTATGATACATGGTTCTGCATAACCAATGACAGACTCCATCCATGTATCATGATATATTCTTATTTGTAATGGAAAGCTCCTTTCAATTCAATGAACTACTGATAACGATGAGATGCCATAGAGCAGAAAATTACTTTAGAATCTTTTTCAGGGAACAACTGATAGGAAAGATTGCCTCCTGCTAACAAAGACTGCAATGTATTTCTAAGTTGAGATCTTGTTTAAAGGAAACCAAACTCTAATGATAGTTAATCAAAGGAGTATACCTACAGACAAGACTACTCTTAAGGACAGGTTTAGAAGGGTATTTAGCTGTTTAATACTGCAAATAGGCATCTAGCATATTCTGCAGAAAACCTTAGGTGCCTAAAGGGTTTTAGATACCCAGGAGGACAAATACCTCTGTAAGTCTGGTCCAGAAGGATTGTTCACATCACTCAGCCAGCAAACAAAAACCTTCTATAGCAAATATCTATAGGTTAACTGCTCAGGCGTAAAAAACACCTCACCACAATACTAAATGTGTCACCAAGAGGAAGCAAAACTTCAGGTGACCACAGTTAACCCAGGAAGAAGTCTTACTCCTTTATACATGCTCACAACTGCAGTATATACTGGATGTCTAACTTTGAAATTATGGCTGTTCTTAACCAGATTTTATTTTACTTTTGGCTTCTACAGCAGTCCCCTTAGCTATTGCTTTGAGAAGGGCTTTCTGGATGGTACCATCTGTCTGTCACCAGTTACTGCTCAGTCATATGCAGTTGTGAGAATGTCCTAGAATAGCAGAATATTCTATTCCCTTTAGTCTCTAAGCTCTTGCTCCAAAATAACATAATATCTGATAATCTTCTCCTGCTTTCTATGGTAGTTTAACAGTCATTTTGGAGAAGTGTTCAATTTAAACAAACAAACGGTGCTTGTAATTCTTTACCTGTAAATTTTGTCCTTTTGCCCATTTCTTATCCCATCACCTACTACAAACAGTGTGATACATTTTATGTTACTATGTTTTGAGTTTTAGATCTTATGAATGGTACAGTCTCAAAATGTACTGAGTAATAGAATACATAAATCGCCTTAATATGCCAACAGTCTGTTTCTAGCATTACCCATGGATGAACATCAGTTGTTCATAAATTCTGAGCAGTTCTTTCTCCTTAGAGACCAAACGTGTATCATAACACAAAGATAACAAATTTATGAAGACTGTGTGGTTTTACCTGTATATTGCTTTTTGTCTCAGTGAACCCCAGTTAATACACACTTACTAGCACTATAATCTGTGAAAATCCTACAGACAGATTTATTAACTAGGTTTCTATGCAATTCCATTAAATTCAATGGCACGGCTACACTTGCACTTCAGACGCATTGCACAATTTTGTATTTGTTTAAAACTACTCTTGCCCATAGATTTGATCTCAACTGAATCATATTTTTTTACTATAGGAGTATGCAAAAATACACAGGAGAGTTTAGCAGAGTGAATGACTTCATGCTTTCCAACAGATGTAGGCCTGGACCAGTATTTCAATATGCCAGTATTTTACTGAAACTTGGACCTGGATCTACAATTGGTAGCTCAGGCTGATCGATAAAGGAGAGCTTTTCCCTACATAAATGTTGCACTTACTGAACCACAATCAATGGTTTAATTTAGTAACAGTGGTGCAAATTCCTTTGTGCACATGCCTGAAAACCTCAAACCCTGCAAGGAACTGACTTAATTTTAATGAATTTAAGACAGATTAAAATCTAATCAAGAATGTACACATGGGATTTGCAAGAATTTAACTAAATTTTAAAACATATGTTTGGATAAACAGATGCAACTTTGTGTGCATGTGGGGCAAGCATTACAAAATTATACTGAAGTCATTCTTTAGGTCTTTGAGCCTAATTTCAAGAGCTGCTTTTATCTTTAAGTTCACTGTAATTCTGATGAAATCCTTTTTACTGCATGCTGATCAGCTGTTCACATCAGACAGAATAGGAAGGAGCACGACTAAGATTTATAACAATTTAGAATACATCAGCCATTATGCTTTCAGTTTCTCGTAAGTTTTAATAATTAATGTCCTGTGAATAGCAGATGGCCCCAATTCTTTTTAAATTATTGTAGTTAAAAATATGTATTTTTTTAGTCCCCCAATATGGCACCAAATGTTACTGCTTCTGGCTCCAGTGCTTCCTTCTTTCTGACTTACACTCTCTGATTTATTTCTATTCCTCTGTTTCAGCTGAGAGACAAGTTGAAAGTAATTGTCACTCCAGACAGAAGTGCAGATACGTAATTTCTGTTTCAGTTTTAAGCATGCAGACAAAGGACTAATGAGTTAATTTTGAATCCATATATATCCCCCAGTTCGGAAGTTGTGCTGATTCAAATTTCATTGAGGGAAGTCTTCCTAAAAGGAAGACTTACCAGTATATCACTTCTTGTCAGTATACCAGTTCCTCTAGTTTTAAAGTCTATGTAAACATTCTTGTCCTGAAATCAAAGTACCACCCAGGAACAAGAATTTAAGGGTCATCAGTTACAGCCACATACAATTGTTGGTAACCTTTCAGTACACATCTATTTCTAAAGTTCCAATTCCAATCACAAAGTTAAATACAATACATGACAAATAATTCCCAACACCTTATGACAAATGTAGAACTTGGGGTAATCCATAGCTACAAAGTACAGCAGGAAAAAAATCAACGCTATCATCACTGCACTATGACCCTGCAATAGCAAAGTAGTTCTTAAATGAAACTCCTGAAATATCTTAGGAGATAGAGAATGGCCCACACAGAAGAGGGTGCCAAGAGACCTAAAGCAAATGGTCATTGCGAGTATGTCCCAAGTGAAAGGTTTTTCTTTCACCCAAAATCTGACCACTGGTTTATCTTTGACCACATGAGGAGAACACACAAATTTCTGACCTCTACAGGCAACCAGCGGAAGTCACAAAATATGGGATTTTCACTGTCTATGAACAGTGCAGACAAATAATGATTCAGCCTCTCTCAAACCTTTTGGAGATACCAATACCTTGAATATGCAATAAAGATTAATTTCCCATCCCCAGAAATTCTCTCATTCTCTCATACAGTCCCATATCTATGTCTATAAAGTTCAAATTTTAAGACATCTTTGGCTTCTTGCCCTCACTGCTCTTGTTTAGAATATCATTCTACTCCAAGCCCTAGAAATCCATTAGAGTTATTTTTTTCTCATTTTTCATCCAACATGCTTCACAATTGCCTTATAACCCTTTGATTTTGTTATTTTTTTTTTTTTTTTCTCCCTTTTTAGGATCTACTTAAATCTCTTTTAATTCTCTTTGGTTATTCACAGCTTCACATGCATTTCACAGCTGCTTCAGAATGGCTAGTAACAATCATCCTCCAACAACAATACACTGAGATCTTTCTCTTCTGCTCAGCTCCATGATAGGTGATGGATTTTAGCAGTTTGTGCTGGAATGTCATATTCCTTTAAGAAAGAAGGGACTGATTCATGCTCACCTTGTGGAGAACAGGAGAATGCTCTTCCCCTGGAGCAACTGTCTGGAGGAGAGAAACTTCCCTGACAGCAGGGTGAGGCCAAATGAGGAAGAGGCAAAAAAAACCAAACAACTGCAAAGCAGCAGAGGGACTGAGAGACTGCTCTACAAGAAGCAGGAAGCAGAGCCAAGACAAGACCTCTACAATGAGTGAAAAAGAAGCTCACTGTGGTCCAAGAGAGGACCAGACAGAGTTTTCAGAAAGCCACTTAGTGGATTGAAATCATGACTAGAAGGAAGGATCCAGTCAACAAAGAGACTGTGGGCAGGAGGAAAGTTGTCATAAATTCATTTTTATTTCTCTTGCATCTCACCCAGCTGCTGAGCAGTCTTTCTTTAAAACAAACTGTTTTAGTTTACATGCAAGTAAAATCTAGCCTTTTGAGACTAAAAGCCTTTTTTATCGACTCTGGAGAGATCACTACAAGAACGAGACCTAGGCAGACCCACTGCAATGTTCTGACTGATTTAATATCCCATAAGTGCATGACTTCGTGCTACTGGACCCTGTACCATTTCTTTCATTTGTCCTTAAGCTGAAAATGATTAAACAGGGTAGGATAAGCCTCAAGCCTGTTCTGTGAGGAAGTGCCAACAAAACGCCTTCTTCATCTTGAGAACTTCTCTTTTAATACATTGTAGTCTCACGCTAGTCAGCGCCTTATCGACCTAATCAGTTCTTGTGGTAATCCTCATCATTTCCACTTCAGTAATAATTTGCCTTCACACTGCAACAAGTGATGCTCTCACATGTGTGAAAATTCAGTCTATTGCATTGTCCCTGTCTAAAAGGTCAATTATCTTATCCAAAAAGATTTTAGTCTGACACTATCTATGTTTGATAAAACCAGGATTATCCCATTTTGCATTTGCTTTCAGGGCTTTAATTATTCTTTCCTTCTAATATTTTCCAAGACTTTATACAGTGTTGCATTCAAACTAAAAGATGTCTCAGAATTATCTGGGTGATTTCTCTTTTCCTTCTTTTTTTTTTTAGCGTAGAAATAAAGTGAGATAGAGAGTATATTGGCATGAGTACATTTATTCTGTTGATAAGGTCTGAATTTGTATTCAGTTGAAAAGAGCCATCTTTTATCAAATTTCTGGCTTCTTTCATAGGTATTATATACTGTGATCAAGGTTTCCAAGGTTGCCAAATCTTCAGCTTTGCAAGAGCTGCCTGCCTACGTGCAAGGTTCATAACAAATATAAGATTTTACAAAGAACCTTATTTCAGTAGAGCCTCATTTTTCAACTTGTCATCAAAAATATTAATCAGGCCTTGCCATAGATTTCTTTTACATAAAATTCTTTTCCATCATCTGTAATCTTTAAGTTTATCTTAGACAAGCTTAAGTGGCTGAATTTTTATTCTGTTTGGATTCTTGTATTGTGACCATAACCTTGCAGTCTGAGCTGTTGATTAGTCATTTAAAGTTTTGGGTCAGCATGGGTTAATGTCACTGTTGTATTATATAAGTGCATTTATGGGGAGGTATTTCACCAGAACATGTGTATTTAAGATTCTTTCCTTGTATAAATTATTTTAATTTCAATAATATTCACCAAGATTGATGAGTAATTTAAGATGTATTGTCATCATTTTTTAACACTTTTTCAAACCATTTTTCAATATACTTAAGCTCAGAGAGAATTAATGGTAAATGCTGAAAAACAGAGACCTGTTACCTTCTTATTTCAATGAATATTTGGTGTTGTATTTATCAGGCTATTCAAAATGTCTATCATATTGTGAGGCGATCCATCTACAAGCAAGATGGCTTCATAGATTTTAAGCACAGAAGGGAATACTGTAACACACAATATTGCACTAATGATTCCCTGTACCACAAAAGGCTGCAAGTCTTTATAATTAGTTCCTACTTCAAATCCAAGAGCAATCTTGCTTTGAAAATTTCCAGTGATACATCTCTTACAATTCTTGCTTAGCTGTTCCAGTGCTGATTTTTCTTATCCCAAGACATTTTCATTTTATTCCTAGCTGTGACTTTCAGCATCAGATCATCTTATATTTTGCTTATTAGGTATAAGAGCAGCCTTCTACTCTATGTCCTTCACAGATAGCAATCAGATCACCCCTGTATCTCTACATCAGTGGGCTCTTTGCGTCTTTCACTGTTAAGTCATGCTTCTCTTTCTTTAACCATCCTGTGCCTATTCCAAAGCAACTGTTTAATAACTTTCTCAAGAGCATATTTTGGATGGACAACATTTGGGTAGACAACAGTATACCAATAGTTACGTCAGTGCTAGCTCCAATGGTAACACAGCTTTCTTATCTTACCTGATGTTTCCCAAGGATCACTTTAACCACTGCATCATACTGTGGAGATTTGTTGAGTTTATTTTTCCTCACAACACTTAATTTTTTCAGACTCATTGCTTTCCATAGTATCGTTCTACCTTCTGTAAAGATGATCTGTATCCTTTAAGATGTCTGGCTTTCGTGCTTGCAGCTGGCATACCAAATAATTCATGTCACTGTCTTGATGTTCTGTCTTTATTATAATTCAGCACTCCCCCACAGTTTGTGAAATGTGCAGATTTTATCAGGAACTGCTTGATGATGATTTGCCTTTTATAGTAAATAGTTTTAAATCAGTTTATAACCTATCATACTGAATTTTACTTGGGATGCTTTTGCAGTTGATGAGCAATGACAGTCCATACAATGAATCAACAAGACTGATCAGGAGAGCAGCCTGTATGAAAATATGTTTTGAGTGAACTTGTATTTTGTGTAACAAAATTTGGCAGGCTGTGACCAAACCCTTCAGCAATGCACTGCTTCTGCTCTGTGATTCAAGGCTGAGTTTTTAAACTGGAGATGAATATTATGCTTTAAAAACGTATCCATATTTTCAGAGGAAACAGTCACTGAGGTAAAAAGGATGAGGTCTTTTTGGGGGTGTGAACATTTTTTGCACATGGCTATAGTTATCCAAATAATCTTTACTCTCCCAGTAAGGTAGACACCAGTGTCTTGAAAGACAAAAATCCAGTGTTTTTGAAAATATTTCAGCAGATAAAATCTCACCCACTGTGTTTGTGTTTCAGAGGTGCAGGGAGCCCGGGATGGGTGTGGTGGAGGTAGGAGCTGAGAGCACCCAGCAACCGGCTGAACCTGTTCTCTGCATAGCCTGGGAAATCCGGCCTTCAAAGACATGACTCGACTGCTTTTGCTAAAATATCCAGCTCACATCCCGGTAAAATTCAGACTATAAATCACTGTCTACTGGTGCCTACCTGGATGTAGGCCATTTTCGTATGAGCACACATACTTGCTACACGATGACAGAATTTGTCCAGCATGTTTTGTATATTTCTCCAAGTGTGAAGCCAAAGAAAACCATGGCAAACTTTTTCTTGACACTGTAGGATCGTTCTTTCTTGGGAATCCACTCCTGCTGACATGAATCTCATCCCAGTCACAATCCCACTTAAAATTCATTGCTTAAAATGCACTCTCCAGGTCTTGTGCTAACGGCAGATGTTGGGACCTCTGGCATTTATTTGCTATTTAGGTTCTCTCCATCTGTCCTTCAGAGGGAGAGTGGTTTCACAATGTGCATGCTTTTTACAGACAATAGAAGACGTGTCCTTTTTCAAAAATCAAATCTAGTTAAATGATGTTTAAACACAACAGCATGCAGCACCTCCTTTTAAATCTATAGTATAAACACGTAGGATGCTAAATTCATCTAAATCATCTCATTTGACCAGACAACACAAGCCACAGTTATGTACCTTTATTCATTGTTGATGATGGAAATATGAAGAGAAATTGTCTCCATCCATGGATTTTGAATTCAGAGTGATGAGTCTTTCCTTTGTGTAAATCTACACGCATAGATCAGCTTGATAGTGAGAATGTTGTAGTTATGGCACAAATTAATTCGTGTTTCATTGGGATGACTATCTTTTCTTTGAGTAACTCATAATTCCTATGGCTAAAAAAGGTTAAAATGTGAAGAAACAGAGCACTGAAACTGACTCCAATGACAGTGTATAAAAGGAAGAGAAGAGTCAGTAAGTCATTACATATGACACATAGACCAGGACAGATTGACCCGAACAGCTAACCACTCATTAATAATGTATGCATTTCCATCAGTCTGTGGATTCTTCATGGATTCTCTCTTCACACAGAAGTTTTTATGTTTACGTATTGTATTTGTCCACCAGGATGACATTCATTCAAGAATCACATTAAGTTGAAACTGTACAGGTTTCCAAGGGAGTGAATCTGTCATACACAAATGTCCTCCAGGGGCATCTTTAGGTCACTATGATCTTTAAAAAGGGACTTCTTGTTTTAAAAGACGGAGGCTGTTTGTCAGGGGAATCCTTAAATACTGGATGGAAAGGTAATTCATAAAATGATCAAATTAAATAATTTGAACATGTATTATACTAAGGGACAATTTACTGAAAGGTTAAAGCACAGTTTGTGGTAAAATTTGGCTATATTGTATGGGAACAACAACAACAAAAAAGGAATAATTTACTGAAGGAAAACATTCTTCACCTGAGATTAAAAAGGGAGAAATAGGTCAGCTATAGAATGTATGTTTGAAACAGATGAGCTACAAAAAAAATTTAAGACAAGAGGCTATTACATCAGACAATTAGAGGAAGGAAAGAGCAGTTGATAAGAAAACACTAATTTCTCAGCAGAAGAATTAAGAACCATAAGAAATCCTTTGCTCTTTTTTTCATGTTTGCTCCATACTTACGTCAACTTTTACTTGATGGCTGGGAGTGCAAGACTGTGAGCTTACTTTTTTTTTCTTTCTTTTTTTTTTTTTCCCTAAATTGTCAACAAACAAGATTTAAGGGATGATTCTGAGCCCTCCTTTAAGACACATGAAAAACAGACCCATTATAGCTTGATTCATATGGAACAACTCACTAGGCTGACACCCACTCATTTCCTTTCTATCACAATGCAGGGGAGTTTCCTGTTTAATCACTTCTCAGATGGTCATAATTTTGTTAGGTTCATCCTTTCATCTTCATGATCGCCATGAATTCAACATTAGAAAACATATTATATGGTAATTAGGAGTTGCTGCATGGTGTATACAGTAAATAGCTTAACTGGATCAACAAGAAGGCGGAAATTATAAATGCATACTGAGAGAAGGTGGGGAAACAGCTCAGCTAAAAACAAATTAAAAAATCCCACCTTTATTGAATTCATAGGGACAGAGATGGCATACACACTATAAAAAGTTTACACAGGAAATCTAAAAGCAGGAGAAGATTTAGGGTAAAGAAACTCAATACAGTCATCATCCACAGTTGATACATAGCCAAATGGGAAAACTTAAAAAAAAAAAAAAGTGTTGAAAATATCAAAAATTAGGCAATAGAGTAACATTTTGCCCCAGTGTAGCAGTAGCATTTCTGGTTCCATATAAGGACATAGGCATTTACTTATAAATAAAAGAGATAGAAAGGAAATGTAAATTTATAGGCTTGTTTAAAATGATTGATATAAATTATCACTAAATCACGGATATGTCTAACACAGGTGGCAACATGTAGGATGACAGTTTTATCCATAATAAGGCACATCCTGTACAGGGTTCCTCACAGCACAAAATCGTTTTTCCAGACAGCTTTCTATTCCACATAGAAAATATTTTCCATGAGTCATTTTTTTTAAATGTAAAAGAGAACTAACTTTGATTGTTCTCATGTCCTTTTGTGTTTGCTGTCTAAGAACATATAGGTTATAAAATGTCTGCAGAAAGTGAATTTTAGAAGCAGTTGTCTCACACTGCTTGTTGTACATTAAACTCCCCGGTATTCTGCATGCTCACCTAGTTATTGTGTGAAAGATTAATATGATGCTCAGGAATCACACAGCAATTTGATAGGAAACAAACAGTAATTGCAGAGCTCCAGGGCTCCCTTCTCTGCCTCCTAAAATCCACACACATGAACAGTTGCATTGTATGTTCTTCATCTTTCACCAGACAAATACTTCTCTGCAGCCTTTCCTTTTTTGTTAAGAGTAATATGGGAGCTCCTTCCTTGCCAGATTCACTACAAAAAATAAGGCTGCCATTCGCTCCCCCTGTACTTGAGATAACTGAACAAGGAGCACCTGACCCTCTCATGTTACTTCATGACAAAAATTACTTTGAGAAAATATCTGAACATGTTGCTGAGGTAACAAGTGTTACCTCATCAAGTGAGTATGCATGGTTGGTCATTGAGAACAAGGGAAGCTGAAAATAGAACCCCCTTGTGAAAAGAAGCATCACAGAATTCAAATACAGCACCAGAAAGAGTACTATTGAGACAAAATGAGAATGAGGGAAGATCAGGAAGAAACAGCTTGAGAACTGTGATCTTTCAGAGGGGGTGTAAAGAAAGGAGCACTGTGTTGTTAGCCAGTAATTAGGGAGAGTTCAGTAAGAACAACAGGTCATCTTTAGTAATGTAATCTGTCAAACCCTACTAGAAGGAGCGAGTGAGGAGGGCAAGAAATTTTTATGCCTTTTTCAGTCATGCTGCTCCTTAGCTAATGCTACCGGCAACTAGCTTCAATGAAAATGTTCCAAGAATCTTACGTTTAATCCCAGACCTATTAAAGGACCAATTGCTTACATGGAGAGAAACTTGAGAGAGTTTTATCTACCAGCAATGTTTGCTGTTTCTTTCAACCAGAACTTGGCAAGAAAGTTGCACCACACTGCTTGAGCAGATCTAATAGCTCATTGCATGCTACTGCCCCATCTCTGGAGTTGTCTCTGTCTGTCTTCTGACCTTGTGCTCAGCTGATCCATCTCATTAAAATGGGATAAATTGAAGCTAGCAAAAACAAAGCAGAAAAGCTGAAATTGGCTTGCTCTGCAGCTGGAGGAATTGCAGAGAACTGGAGAGCCAGCACAAAGGAAGGAACGAATAGGACATGCAACTGAAGAGGGGGCTGGAGAGAAAGGTGCAGAAGGGACTGATTTGTTTTATGACAGCTCTACTGTGAAAATTCACCTTTAGAAAAGAGGAGAGTCACTGTGCCTCTAAACTGATTCTCTGGTTCAGGTTTTAAGATTTTAAAAAGAAATAACAGAATTCCTTTTTTTTTTTTCTTTTAATTAAAAATAAATAAATTCAGTTATGACATAGAAAAGGCAAGTGGTGGTGATTTTCTACAATGTGCTTTACAAACATGATGGAAAACAGGATAGAATTCAACGTGTGAAAAAGTCACTGAAGTCGGTACTTTCGTGCAACTTTTAAACTTGAGAAGGAGAAGAGGATGCTTTGTTTTATGAAAAGAAGGTTTGAAGGAGATTCAGTATTCCCACAGCAGGATCCCTCCCCCTGGAGATAATGAAGACAAGATGACATGAATTGTTTTAAATGGTCGGTTACTATTGTACTAAAATTCAGTTGTTGGTAAATTGTCAAACTTTAAAGGGTCAGCCCACCATTTTGTCTTCCTTTTTCACTTCCATTTTCCCTCTTTTAGGTCTCCTTGACTTTGCCAGCAGAGGGAGCAGGTGGAAGAGCAAATGTGTACGGAAAAGAAACTGATTTCAATTAAACTTTGATCTTTGCTCTTCCTCCAGACAGCAAGAACAAGGACCAGTTTCAGCAGCTCTTGTTAGTGGGTCAGAGTATCCACAACATGGATACACTTGCTTCGCCTGACTTCTCCCTTCTCCGTTTTACAGTTCCTGGCAGCAAGCCTGGCTGTTCCACTGGTCCTGCTCTCCTCTCATCCCTCTGGATTGGCAATATTCAGCAGAAAATCGTGGCATAATTCTCTAGCCAATGACATGTTAAATTCAGCTGCACACTACTTCCAACCCTTCCTTCAGCCTTTCTTATGTCATTACCTCGTGTCTGAACTGTTTTCCTAGCACCGGGCTTTGCTATAAATCTGGAAACATCCAGTTTATTTGTGTAAAACAAAAGCACATAAGGGAATCCATGCCTGAGTAATACAGTGTTAGTTTTAATCTACTGGAGAAGCTTTTCAGTTCACCTGCTTTTTGTGAGGAGAATGCCAAAGTCTCATTCATGACAATATTTATAAGCCACTAAAGCTTTTATCTGAGATTGCTAGTCCTCTCTTAAAAAATCTGTTTTTCTCTCCCTCTCTCATTTCTACACATATCTTCCTCTGCACCACTCCTGAAAATGAAAGGGGCTCAACATCTAATAATGAAATTAAGCCAGTTATAATGTCTTACTTGCATCAAAGATATTGGTGTTCTTTTTTTTGTGTGTGTGTGTATTTTTTTGTTTCGTTTTGTTTTGTTTTTTGTTTGTTTTTCTTTTTCAGAAATACTCCACACGTAGAAAGATAGAGACCAGCACCCTTTCTTTTTTTTGAAGATAAGCACTCTAGGTATTTGGGGTTATTTTCCTTAAAAGAAATGTCAGTGTGTAGGACTTGCAAAAATGGTTTACAAGGATCGGGCACTGTTCCGTCCCGGATGAGGAGGAGGAGGACCATTAGGATCATGTCAGATTTAGGAAAATGCTCGATACCAGACTTCTCTGGCAGGTATTCCCAGTACAATCGTAAAAAAGTATCACTGACATGAATTAAAAAGGCTTCTCTCAGTTCAGGCTGAAGTTGCGTTTTTTTTTTTTTTCTAAACTCTGTCATGTGGGGTTTTGAGCAAGAAAAACTTATTCCATACAGAGTAAATGTGAGAACCCACCAGATCTGAAACCAGTTGTCTGAATTAGATCAAAGGTGAGTAATTACTAATCAAAAAGCAATCACCGACCAGTTTCTGAAATTCTAACTAGCACTTTACAAAAATGAATCACCACCTAACACAGAGGAAATCGGTGGCTTTGTAACAACTGCAAGCTCCCACAGTGGAACTATAGGTGTGGCTTAGCTCTTCTCCTCAACCAGAAGAGATAAACAAGGCTTTGAAGGAAAAGAGCAGATCCAAAGCTCTTAGATCTGTTGCTGTACCTGGAGAAATCCACCAAATCCTCAAGAAATCTCCCAGCTTCAAGCTGTAAGTTGCTCTTTAGACAACATGCAGAAGATTATAACCTACAGGAAACAAATTCTTTAAATCTGTCCTTAAAGTGGACAAAGTTGTGCCAAACCACAGTAGATATCTGGGGGTGTCTCATTCCACCTCGCTCTGATGGGACTGTATTCATAAGGAGTACGTGGGCTAAAGACAAGAGTTTAGAAGATAAAAATCCTTTTACATGCAAATTAAATCCTCTTACTTGGTACAATCCCAGATCAATCTAGTCTGTACTATTTTCTCTGTTTATAAAATAAATTAGAATAAATTGACACGAATGACCACCTCATTAAACGGGTTGGAACTCCCTCTACAAGGCTGTTCAGATGGGAACAAGAAACTTCAAACACATTGGCATCCAGTTTCCAAAGGAAATCCACAGTCAAGGTTAACCTAGCCCTATTAATTATGCAGTTAGTAAGTGACTAAAATAGATGGTAAGCACTACCTCTTTCTGCATGAGGAAAAGTAAACATAATTAAAATGAATGCAGACCCTGGTATCTTGTTCATTTTCAACTCTCTTCCTGACATTTATTTTAACAAAACTAGCATATTGAGATTGTCCTTGTGAGGCACTGGTAACCAGACCAGAAATGCTCCACAAATCCTATGCAGGGCATTAACCTCTGAGCTCTACAAGCCTTATACAGGGCATTAACCTCTGAATGGGTGGTCACCAAGAGACCACAGATAAAGCTGAGATAACTTGTGCATCCTCTAAGTCACAGCCCAAGATCCCACCTATTAATCCATGCATTAATATTGTGCACACTAATACTCAAGAATGTATTTTGATGAGCAGATTAGAGAAAGCATGCAAGGACTTAAAAACTGCTACCACTGCAAGGCAATTCATGAAATATCTTGGTCCTTGCACTCCGATCCAGATTGCTAAATACAGAATGACCAGCCTGTAAATAACAGGTAGCATCTATCCTACACAGGTAATTACCATACTGCAGCACTGGTTGTTGTTTGCAACAAAGCATGAGAATATCTCATCCTTCAATGGATCTTATCAACAATATGCATCTTTCTCATTGCAGAACTAGCTGATTTTCACTATGATTGCAGAATGCATGATCAAGTTCTTCCACTGACAACCCACACTGAAAACTAATGAAAAAGGTGAAATGCAAAGCTATGCTCCTGCATCTGATTTCCACCTACAAACATGGCACGGCTCACCGAGTCTCTAGTGAAACTGCTTAAAATAGTCCCAAGTTAGTTCACTTAAATTTGGGGCTTATATTTTTTCGACTACTGCTCAGAAGTCTTCATGAATGGCACTCAGCAAACCTTAATTTAAAGGACTACCTCTAAGCTCTGAAATAGTGCCAACCCGTTTAAACATGTATGTCAATGATCTGCCTGAAACTTGAGCTCGTAAATAATCTAACTTGATGACAACTGTTTGGGCATTCGGTCTTAGGACTTTTCTGACCTTGAAAATAACTTGAAACCCGATTCAGCAGTAATGTGGTCATAACTGGCATTTACAGCTGAATGCTCCACTATCGTAATTCCTTCTGTAATTAAGTTTAGTTTCTCAATTCTTGAAATACTGTCTATATCTGGTCCATATCATAGTTTCTCTTGATAGATCTCTGATTTACCTTGCCCATCTGATAAAACTGATTGTCAGTGTCAAGACCTGCAACAACCTACTGCCAACATTGTTGGACCTACTACACAGAATCTTCAAACATTTGCGAGCACTTTGTTACTTGGGACTGTGGTCTTCCAGTTTTGGCCTCCCAGTCTCATGCTACGTTGGCCAACAAGAAGTTGTATGCAGTTACATCCATTACTTTGGGTTATCCATGCTGAATAACAACGTCCTCCCACACTTCTATTCTGAAAGCACTGGAGCCCAAAGGATCATGAACATCAAAATTTTGCCTAACCTTCTTCTGTAGTTGAAACATCTATTTAGCCCTTGTCAAACTTGCCTAATATTCTGACAATTCGTATGGTCAGCCCTCTTATATGGTGGCATTTTGATAGTAGATAATATAGACCCTGTTGGCAGTGAACTGTTGAAAATTCTTCCATTTGACAGATATGTTTTATGCTGTAATCTTCCTAAAATACTTCCAGATTGCTTGAAGCTAGAATGCTGCAACCAGACTCTATTATGGCATAAGGAGAACCTGAGCTGCAGGTGCAGGCTATGATTCACAACATACAACATAAATTTCCTAACCAGATGAGGTCTAAGTGCACCACTTTCTGTTTCTGAAAATGCTGATATGGCCAGATCTGCACACACTAGTATCACTAGTAATATTATTTACATGACCATCACTGAGCATGTTAAACAACTAGAAGAAGCTAAGGCAAACAGGTGTTTTCAAAGAGAATGAATATGCATCAGAATTTAGAAACCATTATGGCTTAAAGATGAAAGTTACTGTCCAGTTGGTCAATATCTCAGCTTCATTTCCCAGTAGCATTCAGATCAAGCATTCTGCCCTCTTGACCAAGATGCAGGCTACTCTGTTGGGTGGTCACATTATCTTAGGCCACATTTTTAGTAGGTTAGCAGGTCCGTGGGTAGTGAGTGTATCTGGCTCCTCAAGGAGCCACAGGAGTCCTATCTGTACAGGGATGTTGCTGTGAAATAAAGCAGGCTTTTCAATTTACAGGGTGCTAACGACTTCATACTGCCTCGCCCATCAATGCTAGTTTAAAATCACTCAGGCATCAATTGCAGAGGCGGAAGGTGGGAGAAAGAGGCCTCTGTAACTGATATTTAATAGTATGGTGAGCTAAAACAAGCAACACACAACTTCCTTGTATGTATCATTTAGTTTTCACGTTACTGCAATACTATTTACAGTACATGTGAAAAAATAACTACAAGTTGTAATTTACCCTCAAAGGTCTACAATGAAGCTACAAATGTGCTGAAAATTACACACATCTTTAACCTTAGCTGGTCTGAGGCCAGTAGTGCCATGAGGAAATAAGATAGTGAATAAAGACTTATATTTACATTGCTAGACTTGTCTGATCACATCAGGTATTCGTATTGATGCACACATGCATTTGCAATATTGTAGAGGGAGTGTTCTCTACAGAAGCAGAAACTAAATGTCTTCATATTTCTGTTGTTCATTGCCTCCAATTATGTAACTTACATTTAGGAAGAATTTCTCTGGAGTCTGTGTTCAGTTGACAACTTTTTCCACATGAATCACGATAATGTCTGTTGCTATTTACACAGCAATGAAAATTATCAAAATGAATACAGAATTGGAATGACCATTTTTACTCATCAGAATGTAGTCAGTTTGTTATTTTTTTCTGCTGGTAATTGGTACTCACTTGTAACAGTTGAAGCAGATAACTGTTCCAAAGGAAGCATAACCCTGAGCAACAGAGGTATTTCTTGAAGGACGGGTGTTTGATCAGTTCTTCGCTTTATTTAAAAAAGACACTAAATTATCCAAAATAAAGTATAAAAAAAAAACAGCACCACGTATCAAAGTAAGAGTCAGTAGATGCTTATCAACTTTATTAACTAGTTTACTTCAGAGAGGAGTTTCCAGTGAAGTTTTAATGTAGCATGTGTAATTTTATATGGAAATAACAACAAAAAAACAAACAAACAAACAAAAAAACAGTTTCAGAGGGACTTTTTCTGTTCATATTTGCCAGAATATAATTTATTTGTGCATAAACTTGGCTTTTACTAAGCACATCTTTCATACCTGAGATTTCTAGGGACTGGTAACTGTAAGTATACATTTTAAATACTTTGATCCAGATGCTTAAACTCTCATTCTGTTTAAATAGCATCTTATTCCTTAAATGACTCCGCTAGAGTGAGATACAGTACAGTTTATCAGAATCTGGCAGTGAGTGGTTTGCTTCATTATTAACATCAATATCTTTCAGTTCTACCACCAGATGCTTAACTGCTGCAGAAGGTTTGTTTAAAACTGATTACAAGAAAATCAAAGCAGAATTCACTGATATGGTGTTGTTTACAAAGGCTGAAGTCTGATATCGTTATTCATGTGACAACTGGCTCATATTCAGGTCACAAGCCTTTCTGCATGTAATCTATCACACAATCCCTGAAACAGACCTGAAGACATACTAACAGTGCTCACTTTTTCTCCATTATCTGAATATTCAATTAATAAAAGGCTATAAATGACTTATTAGGTGACACTAATGGCCAAGTTGGGAGTTGTGTGTGCAGTTTCTTTAAGTCCACAGTGCATGATTTGTAGCAGGTCAGATCTATGTGTGAGGATATGGAGGAGGAGCAAAACAAATATTCTTGACTGTAATTGATTATTAAAAAGATTGAAAGTCAGTGGGATTCTAGCCTGTAGGCAGGGATAGTTTTATTTCATTCTTTCACTTTCCTTAAGAGAGCAAGAAACAGAAAATGTGCTAACAGTGAGGAGACTGCAGCTCTTTGGAAAGCTTAGGAACGCATTTTATGTGGAGTGATTGCAGTGAGCTCGGGATGTCAGCTCACGTGCAATTGCAGATTAAATGAGGATGGCTGAAGTAGTTACTGCTCCCAGCTGTCCACTCTTTGCTGGAGGTTGTTGCTCCAAATGCAAGGAGAGCTTCAAAGGCTGTGTGACATCTCCCGCACCCTCATATTCATAATGGCTTATAGGGGACACTTAGGGTAAATTAAAATCAGAGCTGCTTTGCTGCAACGGACAAGACTGTTACCATCAGAAGATAACAACTATTTCTGCCGTATCTTCCTTAACAGGAGGGCCTGCTACACAGGGAGGTGACAACAGCTTCTGCTCTTTCTAACTTGGTTTGTCGCCACTGGTGACTCAACATTATTAGTGGACAAACATCCCTATCAGCAATTTGCCACTGCTAGCATTAGTGAACAGCCCTGCTCAGAGCCTAGATTTGGCTAACTCCTGAGTGACCCAGGAGGCTGGTGAAATGTGCAAGTCCCAAGAAAACAGAATAAAAAGACATTCCTGAGACGCTGAAGGAGCTCCTGTCTGACACTCACTAATGTCCTGGAGTAAAGGTGACTCACATGCCACCATTACAGCAGATATGAACTACGATTTCTTTTTACATGACCCACCACCGTTTTATACATCTATCTGTACACACACACTTGGCATTATTCCTGGGTAACACTAAGATCTGTGTTAGTGGGAGGCTTGTTAAATGTGTTTGAAAGGATCTATTCAACTCTCAGCAAGTAAAAATTTCCTTTCCCCTGTCATAGAAGATTGCTTTTTTTTTTTTTCCTTTTCCATTTAAATATTTATTCTGCATTTTGGAATGGATAAAACCTGCTGAAGGAAGGGAAATACTGCCCCAGAAATGAAGAGTATAAGAATCTGGTAATGGGAACAAGGTTAAGGACAGTAAGGCAGAGCAAGGAAATCTCCGTGAAGAGCCCTGATGTGACAGGGCTTGTACCTCAAGATCACAGTGAATCAAAAACACTGATCATACACTACAAAGAAAAAAGACCATATGTTTCCAAATTGACTCAGAGAAACATGACTGGTGTGTCAACGGCCACTTAGTTCAACAGTTGTTACAGCAGTCAGTAGCAGATATTTCAGAAATATTAAAAGAAACAGAGCAAAGAAAGAAAGATATTTGTGCTGATATTTCCCCTCAGGTGCCTCAAACTATTAAGGTGATATTGCAGGTTCTTCTCTCAGCATCTTTGCTCGCTATTTGACTCTTTTCCCAGGTCTTCCCAGAACCTGAGTGGTCCCAACACAGGTGCCTGAGAAACTCCCTTGGAAACGTCAGACCATTTCAAACATCTGCTTTTATTTCCTTTTAGTCAACTACTAATACGCAAAAAGGCCTTCCCTTCCATGCAGCGGGAGCTTAGTTTCCACAGGAGTCTTTTGTGAGAGTCACTGCTGAATGACTTTAAAATGCAATACACTTCACTGATAACCAGAGAATCTTAAAAATGTGAATTTACTGACTTCTTTGGGGCGTTTTATCAGATTTATGAGACATGACACCCCTCTAGTATTTATCTATGTATCCTCTAGCATAAATTCCACCAGTCTGCATGGTATGGAGGCCACACGCAGAAGGCCTTGAAACACAATGAGAGTCCTTCCCTCTCGGTGAAGTTTAAGCAACAGAACTATAGAGAAGCCAGGGACCGTAATGTCTAAATTCTTTCAAATAATGTTAAGCACTTTGAGATGAGTCGGGCAATAGCATCAACAATGAGAACATTTTGGCATAGGCAGGCAAATTGAGAGTGTGTCATATCAGAAATTATTTTGAGTTTGATGAAGACATTTCCTCAGCAGAAAGCTTTTCAACAACACAAATTACAGCCCTGCCAGGAACCCCTGTGGTACTGTGGCCCAGGGATGGTATCTTTTTTGCCCAACCCATCCCTACCTGGCCACTGCTCCTCTCTGGCCTTTCCAGGCTTTCTTCCTCAGCTGGAGGGAAGAGACTTTTCAAATAGCAAAGAGGACAGAGGAGGAGTGACGAGCTCCCCCTTTCCTTGTTTCAGGAAATTGGACATCCAAGGTCAGCATTCATTCTCACCAGGGACTATTTTAAAGCACCAAAATCACCACTGACAAAAAGCTTTCCTAACATGCAGCCTAAATTTTCCTTTTTTAGCATGAGTCAGTTGCTCCTGGTTATACAATCATCTGCTCTGCAACCCTGTGGATTTTCTTTCCTTTTGTATCCCCCAAACACATGTAGATATTAATGCTCTGCTTTTAATTCTTTTTATGATATATTAGAAAATGTATGATTATCTACACAGAGGTGACACTTCAAGTCATGCTATGGTTTGGTTTTGTTCTGCAAGCACTATAACAGATAGGAAGTCAGACGTAAAGGCAGATGATAGGTCTTTGTATTGATAAGTTTCAGGTGGAGTTTGGGGGCCTTTAGATATTAGTGCAGGGTTCCTTTCATATTATTGTTTTTACCTTTCTGATAGCACACAGATGCCTAAGGGTCTGGGAATCCACTGTATGAGGCTCAGCACAATGCTTACAGAGGTAGTCTTTCTCTGAGGAACTCAGTCAAGGATTTAGACAACACTACCTACATGAGTACATAAACAATGCCATGAGAGGGCAAAGTCTGACCAAAAGTGATTGCTTAATCTAATAGTCACTGTGACAGCAGTGACAAGTATGCACCTCAGTCATTTTATCTCAGTTCAGAAGTTTGGGTGGGTGTTTTAGAACAGGTCTGCAGGTGCATACCTAGGTACAAGTGCACACAGTTCTGACTTTGTAAAACAATCTTTCCTACTCCCCCATGCTAATAGTTTCCTTCAAACTTTCTTCCTGCTTTTCAATAGTGTGCTATAATGTTGTTCATATTATAAAATTTACTAGCTTGATCCACTGAGGTGTGAAAATGTGAATACAAACTCTAGGGCATTTCCCTTATCTCTACGTAAAGCAAGACCTTAATATTTCTTTACCAAGACTTTGAGAAGTTTATACACAGACGTTATAGCTTTGATGTTCATTCCTGGTGTATTTTACTTAAAATTCATAGATAGTTCTTTGTGTGTTATCATTATCTTTCACTTTCTGTTGGTGCCAGTGCTTACCCCCCTCCCCCCACCCCCACCCCCTTTTTCTTTCTCTCACATACACTAAAGACCCTTTAATCCACATTTGGTGGTTTGTTTGTCTCTGTATCTGTTCAGCTCTGCAAGCAACTTCTTTCATTTTCTAGCTCTTTCCTACTATTCTGTCCTTTCTTCTCTCTTTTTACCCCTAAAGCTAGCTAACGGCTTTTCCTTTTTTTTTTTTTTTCCCTTTTTTTTTTCTTTCTTTCTTTTTTTCCCCAACACCAGTGTTCTGGAGAGCAAAACCAGCTATTCTTAGGGAAGCTGTATGTATTCAGTCTAAAAGCATGTTATTTCATTAAGATGACTGCTACCCATGAGGAGACATTTGGATGGTGCTTCCTCCTTGTCCTTGCTTGCTAGTGTTCAAAGTTTAATTAAGTGATTTGGAAGAGAGGTTGAGGGGACTTGGAAGAGGAAATAATCCCCTGCAAATATTAGGGAGGCTGACAATGGTAAAGAGAACTACAAACAGTTCATCTTGAGCCTGCAGTATTTTGATATACAGATTAATGTAATTTTACTATTTTTGTGACTACCAGAGTGTATGACCTTAACCATAAACAGAGAATGGAAATTAGGTTTAAAATGGAAAGCTATGTGCATGGTTCCTGTTATGTCACTCCCTCTGGCAGAAAAAGCAGGAAGACTGCTTAGATTTCTCAAGATATTAAACATGTGGTAGTTGTCTCAAAGCTTGTTAATACAGCTATGGATATGTCTTCAGAGGAGTGACAATCTTTTTTTTTTTTTTTTTTTTTTTGTGAGCTGAAAGCACAACTTCCCCCTTTTGCATTTTCCCACCCAAAATCTATTTAGTTTTAAGAAATTTTCCAGTCTCAGGGTTTAAAATAATTTATTCAGAGTAGAGTTAGTACCAGCAGCTCTAAATGTATGGGAGAGTTGGACACAGTTACATATATCAAGCTGCTTGTAGGAGTAAATATTTGCTGAAGTAGGTCTTGCATTTTCTAAGTTTAATATGATAATATGAAGAAAAAACATTGGAATTTATTATAAAAGCTGTAAACCCTTTTTATCGAATAACATTTTAACCTGCAACCATACCATGCAAAGCAGGTGTCTTTTAAAATTCAGCACATTGTCTATGGTCTAAAAGAAGACTGTTAAAAGGTCCCACAGTGATAAAACATGAAAATACTACCACTGTTATAATTTCCCTTCAATGACTACTCTCTTCCTGCTTGCTTTTCAACTTTGGAGATGTTTGCATCTTCAAAACTACAATTTCTAAAACCAATCTCCCACATCTGTTCACTGTGGTTACAACTCAGTCTTTGATAAACTGTTATCATACCTTCTGTCTTTGTATAATCAAGCAGGAGGTAAGAGCTGGTTTGAAACTGACTTGATTTAGCAAGAGTAGAAATCAAAATGCAGGGGAAAAAAAAAAAAAGCAAGAAAGGGTTTAAATGTATGTACTCCTTTGGCTCACAAATGGCTGTCTTTCTCCCATAGGGTGCCATGCATCTGTTCCAACTCTATTTTCTCATATCCCAGGATTACCTGTTCTGTCTCAGAGTTGTGACACTTGGATCTATAATGCAATGCTTGACATCAGTTTGGCTCATGGGATATTATCTCTCCCGTTATAAATTAATTCATCTTCCAAAAAAGTAGCGTCCTACTTTCAAATGAATTTGTTTTAAAAAATCACACTTCCAAACATCAGGCACATATACTTTTGTCTGCTTCCACAGAGAATTAAATCTCTGATATCCTGAAATAATTTAGACAGTCATCATATCATGCTAAATCATCTGCTTCAAGAACTGTATTAAAGACAGGGAAACTTATTTGAATAATACAAGAACTGGCCTGACCTTTAACATTAACCTCAAAACACCATCAGACTGAAGTTCAAAGAAGTTCAGCCAGCCTTTACATGTTCCCCTCACCACAAATATTTTCACATACCTCAGTACATCTTGATTTAGCAAGAACTGAGAAGCAATATAAGAAATTTTTAATTTTGTTTAAATTGAATTCAACAGGCACAATAATTCCCACAAGACAGACCAGTTACCACATTTTTCATCCCAATCACTGAAAAAGGTGAAGATACTGCTTGCATGAAATGTCAAAAACTGTAGATAAATTTCAAAAACCAAAAAGCAAAATTCAAACTTTACTAAGTTCACCATCACTGTGTGATAGATGAGAATACTATCTTAAAAAATAAAAAATCAGAGCAGTAAGAACAAAAGAGAAAACAATTCAGCCAGCAGAATGAAATGAAAGATTTATAACTTTTCCTAGCCATATTAGAGACTATTATGCAAAAGACCTTGTGCAAATACTTAGTGGAAATTTATGTATAATATTATCCTCTGGCAGAGTTCTTTTTTTGCCTTTCAGTGTGTAGCAGTCCATCAATTAGAGATTACTCTACATGCTCATCTATGAACAGAAATGGAAAATAAAGGGAGTTTCCCTGCTTTATTCTTTTTATAACTGGAAATACATTTTATTTTCTCAAGTTTTTATAAGCACTAAATAATATTTTAGCATTGAAGACAGTGGGAGTTTTGCCTGCATCCTCTGTCATGACTGTGCCTAAATAATATTTTAGCATTGAAGACAGTGGGAGTTTTGCCTGCATCCTCTGTCATGACTGGGCCTATTGAAATTTCTGACTGGAAAATAAAAAGCCCAACACAAAAGGCTGCAAAAGAGAGAACTTATATTCAGCCATAAAACCACAAAACTGACTTTGCATTTTGTCCATGAATACAAGAAAAGCATCAGATGAAAGCTTAGCAGGTTGCTCGATGGGAGGACTGTTGATAATTGCAAGAATCTGTCATTAAACTGGGGGTCAAGTCCCATGTGATGTCTCGGGCACGATGGTTACTGATGCTCACAGGGCATTTGTTAAGAGTAAAGCCAGTGTTGTGCTTATTATCCCTAATTTGACTGTATAAATCTGTTTTTCACTCAAGGCCTCAAGTATCAATCTAATGGAGTTAACAGAAGCTCTTTTGTACACTCTAAGTGCTTTGGAGATGTTTCCTATGTGTTCTATAAGCAGCAGAGAAAATGTGCGTGGAGATTCAACCAAACAAGGTAGTTAAACAGCGTACCAGAGAATGAGTGTTTAATTTAATTGCTCTAGTTGTTCTCTTGGCTTTGGTTGTGTGGTTTTTTTTTTCTTTTTTTCTCTTGGCCTTGTTTTTTTCTCTTCCAGATTGTCTCTAGTGAGCAAGACACGTAACAGTAAGTTTCCTACTCTTAACAGCTAGATCAGTTTTTCCTTTGCTTTCTCAGCTATTTTTGAGGCTGCGAGTGGTATATGTTGCTCAGCCACACGGGTGCCTTCTAGAACTAACACTTCCTGAACTATGTTTAGATTTAAACAACAACAACAAAAAAAGGAATGGTTTACCCCCAAAACAGATCAACGCTGTTTACATGGAAGGCTGTTTCTGACGTTAGTATTCTGCAGCTCTGGTTTGCAAGCTGATTGATGCCTCAGATGCAATACTCCTGTGTCTAAGTGAATAACCTGGAAGAAAGGGCTTCAGTCTTGACAAGCGTGGCTGGATCTCTATGAACACAGGCACCTTCCCCCATTTTGTATTCCTTCATACGTGTGAAAATGATAGTATTATCTTCAGCAGGGCATATCTGACTGTGGTGAAATGGAGCTCCAGGGACTGACTCAGCTAACGGATATATCTGGAGATGTGGACAGACTGGGATGTGGCAGATTTCAGCATGCTGAGTGAGAACATAAAAATTTCTTACATGCCGAACTTGTGCATCTATGACAGTTCACCTGATGGAGTGACTGTTTTGGAGGCTCTAGTTTTGATTTTCCTCTGTATCTCGGTGTAGTATGCAAGCCAGCAACACTGCAGCTCTTAAGAGCTCTTTACAGCACAATGGCATATTTTAAAGATGACAGCATTATGAACTGTTCCAAAGGAGCTATTTGGCTTTTAAGATGACTGCTCTAGAAAGAATTTTCTGGCTTAACAGCACCAGGAAAAGGGCAAGGGAAATACAGATGCTGCAATCTGGTTAAGGAAATGACAAGCTCCTGTGCTGTAGTACTTAAGCCTAGTCTCTAGCCGACACCATTTATGAGCTGTTACATACGGCTGCAATCACACAGGGGCTCAGTGAGGTTTTCCATAGGGCTCACATTTGTTTTCACATTCCCTTTGTAAATGAGTTTGTAATGTGGTGTAAATGGTAGCAAATGGACATAAAATGAGGCTTGTATGTGGCTTGATCCCTCGTAAATATATAGGCTATTATAAAAGCAAATAATAAGAAGTCAAACTAAACAACAGCAGCCTCTGCAAAAGAAACCAGTGGAAAAGGAGTTGCTTTACATATACAGCATTTTGAAATGTGGGTTTCCTGTTTAAACTGTCTTCACTCCAGCCTCAACTTCTCTCTCCATACTAAACCTACAACATATTTTATATTGCCATGGATACTTTGGATGGAAGACAGTGTGCACTAGCAATCAATTTTTCCACAGGAAACTATTCCAAGAACCTGTCCCACACTGCAGTGTTCATATATAGTTTTTGCTCAACAGTGCACAATCTTTTTTCTAAAGGGTATGACTAGCTGGTACTTCAGCTGCCCGTCTGCAAGTTTGGAACGGGCCCAAGGTTTTACCATGCTCCAGAATAATTGCTGTAAACTGCATTTTGCTATCACTTGCCACTGCTAGCTATTTACACCCTCCTAAGCAGGGTCTGGTAGACTGCAAGAGGAAAGTCTTTAGGGTGCAAAGAAGAAACGTGAATTGACATTTTAAATAAGTGTTAGAAGACTAAAATGCAAACAAACCACAATGGTGGCCAAAGAGAAGTAATTGCACAGGAATTACATGGAGTTGAAGGTATGGCAGGTCATACCTTCAGTAAGCAGCAGTCCTTATGATATAAGCATCTTCATCAAAAGTTTTCAAAAAAAAGAAGAAAAAAAAATCAAAGAAAATGGTTAGGAGCATAGGCAAGCCGCACAGTGAACTTTTGCTTACCTCAGTGGTCGGGAATGTGATCTGTTATTTCTCAGTATCTGTTCCTCTTCTTTGCTTCTTCTCTAGCAATTTGACCTGACATCTTTTCTCCCATCCAGTAGTAGACTTTCCCCAGGGCAATGCTCGATTAAGTTCTAAAAGGTTATTTGAGTCCTTTGTAATACTTTTCCCTCCAAACAATATCACAGTATTTTCAAACTTTCTGGATAAGAGGTCAGTGGTGTTCCAAAGGTGGTAGAAAGGGGTCTTCTCTTCTCCCAGGAGCCCTCACACCCAGGGAGTGTGAGCTCAGCAGGGACTGGCTAAGGTTCCCCTCAAGCTACAGAAGTGTGCAGTGACTTCCTCCTCTCCTTTCCTTCACTCAGGGCACAAAAAAATCCAATCCCTGGAACAGGCTCTTCCCTCTGCCATTTTCTTCAGGTATCCAGTGGCCACAAACACGAAACCTCTGCTCTGTTATGACACTTTTCCAGGAGAACCAGGAGAGCCACAAGACAGAAGAGGGGAGGGGAAGCTCAGCCTTGCCCAGCAGGCGGTGATGTCCCAGCAAAGCCCTCCTGAGGACAACGGATGGATGGCCAGAGGCACAGCAAAGCCAGAGCTGTGCCCAGCTGTGCACAGCAGGGCACAAGATTAGTATCACAGATACTGTCATACTGAAGTAGTAGGATATATTTATTGATTATTATTGTCATCAGTTTGAATACCTCTAACTTGAAAGTTAACACTCCAGGTTCAGCTTCTTGGATGTATGTAGCCTGCATTTTTGCCTCACCACATTTATATTTACTGCCTTTTGCCTTGAGGAAAATCCTGTTCTAACACAGAAAGTACAATAGCAAAAATGCATACTTTGGTACAGGTTGTTTTACATAACTCTTCTTATCAAACTAAATCAATCTGTGGTAAGATCCATTGACTCTTCCAAAGTTAAGGAGTTCTTGCACAAAACAGAAAACTGTAAGGTATTTCTCAAGCCGTATCTTCCATATATTCCCTTCTATTTGATCAAACAATTTTTGGGGGGTGCAGAGATATGTTGTTTTTATGCAGTGCTATAGCCTGTTTGGACATTTGCCTGTACGCAGTCCATCTACCTATAGCAATCTTAACAAATAAGATGAGAAATACTTGGTACTGTATAGTCACTTGTATTATACTCATTTCTCAATCTGCCAACGTATTTCCACTTCATTTTACTATTTATTAATGATACAGATCTATACAACAAGTAGTTGCTGTACTCTCTCTTCCCTTTACATGCTACAATTCTCCCTATTTCTCTCCTAGGGGAAGCATCTTGTCCTCCTGGCTTGATCACATTAAATGCCTACTAATGCAGGAGTGAAAACTCACTAAAGCCTTTGTAAAACTCAGACTTTAAATCACCAGGGACTAAAACCTTAAGCATCTTGGATTTTTAAAGGCATATCCACTCCTTGCTTTAAAACTACACTCTCCAAAACAAGCCTTTGTTAAATACTGTTCATCTTGTATTCTGGACTTCTAAAGGGAGGAAGCTTTACTGACAAGGATGCCTCTTACCTCTTCTTTTGGTCTTGCCAGCACACATTTCCTTTTTTTTTTTTTTGTATATATTTTTTTTCATGGCTTTTACCATTGTCTCCTAAATATTTCTGAGAATTGCTCCCTAGTTCTTGTACTTTCAATTGGTCATATAAAGGAACTGCCTCTAGTCTCTATGTATAGCAGCTGGCTGAACCCAAATTGCTCCACAGGTCAGATCTATCAAAGCAGTGTTCAGACCATCTGATCACTGCTATAGATGTACAGGTAGGTTGCTGTAGACAGACACAACTCGTATAGCATACCCATTATAGAATGTGTATCTTCTGGTATGAAATAGTAAGTGGAATTTCTAAAATCATGATTCATCACCCTCCAAATATTACTCAGATCCAGTTCTTTTAACATATTTGTAACCTTTCTAAATATCCTGCTCCAGACAGTTCTCAACCATCCTGATCTCTCATCAGCTGGATCTAGGACTTCATTACAAATTCCCCCAGGAAGGTAACTTCCACTTCCTAGAATGCTACCAGAAATCTAAAAAGCTATACAAGGAAATTGAAAAAGGAAAGAGGAAACGTTTATGATAGCAATTTTTGTTACCTTCATTACCTTTTGTTACTTTTTGTTACCTATAGGTAACTTTTGATCAGACACATCTGCCTCCTTCATCTAGCAACTTGATTTCAAAGACAAACACAATATATTAAGCCAATAAAATTGCTCCACCTCTCTCCCACTCAACAAACAGGAATGGCTCAGTTCCCATGGTTTTCACATGTATTTTTCTTGTAATGGAACAATGGCAGGTGTAGCACTCTATTGTTTGTAAAGTCCTCTCTCAACAAAGTCTTTAAAAATTTATGAGAGTAATTGTCATTGGTTCTCCTATTCTACGAAGATTATTTTATTCTTCCTCATTTTCAAAGTATTCTCTCAGTTTAAGCATTATAAATGGTTGAATATGCAGTAATAGGATCTTATTTTAAAAATAATTACCTCCTTATAAGAGACACTGAAAATCTACCTTTCTTCTAGGTCTTCTCAACGTATCATTTCTTTTTTCTTTTTTTTGGTTTCAAAGCATTTCCCCTTCAGCATTCCCTGACTGCCTAGTCACTTTCCCTTGTCATCCCTCTAGAAACCCAAATATTCCTTACTGCAGAAAAAGTATGAAATTCAATTCCCCTGGTCCTCTTCTGGAGAGGGGTGGTTAGCCCCTCCTCAGGGGAGCAGTGGAAAATTCTTGACTGCAAACACAGGCGAATCTGTGACCCTGCGACATATTTGTCACAGGCTGGTATCCTGGCTCACTTCTCCTCTGCTACAATTGCACCTTCTCTTGCCCAGTGTTTTCCTTTCTGCCTCAGAATTCCCCTTTTCCCACTTCCATTTCCAGGAGTTCAACTCTGCTTCTATTATTTGCTGTGATGTTCTGCCTTCTACATCTTATTCTCTCCTTCATATTATTTTTAACACTTAATCAAATCTTCTTGAATACTCAGATGCTTGTGATTTTTTGTTTGTTGTCTTCTTATCCCTGTCTTTTAATCTCACCTTTCTGTTGGTAATAAGAATTTGCTATGCAATATCATGGCGCTGTCTCTTTTCTACATTGGACTCAGGTTGTATTTCTAGACAGCTTTCCAACCACAATCAGTTCTTCAGGGATTTAATCTCTTCCTTTTTCTCTTTTATGATGTGCCCTTGATATTTAAAACTGTATTTGAAAGGAAAACTCTGTACTTTATATTTACTGTTCTAAAGCAGGTTTTAATGCTGCTCACTTCTTCCTTCTCCCTTAAAGTAGCCAGTGATGGATCCTGAAACATTTCTGTTTCATGTCCTGCCCCCAAAATTTTACAGCCTTCTTCAGAATCTTATCCTTCTGTTTAGAAGAGCACCATCTTCACATTATGAATTTGTTGGCAGGGGTACAAAGAGCTTTCTGGGCTCAGTCTCCAGCGATTGCTGGATTTGTTTCCAGTTGCACAAAGAAGTGAAGATCTTGCCTGCAGTATTTAAAAGGAACTCCATTCTTTACACCTCTTGTGAACTTTCTCTCCTCGCTCTTATATTATTTTTTCTTTCATTATTTTTCTCCATAATCTCCTCCTGGTTTTATTCTTCATCAAATCTTGATTTATTTTGCAGCTTTGTTCCTTGCTGCAAGATTTTCCATCCTTCTTATTGTTTTAGGCCAGTGACCCTGCCCATTAAATCCTTCCATCAGATATAACCATACAAATCCTCACTCTTGTGGAGGATTTTAGAGATCTGCTTTTTTTGATATGTGGCTGGTGTTAACTCCTCAAAGTCCCTTCTGGTAACTGAGCTCATTTTTGTTATTTTCCTTTTCTATGTTTTCTTTCCCTGTGCAACAGCCAGCTCTGATAGCACAGGCACTGTGTGCAGTGCTGGGTAAAGATCTCAGTATTTTTTTTTGGTCAGGGGGTGAGGGGGTAGGAGGAGAGATAGGATAGTTTTCTTCAGGCTGGTCCCCTAAACAGAAGAAGACAGGGAGCAATGATATTTGCAAATCAGACCGTCTCCTCCTTAAAGCTGCAGTTTGAGTAGCCATCTGCTTCCACAATCTCTGGTGGTCACCTAACAAAGCATTTGTAATGCATTCGTGAGGTCAAAATTACTTCAGCTGAAGTCAGTGGCAGGGTTTAGCTATCCAGGGAATGTAAAAATGCATAATTTAGATGTTTTGTTGTGGGACTATGCAAACGGCTATTGCTGAAGCACATGCAGTGGCAGTGACAAGCTAAATTTGAATTTTGCATAGAACAATTTGTATCACATTCCTTTCTTGTTCACAGCTATTTCACACCCTTAAACAGCTATAATTCCTCTGAAATGAAGGAGCACTTTAGGGGCAACTCCCTGTGTAAAGGACACCGATCAGGGACAGCGTATAATCTCTTGTTCTCTGCATATCCCAGGCTGGATGTGGACTCTGCATGGCTCTAGCCTAGACAGGCAGCTCTCTGACTGTCTCCCCATGCCCTACATGCAGTATCAAATCAGTGTTTTTTTTATTAAAAGTGAAGAAATGCTTATTATCATCTCTTGTTGGGCATTTTCTGACTCAAACTTTTCATTTTAGAATAGCATATCTGAAAATTTCCTCTGAAACCCCTCACTCACAGTCCCCACTGTGGCAACTGAGACTGCTCTTAGTTTTGACAAGAATGATGTCTCCGATTGAAAGGGGAGGCCCAGATTCATTTACCTTAGGGTCGCATATGGTCTAGTGATGGGACTGCTGGTGTGGGATATGAGCTATAAAAGTTCCAAGTCTCTGCTACAGCTGATTTACATCAGGACAATACCTGTCAAGAGTATATTGCTTAATGATCTGTGCCATATGATCATGGCACCTCAGTCGTGCCTCTAAATACAGCCTGAGAGTAAGTAAGTAGAGTAGGGGTAGAACATAAAAGGCCCTGGAAGTCACACCAAGACATTTACGTGCAAAGCAGCAGAGAGAGGAAATCAGAGGTCAGGTTTTCGTGGTGAAACTCTTTCAATTACTACAAGTAACTAAACATCCAGTAGGCCAGAAGAGAGATGTCAGGATTTTACTGACTTTTTCAATAAATAAATAAATAAATAATGAAAATTAAAAAAAAAAAAATCTAAAGCTTTTGGCTTGTATGGAATAGAAAACATTTTGAAATCTCAGAAACTTAAATAAAACTGAAGATTTTTTCCTGTTCCTTTTTTTTTTTTTCTCAAAAAAGAAGGGAAGATTAACCTCTGGACTGGCATTTAGAACACCTCTATTCAATTCCTGCTTCTCCTACAGGCTTCCTCTGTAAATTCTTATTCTCCTGCATTCTTCCAGCTGTAAAAAATGGGAATATTTCCTTTATCCTACCAGACATCCAATTTGCCTCTTTGCCCGTGGAATTCTGAGTTTCTGTGTTGTCTTCCTCAAAGGATTCTGAATTTGGACAAACCTTTTGTCCTTTCTTAGAAGTATGCTGTCACACTCAGGACTTTTAGATAGTGTTAAGAAGAAATCTGTCATGCTCAGGCCATATTTCAAACTTCATATGTGAACAGAAGCATTGCATGAGATCTTAAATCCAGCAGATCTATTGAGCTAGCCATGTTTGGAAGTATCAAGATCTTTTTCAATGATCTCAATTACTTTGCATTTTAAAAAACAGGAAACTTGGATCGTTTAAAAAATATCCACTTCCCAAAGCCACTCTGACTCACTGATCACAGATGAATCAGAGAAACCAGGCAAACCATATTTCTGGAACCCTGATTGGAGAAAGCATTAAGCCTGTGTTTCAGTCCCCTTTTGGGGATGAAAAATATGATAACAAGCCCTCTCGTATGAGAATGTTCTCTGGAATCAAAGCAGCATGTAGTAGCCTGATGTGGAAATGTGCTGAAAAGAGTATAATATTGACCTTAAACTTGAGTATAATACAGCTTTATCTGATGTCATCTAATGATAGCTACTGATTGCGGTATAGCTGCAGGCTAGGTTTGAACTTGATTCCTCCCCAAACTGGCAGATCTGGTATGTTATCTGGGACCACTTCAAACAATCCTCCTGGCCCAGCTGTGGGTTCCCACCCCTTGCCTTGCATTTACACTGGATCCTGTAGTCACACAGCTGCAAGTGGGGTTGGCTCAGTTTGCTGATCTGACAAATATCCATCCACCACTGGAGGAGGTAGGGGTGGGGGAGAAACAAAGAGAGAAAAGAAGAGAGAGAAAGATAAAGATTTGTTTTCCCTCAGATGAGAAAGCTGAACCATTTTGCCCTATGGCCACACAATTGCTAGACTCAGAGGAAGGAAGAGTGTGGGAAGTTACAGCTGTGGGTAATGGATGGGGATTGCTCATATTCTTAGCAGCCTGCAGTCACACTGTATTAGGTGTAATGTGAAACTGCACCCTCGGTTGCTAAGAGAGATCCTTGCTAGCTTTTTCTGAAATAGCACACTGGCTAAACTACTCAACAATACTAATGTACATCACACATGGGTGCTATTACAGGGGAACTCTGCCATTCAGACTTCACTAGACTGAGCAAGTTGGTTAGCCAAATGGTAACTGCTGCTGCCTCTGCTGACACTTTTTGCTTTGCCAACACAATATTTTTTGGTTTTGGTTCATACAACCTTAAGTAATCTTTTCTTCACCTTACGGAAAAACCCTAGCATTTCAGCTAACCCCTTTTGGAATGTGTCCAAAAGGAATCTACTTAAGCTAGCAATGACCACATTACAGTGTTACGAATTTTCAGTAAATCTGAATGATGATATACGGTCCCAAAATGTTCCAGTTGGGGATGGATGTTTCATGATCGTTGTTACAGGAGTCATACCTACACATTGACAGACACACATGGACAGACTCTGGAATTAAGATGTAAGAGCATATGATAACTATGAATGCTCTTGATGGTTTTTTAGGATACATTTTTTTCCACAATCAATTATGACATGCATGATCTCAGGCTGTGAATACTTTTCATAGCCAAATGATTCCTCTATCATTTCGGGGATTTCTTTGGTTAATCTAAGTCAACATTTATATATTTTCTTCCCAGATGCTCACTTGTTCTTTTTTGTTCTTCAAATCAAATTGGCAAGTGATTAGTCTTTAATACAGGGTATGACTTCACAGATGCAAAATGGAATTTAAAACATGCTGCAATGCATCGGTTTTGTAATATTGAGATCATCACAAAAAGAGAGTGCAAAGTTATTTTGCCTATTTAAATTGATGCTTAAATCTGTTTTTGTTAAGTGCCCAGATGAATAAGCATTTCAACTCACTTTGCTAAGTTAATTATAGCAGGTAACATCAGTGACCACAGTGGTTCAGATTGCAAGATAGTTTCCATGTTATGACACTACCTTAATGTGCTCACAACTTTCTAAAAACACTCACTTCTTGAAGTGAAACTTCTTATTCTTAATTTCTGCCTGATGGTGGTCTATTTTCGTAGAGATTAGCTATGAGAGTGTTCAAATGTGTTGAAAAAGGAAGCTACAGTAAAACATATTTGTATTTGTGAGTCATTTTACTCAACCATTTCTAAAAGAGTGTTTTATGAAACTTACAAAACCTACAACCCAATCCAAAGCCCAGGGGCCTTAAGGGAAATACCCACAACAACTGCAGTAGGCGTTAGATCAGATGCACCATGTTTAACAAATACAGTTATCCTTATTTGTTTAAAAAATAACATTTGGGTTTGAACCAGAGACATGATAGCCTAAAAATCTACTGTTGCAAAGGTAGCACAGAAAGCTACAGTGGACTTATTGTTTGTTAAACCTGTATATGTGGTTTGCAAAAGTCTTGTCTAGACACAGAAGCTGTATTACCATTTGTTAAAGTTAATTAACACAAAATACTGTTATTTACATCAGTATAGATGATCCCTACAAAGGAAGAGAATACACTACAGTGGGATAAATTTCTTTATATTAGGTCCAATTAGGTCTACCTAGATTGAAAAAGCAAAAACACAAAAACGTCTTTCCCAAACCCTACACCATTCTAAACTAATAGTCACATTGGTACAAAACCTACATGTACAAATCAGAAGCAGGGAACATCTGAAAGTCCTTACTGACAATGAATTAATGTTTCTCTCATTGAAGTTACTTGGCACTCTTTCTCACTATGAGAAGGGCAAGACTAATACCTGGCACTTCTGAACATTTTTTTTTTCCTTTAGCCCATATGTGAACCAGAAATATAACACTTATAGCTGAATAGTCATTCAGCTTTCAAATTTTCTGGAAAAGTAAAAGTACCAGACCAGCTAGTTCTTCAAGCTGAAGAACTTTTGGAAATATCATTTTCTTTTTAAGAATATCTAGCTTTAAGGAGAAAAACAAAATCTACACGTCGTGTTCCCTCCCCTCCCCCCCCCCAACACACACACATGTGGTTAGTCTATTATTAAATCCTCAATTAAATTTGCATAGTTACAAGCACTGACAGTCTCAGGAAATGCTAGATGTCAGTGATGGGAACATCACTTAAGGTGGCCATCCTTAAGACAGATCATGGCATCCAAAGGGGAGAACGTAAGCTTCTAGTAGATGAGACTCTGAGCCGCAGAATTTTCTCTGCAACCTTAGATCGGTCATTTCAGGATTCTTCTCAATTTTAAACCCTTTGAAATTTTCAGTATCTAGTCTACAAAAGTCATCTAGGTTCTTCTTTAAAGTAGAATAAGAGAGACCAGCCTCTACACAAAGTTCATCCTGCCTGCCACAAGATGCAATAAGTACCCACGCTATTTCAAGCATGGTGCAAGCCTAGGTGACCAACCTAAAGAGACAGGCAATTTTCAGATGAGGGATGAATTCTCCTTCTTCCCCTCCTAAAATCTTCCTGTTTCTCAACTGTAAGATTTTAAATGTAAGACTACAAGGATAATAGTATCTCTCTACTATATAAGATTAATTTAAAGATTAATACTTGTAAAGATGGAAATAAGAAATATGTAACTATCTAGAGAAGAGAGACAAACTCCAGTGCTGTATCGTGATAAAGGTCTCTCCATATGTCATTGTATAGCTCCACTGACGTGAGCAGGAACACCTGCTTATGCAGTCAAGCATAAATATCTGACTGCAGGATTAGGACATGTCACCAGCTATTCTCTCTCTCTTTTTGGTTATTCTCTCTCTCTTTTGGTTTAATGTCTTACTCACTACTGTTACTAAATCTGTTCCACAAGACATACAGCTACTGTAACATGAACACCTTATATGCTGACATTATGGGAAACCCTAATTTTTGCGTGTACCAATTGAATGATTTCAGCCTGAATGTTGTGTTAGCATAGGTTTTTCCATTTAATACCATTATGTATCTAAACCACACAGTTCAAATTAAAGATGCCTTAGGACATATTCACTACTTGGCAAATACACCATCTGAAAAACATAGAAACCAGCCTTTTAATGTAAATCACTTGATTGTTTTCAGAAGCAAATATTCAAGACAACATACTTTGCTCAGCATTTGTATTCCTGAGAATGTTTGCCTTGACTCTTCAATTTTTAGGATAGATTCAGGTAGAGATATTTTGGAATGTTTGCAATTACAGTGAAGAAAAACATCCTGGGACATTAATGCCATATTAACAAGCCTCCAGACCAGTGTCTGTGTCATATAAATCCATTCTCTTTCAACATATTTTCAAATATGTTGATGCTTTCAAACTTTCACAAAATGTTTTGTGTCTTGGAAATTATTCCTGATATTTTTTGTTGTATTTTGTGTAACACAACACATGTACCTTTTTAAAACACTGCAGGAAGGTGACTGAAACTGTTCAAAAAGAAATATTTGAGACAAACAGTGAAATACCCCAGGATACCCCAGTTTCTCCATTTTTACTACAGCTTTACATAAAGCATTTGCATTTAAAAGTCAAAGCCAAATTTTCAAACTGGAGATCTTTAAGTTAGTGGCTCAGCTTCAATTAGCAGCTAAATAAAAAATGCCTGATTTTCAGACATGAAATCAATAGAAACTCCAGATACTTAATATAAGAGGTCTGTAAATCAGTCCCGTGTGCTTAGATGGCTAAAGATAATGACCAATTTTCAGAACAGCTAAATGGTCTCAATTAGAAATAAACATAGTTACCAGCTCTGTAAAATAGGCCTTGTTGTTAAAAAATATTGATCTTTTCCTTTATAATTGCCATCTTTTAAGGTTTTATATAGGACAAAAACAAACAACAACAAAACCCCCTTCTTTCTTCAGCAGAACAAATCCAGCCAGCATGCACAGGGCATTTCTAACCTGAGCTGAACTGTACCCTTTTGTACATTGATACAAAGCAGAGTGCCTTTGGTGAAGTTAAAGGAATGACTTCCTCATTTTTGCAGAAAAAAAAATCCTCAAATGTTATTTAATTTTCGATTCAAATGTAAATAAGCAGTTTGAGGAACAAGATTGTTGCTACTTTTCTGAAACTCAAAAGGAAAAGAAGAGATTGCATCAGGGAAGGCTTCATCTGCAGTGAGAAGTGTGGAGCTTCTGCTGCTACATCTGTATAAATAATTTTCATAATAAAGGGGCCAACTTGGTTTTACAGGCACTAAATTTTTTCATGTTATTACCAAGAGGTTCATACAGGAAACAAGAAATTTTAACCCCTATTAAAAAGAATACCATCAGGAGAATTCCACCTAACAGGTGATTAGATTTAGAAGAAAACAAAATTTATTTGGTTCTGAGTATCAGAAGCAGATTTAACAACAATTTAAAATAAAACATTCTTCATGCAACGTACTGTGCTTTGTCCAATTGCACTGCAAAGCAGAAATGCAACGTCTTTTGTTGAGAAGTTAAATGGTGCCACTATGTTCAGGACACCAAAAATCTTGCTTCTTACAGAAAAAGATTCCATGGAAACCAGTGAACACTGATGAATGTTTGACAATCATCCATTTTTATTCCTAACAAGCCTAGACACCACAACGATCATTCTGTCTTGCTGTTTCAGAAATTTGTTGCCTTAACATTTGAAATAAAATGTGGAATTTTGTATTTATCAAATGGAATTACTTTGCAAGTGTTAGAAGTGGATAAACAACGTTCTTAAAATACTTAAAATAATGATTCAACATGGAGATTTGGGATTTCTTTCATTTCTGCACAACACTGGACTCCTGGCAGAATTATATAAATAAGTAATTGTAAACCTTGCTATTAAAATATGTAAACACATATTCAGAGAGAAGAGGAATTTTTATCCCTCAAACATTTATGAAGGATCTTATTTCAACACACAGGCTGTTTCAGTGAAATTAATGGTCCACCCCAACATTAAAATTAAAAGTTAACCACTTCTAATGTGAGGAATATAGCATTTACCTTCTTCTCACTCCCTTGCCTGGGATCCCTTAGACATTGTTTCCCTTCTTTATTGTTGAGCATTATATCACTGTACAGAGTAGGATGGCAGTATGTGATCTATGTCGCAATACCACAGAGAGCATCAGAGTCCTGCTGAGCTTTATATTGGACCTACATAATTTAATAAATTTCCTTGAAATGTTAATAGACCAAACAGGTAGGCACAGAGAAGAAAAAGAGAAATCTTAGATTTAATAACCATTTTAAAAAGGTATGGCTGATGCAAAGAGATTTAAGTGATCTCAGTAACTGAAAATGGAAATCTAATGAATATATTGTAAAGCTTATCATTTTTCCAATTCTTACAGTCTACTAAAATCCAAATCCAGTGACCACAGTCCAGTGAAGACAATGAGACTCTTTCCCTTTGCTTGAAAAAAAAATGGATTCAGCTCCAACATTTTGTATGCCTACTCACTCCAAGCTAAAACTTACTTGGGAATTTTGCATTTTATATAATGTTTAGGCTGGCTTCCCTTCTTATTTCCAAACTAAAACATGGTGTGTTCAGAACGCTTCAGTCTCTGATTAGTTTTCAGTTTTCTCTTTCACACAGAGCACCACAGCTCCTGGATATAGGAGAGATTCATCCTCTTTAGTATTGCCTATACTAAGTTACTACATGAAAGGGTTTCATACTTATCAAACTAAAACTTTATTAAAAGAACTATTTATAGTGATCACAGCTGCATTTATTTTATGCATATTTTATCCATGTGCATATAACTAACTTTACGGTGCCTCTTCCACGTTACTCCTCATGCAACCTGTGCACCCCTTGGATTTCTGCACAGGTTCCGACATGTTTGTGCTGGTGCAGGGAGTGATGGCTTGTGATTCTTCATGGATGCAGAACTGAAGGTCTTGCTGCGGTTATTTATTTATTTTTTGATTGTTTGTTTTTAAACTAAAATGTTTAAACCATTGCATTATTCAAACTCATTTAAATCACAATGACATAGGATTGATGGGTTTATGTGTTTTTCTCTCTGTTGTCTTGATCTAACATTGTCTTAATTCCATTTTTTTTTACAATAGTAAATTTTTCTTCCCAGATCATAAATTCTTTAGGACACGTGCTTTTTTCCCAGAGGAATGTATATACCCACTGTGCCTAGCCCAATATGCAACAGAAATGCTTCTGTAACACAGAAGCATTAACAGGATCTAATTTGTCTAATCAGTGACAAATGCATAGCCACACACCTTGCGTCACTGACTACTTAGAAGACATGCAAGTCAATCACATTATTTGGGAGATTCTTACAATAAATGTTTTCAACATTTACATACATTTTTAAGTAACTCTGATGTTCTTCATGCAAGCTTGTAAGCCTCTGCAAACAAATCCAATCCAAGATATTGCCTAGTCTTAAATGGACCTTCTCCTTCTAGTCAGTTAGTTGACTAATACCTTGATAGACAAACAAGAGATCACTCTAGCATAAGGGTATATTTTTTCAAAAGAATGAAAAACATGACAGTAGAGATATATCACCATTTTGCATTCAATAGCATATATTATTAAACCATCAACTCATATCTGTCACATGAAGTCATATTTCTTTTTAATAAATTAAATAACTTCAAGTAGTGTTAAAATGCTACGGCTTTCAGGAGAAGATTTGTCAAGAAAGAGGCATCTTTGACTACTTACTTAGCAAAGGAGTTATACTGTTACATTCCTGACAGTTTTGGGATAGGGGAATAGAACAAACCTCCCTGTTTTAAATCATACTCGCATACCCAGTAAAGCCCAAACCCTCTTTGGGCAGCTTCAGGGCTCATTCAAGACAGCTTTGAAAGAGCAGAGGAAGCATGCTGGGTATTGAAATGTAAATATTCACTACAGTGCACTGTACATAGGAATTCTGAAGGAAAGCAGGATGCTGAGCATATTTATTCATCCATCATTACCCAGAATTCTCCTGCTGTTTCACAGAAATGCTTTTCAGTTTGTTTGAGCTCTGGAAGAAACAGCTTGGGCATTGCTTTGGAATAGTCAAAGTTCTTTTCTTGGCACTATTGGGCACTAAAACTGATTTGAAGGCTTGATTCAAGAACGGATGAGTCAGTACCTTCATTAACAGTTTTTAGGTCTTCATACAAAAGTTGCATCAGTTTTGGGTTTACTGGGAGAAGTAACAAGTCTGTAAGGCTATTCCTTCCTCCTTTCCACAGTCTCACATGCTACAGCTGTGGTTGTGCAGAAGATTTAAATCAGATCCATTTGTATGTTCAAGCAAGGCATTTGAAAATGAAAGATGGGTATACAAGTACTAAGCATTGAATGCTGCTGATAACTGGAAGAAAAAAATCAGTGATATACACAAGAGTCTAATTTTTGTTTTTAAGGAGTCCATTTTACATGACGTCGGCAATCTAAAGAGCAGAATTTTGCCAACAGCTTATTTTGTCATGTCACAGGCACTTTTGAAAAGGAAAAACAAAACAAAAAAAAAAAAAAAAGGAATTTAATTATGAGTTAGCCCAAAGTGACTTTTGAAACAGCATTTCATTCAGTCAAAAAATAAAAGATTTCCATAGGGCACTTAACGTTTTGTTTCAGAATTAACCACTTAAAAATGAATAAATAAACAAGTAGTATTTTTCAAAAAAAAAAATTACTAGGTTTTCAAGAGAAAACTTGCGGTGTTTTGTGTCAAGGATGTTGAAATAAAACTTTGCGTTACTTTAATGAACAGTTTGGTAAGTTTGTGAAACATGGTAGTGTTACTATCTCCTCTGAAGGGAATCTTAGCTACACTATTCATTTTGTTCTACCGGGGAGGCTTTAAAGTGATGTAGTTTACAATGATGTAATTGCTTTGGCAAAGGGAGACAAATGTTGTTAGAATAATATTCCAATTACTATGTGCATTATTAAATAAAAGCCATTCTTTCTTTACAAAGTGTGTAAGAAACATAAATACCAGTGAAATAAAAAGAGTACCTTAACAAATCCCGGAAATCTTAACACATCAACTATTATAAAATCCAGACAAATCCAAAACAAACTATTTGATATCACTGAAGCAGGTTATATTGTCATTTGAGTGTGACTTGTTTCCTTTTTTTGAAAAGGGTGGTAGATTATATTTTTAGTAAAATCTATGTAAATTATTTCTTTCCAACAGATCTGCCATTTCAGTGTATTCAGAAGCCATTTAATGGCTTTAATGAGAAGAAAATTTCTACTGCTACTAACAGTTAAACTTCCACATATGAGATATGAGATAAGAGAGCTCAGTTGAATCAAATTCCTTCTTTTGAATAATCAACATAATTTTTTATGAAACTGAAGAGCTGGAACAGATCATCAGAGGTAAGAAGCAACCCTGTTTGACCTTCAGATCCCAGTAGGGACAGCACTAAAAGCCATCTGTCTACTTTTAAACTAAAGACAAGTTTACCTCCTGGTGCTGTTCTTCTAGGTAGAATCTGTACCTCTGCGAGTCAAGAGCAAAGAAGCAATGGTAAAGTAAACAAACCCAGTGGAAAAATAAATGAGCTGTTCTGCAACTATGCATCTTTACACTTCTTGGTCCAGTGGCCAGAACTCAGCTGAGCAAACTGCAAAAGCGAAGAATGGGATCCTGCAGAGCATGCAAGAAAATAAAATGATGAAGAATGGGAACTGGGTGGGTTTAAAGTATATATCGAAAACACTGAAGTACCTTTTAAGAACAAAAACTTTTCAGAAAAAAAAAAGGGGGGGGGATTTTTTAAATGGTTTGTAACTATGATAATTAAGTAATAATTAAATGAATATGGAGTAAAATGTGTGATGATTTATTTTTACCAAATTTGACAGAACTGTCAAGAATTTAAATCTGAAATACAGCACAACACAGGCAGTGTAAAAAATTTTAAGAGTCAGAATTTTAAAAATTGTTCCTGTTCTACTGGAATGACTATATACTGACTTCTGTCATGAGACCAAAACCTGGTACTTTATCTAAGAACAAATCCAGATATTTAACTTGATGCCTGGAGATCTTTGAAGAGTTGATGGTAGACTTGGGAAATTTGACAGTAGTTGAGGGAGTACATGCACATCACAAGCATGTTGAAAACAAAAATCTAATAATAGTTAAGAGGGAAAAAGAATTACCAAAGTTGTAATTTAAAACAGAAAAAAAAAATAAGATTATAACACTTCTGTGGAAATAATACGCAGTGACTTCTGAAGAAGAGGTTAACTGGGCTGTACACTTTAATGTTCAAAAGAATTAAATCCTGAGCTTTGAATAACATTCGCAGTAATTTAAATGGGCAGTTATGCAATGTCTGGAGTACACAGTAACCACCCCATGATTACCGTAGCCAGCCAAACCCTGTCCCCGAGCAGGCAAAACTCCTAACTGGGATCAAGGGTTTTACCCACTGTTTAGTCTCCTTTGACCTGATTCATTTCACCACCCTTACTTCAGAAAGGCACAGTTTTGTTGCTGTGAAAGCCTGTGCAGATATTTCTGCCAAAATTAAGCCCGATGTAACTCCAGTGCTGTCACACCAGGGATGGATTTGGCCCAGAGTGTCTGAGGAGGTCAGTGCTCTTCCCTGGATGAGAAATCAGCCTTAATTCACCTCAGTTCTTCAGCTTTGCTGCAGCTGCAGCTGTAGGTCAGGCTCAGGGGACCAAGAGTCTGCAGATGACTTGGGTGCTGTGAAGAGGGGAGTGCGAGCTTCCTGCCACTGGGCCAATAGTCTTTTTTTATACTTTTACAATTGTGACAAATTGTGCATTTCTTTAAGAAAATAAATTTCTTCTCATATACGACAAAACTTCTCCTACCAGCCAGTCTCCCTCAGATCCCTTCTGCTGCAGGAGCTGTCAATGCAGCCCCTTTGTTGACAGCATTTCAAGCTAGCAGGAGCTGTGTCAGTTCACAAACACCACCTCAACTTTTCCTTCATAATGGTTGCTGCCCTATCTTCTGCATGAATCATCTTGGTAGAAACAGGGCTATCATATGCTATTTTAAGGGCTGGATTCTGCTATCTCATCGCAATTTACAAGGTGAAGATGGTGCAGCACCACAGGAACTTAGAGTGGAAGAGCTCATGTTAAAAATGCTGTCTGGCCGGGGTGATTGCCTACTGCCTTTCAAATGTTTGTTTGAGCCCACATCCCAGCTGAACAGCTCCAAGCACATATGAATGAGTAATAATGACTTCTCATTTAATGTCTTTTTTTTTTCTTTCTTTTTTTTCTTTCCCCAAGACAGCTATTAATGGTGAAAAGAACTGTTTGACGCATAAATTACAGGAGAGCTGCAGAGAGAGCCTGGATGTCCTGATGGCAAATGCTGCCACACCTTGCAAGAAAGCTCAGGCAGCTGCATTATGTGACTCATTCATTAGGCAGCCAGGGGATGCTGCTGAGTGCAGGAAATGCTTGTCTCTGTGTTCCTTGGAAATTAATAAAAAGGGCATTGACAAATCTGCAGGAGGAAACCTTTGGTCTTCCTCTGGCACAGATCCTCCCTCCCCTAAAACAGGATTCAGTAGGGCAGAACAGGAAAACAAGGATGGCTTTATGTTGCCTTTCTGCTTCCATTGCCCTTGGCTGGCTGATGAGCCGCTGCACCCTGAGGCAAAGGAAAGCATGGCCTGCCCTATGTGCCTGCTGCCTCGGGGCTGCACGCAGGGTGGGCACGCTGCAGCACTTTGCCACGTACCTCCAAGAACTTTTAAGGAGGCTAGAAGAGAGATAATGACATGACCTACACACCAGCCAAGGATGTCCTGCTTCATGATCACCTTGTGATAGCGAGGTCGATCATCTATGCAGTCATGAATCTGAATGAATGCATCTCGTGTTGCCGTTAGCCAGGGAAAGAGATGGAAGAAAGCCCTGCTTTTAAACTACAGTTGGAGAGGGACACCAGTTTAGCTCAGCATCAGTACTGAGAAATCCAAATCACCAGAACCCTATCTAGTATTTAAATCATGTTTTAATAGTGTGGTTAATAGCTTAAGCTTTAAGGCAGCTGTAAAGTATCCAAGCTTTTTGTTTGACACGGGAGAATTTCCCTACTCTTCTTCACATCACTGTCAGATAAACAATCAATACAACTACCTTTGCTTTCCCAATACCACAGCCCTGTAATCTATTCACCCCCTGCCCAATCTCACCATGTAAAATGCAGTGACCTAAGCAAGTTTCTTTTACCTTCAAGTGAGACTAAGAACCCACAGCTCTTCTGTACCACACTAAATCTACATTTTCTTTACATTCCAGATCTTCAAGTGAAATCCTTGGGCTACAATGACATTCACTCCATCTGCTTTCACTTTGCACGACTTTCTTGATCTGTGATATCTCCCACTCCATCATACCCCTCCAAGTATTGGGATGAGAAGGGTCAGCTTGCTTCAGCCAACAATGAAAGGCTTAAAGCCACAAAAAGCACATTGATGTTTTCTTGTTCAAATGAGTTTGTTTTTTCTTTAGATGATACGGACCATAGGAAATGTTCTTCCTTCCTCTGTGAATATTTCTCAGAAAATGTTACATGAATCCTTAGCATTAGTCAGAAGAATAAAGAGAAAGTTAAGTTCTACCAGAAAGCGAGTAAAGAATACAACAGAAAACACTTTTATGCCACTACATTAAGCCATGGTGCACTCATAGTCTGAATACTGAATGTACTTTTGGTCATTCTAACTCATAAATATTATAGCAGAACTAGAAAAGGAGAAGAAAATGATCAAGATAATAGGTTTCCCTGAGGCAGAGACTAGGGCCCTTCATCCGTGCTCTAGGTGACCCTGCTTGGCAGGGTGTTTGAACTAGTTGTTCTCCAGAGGTGCCTTCCAACCTCAACCATTCTGTGATTCTGTGAAAATACAACCTAGGGTAATTATCAGGTATCTAAAGAATCTGTGGCAAGCAGAACAACTATTCACTGCTTCTTGGAAAATGAACCAAGAAGCCCCCAGTGGAAATTATGGAGCCTCAAGATTAAAAAATCACAAAAGGAAGTGTTTTTCCATGGAGTGCAGAAAGAAGCAGTGGAACTCATTGACACAGGATGTTGCAGAGGTCAAAAGGAAAAATGGACTAAAAGGGACAAGACACGTTCATAGAAGAAATGTCTCCTGAGCCCTGTTAAATGTGACAGTCTGGAGGTAAACCACAAATCTAAAAATCCATCACCACCTATTGCTAGAAGATGAAAAGGTACACCATGGGAAGAGCATACATGCCTTTTTTTACTGCGTTTCCCTAAACATTCATTATTGGCCACTATATTAAGCAGGAAGCTGGCCTTGCAGTCTCATCCAGTGGAGCCATCTCTGTGTTTTGTGTGTCTCCCAGTAAGACTGGAAGATGTGGCAGAAGTTTTGTGTTCCCTGAGTCTCCCAGAGGAAAGAATGCAAACAGGACACTTCATAACAGACCCCTTGTTCTGAGTTCCCAGCAAACCCACTCTGAATCACTACATGCATACAATGCACCCCAGAATATATAGGTCACTGTCTCAGCTTTGCCCTTGGCCTGCTGCTTGCCTTGCTCAGTGATTATCCTGAAGCTGAGTACATTCAGTGCAACAGAGATTTACAAAGGAAAAAAAAAAATGTTACCAAGAAAATTTAGCTTTTCCTATCATGTCTGTCAGTACCTTGGGAGAGACAGGCAGAGGAGACTAATCCAGAGATTAGGTCAATAGCCTAGCCATGGACATTTTTTGTGACTTTGGATTCACCCTTTCTGTGCCTCAGTTCTCTGCCTAGAAGATAACAAAAATCGTTTTTATTTTTATTTTATTTTTTAAACCTGCAAGGATTTTATGTATCTAAATATATCAGATTTTTCAATATGTGTCCAAGTAAAAGAACTTGAAGCTGCATTACATGACTGCAAACACAGTTGAAGTTAAATTCCAGGGCTGATATTTCCAAATCACTTTTTCTCTCCCCAGATTAAAGCATGAAGTCTTTCTAAAAATAAAAGGGAAAACTAGCATGGTTCACTAAGAGTAATTCTTCAGAAGCTACAGGGTGGATTTGCCCCACTTCATATCAAACCGCTCATACCAGATGGTTGCAATGTCAATGTAAGGACAAACCCAATGCAGATTTTAGAAAATAGCAATGTTGTGGAAAAAGTGCTCCCTCTGGTTATTTTGCTAGAGAATTCATTGCCAACAGCACACAAGAAGTAGGGCAGAGGGCAGTTGGGTTTACCTTCATTGTTTTCATCGCTGCAGTCAGGACGAGGGTTGTTTGTCAAACACGCTTTTGCTTTCCCCCCAACTAGGTTGCACGTTCCTGACACATGGCAATCGTTTTCTGAGGAGGTGATGGCTCCTACTACAGGGCAGTGCATTTCCTGAGTCCAGTGGGGAGTGAAAGAATATGGCTTTGTACACACTATGGCAGTCATCTGTTTTACCTGCTACGTCAGCCATGTTGTTAGGAACAGAGACCCAAAATGACAGACGTGACTGAGGCAGCTGCAGGAGCTAACGCAGCTTCCTTCCTTCGAAACCCCCTGATCCGACACAACAACACTGCAGCATGCTGGTAGTCCTGGAGGATTACAGCATCGCCGCTGACTTTCGGTTAACCCTTTTGAGATCACAGCAACACCCAAAAAACTGCCAAATGATGTTAACAAGCTGCTGGGTGAAAAATAATGATAGCACCCAGCACTAAGCATCTCCCCGGAGGTAGTATCTTAAACAGCGCACTTGTTCAGTAGCTGTTTTTGGTTTGGCACAGTCAATTCTACCAGCATTCAAGCAGTAACAGAAAAGAAAATTATCTTCCAAAATTTTGCCAATGGAAAGAAGAAACCTAAACAGGTCATGCCGAGACACTGGGTGGAGGTAACACAGCAGGAATGTCAAAGGTTATTTAATTCTTTGGGCTGTGTCAGCAGGTACAGGAAGTGCAAGTGTAGTGTGCCTGACTGCTGAGAGATCTTCAAAGACTACTGCTTGCAATCCGAAGGAAGGAAGGAAGGAAGGAAGGAAGGAAGGAAGGAAGGAAGGAAGGAAGGAAGGAAGGAAGGAAGGAAGGAAGGAAGGAAGGAAAAGAGAGAGAGAAAGGAAGAGAGAGAGAGAAAGGAAGAAAGAAAGAAAACATTTCTGCCTGAGAGAAGTGCTGAACTGGAAACCCTGGAGATTAAGTACCACTGTATAATCTCAAAATACATCTTCGTGACAGTCAGTTGGCATGACTGCTCTGCAGGGGCCTACCGATGCTAATTTAATCTGTTTTAAGTATCAACAGCACAGAACTTTTGTTACCTAACCCATGCTGTCCAGGACCACAACTGCCCAGTTCTGGGGGCCCAAACTGTGTCTGTCATTCATCTTCCAGGCTGCCCTCTGAGCTAGGTGGACACTACTGGGTCTTGTTATGATACCTCCTACTGAATGATAATCATGCCCCTGACTGTAATACATTTTTGCTCTGGAACAAACGCAGATTGGCAGCATCATGGTTACATTTTGCAGGCAGTTACCATTCCTCTCTGTAGTGATCGCTTCTTACAGCAATACTGCACTGATAGTTGGAAGGACCAGGAAACGGCCTTTTGCCCATATCAACTCCGAGTGGGCATTTGACTTTGACGGTATGGGTCATTTTTCTTTTAATATCTGTTAATCATCATGTCCCTTATTTAAGTAATGCAACAGATAAATCATGGACTTTCGTTACAGGCTCTATCTAATATGAATGATCAGGAAGAAAATAGTCATGTTCTGTGACAATTTGTAAAGGATTTGCCATCAACAAACATGAAAAGTCAATGCTATTCCACTGTCATTCCTAAATCTGTCTTGGTTTCAGAGTGCAACATTTTCCAGAACACGTGATTTAACTGATACCCTTTGTTTTGCTTTTCATCCTTCTTCTTCCTCGTTCAATACCTTATACACCTTATATATAAGTATCAGCAGGTCCTTTTAAGTCTCAGTCACTCAGCATCTTAACCCTCCTTTCCCTTCTTTGAGAAATAGCCTCTTCTTCCCTTCTTACAGGGACATAAACACAGCACGTTCCCCATGCCAACCCTTTCTTTTGCCTCTTTTCTGAAGCTATCAGTACAGATGACATAAGTGATGGAGAGACTTCTACTGGTTGGACAACGCTATGCTAGGAATTACTCATCGACCAGCTGACATCCAACCTTCTTTTATTCTTCTCTTTTGTCTTACATTTTTCTTTGAAAAAGGAGACCTTTTCCCCAAACTCCCAAATGCACTAGTGCATGAAGCATTCCAACAATAAGGAAATGAATATTTAATTACTTTAATTCTACTAAGTTATTGAAAGCACAATTTCAAGCAAGTTCATTTTACACGTGGAGATATTAAGGCAGGCAGTTTCAGTCCCCAGGTCTCACCACAACTGCTGAAGCCATGAGGACATCTGGGTATATGTTGCATTGTTTCAGCACATTGAAATTCTGGCAGTGTGTCTAGTTAGCATTGTTCATTACAAGTGAAAACCAAAGCCCCTCCTGACCGTCCCAATTTTCAAAAAAAAAAAAAAAAAAAAAAAGGCTGTGCACTTCCTGGTTGCAAATAAACTGTATTGGAGAACATGCAGAGCACAGCCTCTGATTCTGTATTCTGGCCAACCCCAAAAGTTCGGTTAGGAAGTGCTCCAAAGTTGCACAGAAGTTGGCATTTCCAATTATTCTGGCTGAGCGGTTCCTGCGGGCCAGTTGTCAAACACAATTTGCAAAGGCTCCTGGCACTCTGACCAAGGGGGAATTCCCCAATTTATGTTATAACACAGAGAGAAGCAGTAAATTTTAATCAGTCTGTGGAGCCTGCTGGGAAGCTCCATTATAAAGCATTGTTATGCCCAACAGGCCTGCAGTTTGGTACGGCCTGGGAGGCTACAATGGGCTTTATTTCCTTACTGCAGCCAACACGGATATCAATGCAAAATTAAACAAAGGATGTTTCCCCTCTCCCTTGACACTTACACACTACAGTAAGTGACTGTAGTAAATTACTCCCTCTGCATAATCGTATGAGCTGTTTCAAGAGCTATCTGTGAATGAATGAAGTTAGATCAGGGAATACCGTGTGTGTTAACGAGGGAAGTCCCAATTAGGAAGTAGAGACAGAGGTCTTAATCTGGAGGACTCTCAAAACATGGGTGAAAGATCTATCCTGACAGCTCACTTTGGGCACTTAAATGCAGGTTGAAGCGTGAGTTCTCTATCTATACTAAAGTTCAATGTTATGGTTTTTTACATAAGAAATTCTAAGTTACTTTTTTTTTACATAACTTTACATAACTTTTTACATTTTTGCAGCCATGCCTTTAAAACCAACAGTGGAATTTCTGATTTGCTCTTATGTCAAAATCACTCTATCTTCTAAAGACTCTGAGGGATGGAAGGGCAACAATATGAGCCTTCATCCCATTGTCTAGCTGAGGCAGCCTCAGTATAAAACCAAAAATACTTAAAGGAAAAGGGAAGAGAAAAAGAAAAAAGAAACAAACAAACAAAAAAGTGTAGACTCAGTAGGAAAAAAAAAAGTATTAAAAAATGTTCAAATTGGTTAGAAAATGTATAAACTTGAAATGTATATCCTATAAGTGCAATAGTTCCTAAGATCATGTTTTAAATGCATGAATTAGAATCTTTCTTGAAGCAATTACAGTATTCCTAATTAAATTGTGGCTTTTGTACAGTAATATCAATTAGCTCTTTAAAAACCACATTATTAATTTATCAAGGAGACAACTTGATAACACAGTGAAGGCAATAAAATAGATCAGCCTGTAACACCCATTGCTAGAGGGAACAGACTTCATTCAGAATTACATGGGCAGTGAATCTCCACTAACTTCTGTATAGCTGCATCGATTCACCCATCTCAAGGCTCTGCCTGACTAACATTAAAACTTTCTTTTTTAAGTGGAGTATTGCCTGTTACACACAGCCATGAAGAAAATCATATTGTCACAGGATATGATCTGTAGTGGGGTTGTGTTATGAGTTCTTCCCTGTAAAAATGTGTTTTAGTGTTATGTGAGATAATATAAGGACAAAAAATTGGTTTGGAGGGAGAATGAGAACTGAAGTTAATAAAAAGAACAACTTCTGCATTGAAACGGATTTTAGCTAATAATAATGAAGTTTCCAGATCACAAACCAGAAACAAAAGGAGGAGGATTGGGAAGTACCTCTGAAAGTTATTTCTGAACAGCAGACAGATGGCTGGGATGGCTTACATGTGCTTGACAGCAGCTACTCGTGGAGTAACAAAAACTAGTTGATCTGCTGATGGGTTTGAATCACACAGAGCTGTCTGCACTCAAAGAGACACTATACGAAGGAAAATGCAAAAATCCTCTGAAGAAGAATACAAACAAAAACGTGGATACAGAAGTAGGACAAGCTTTCCCCACTGCCATAAAAGTATATATGCCTCAATTTCTCACATGAGTGTTATAGGAAAAGATCTCTGTAGCTCCTGGTTTACCAGCCTATTCCACTACATACATATATATATATATATAAAATATTTTGTGTGTATTTCTCCCATTTTAGCTACATCTCACCTATTTCTTTATTCCTTTCTGCTTCTTCTTTTGACCATATTTCTAACATTGTTTCTTTTAACCGTTCTTCTAGAGACAATTTATTCACAAGGGCCCCACAGACACCTTTCTGTTTTGCAAAGGTATAATTTGTATTTACATGAATATCTTTTGGGTCCAAAAACAAGCTCCAAATTACTTCGGCATTTGCCTGCTATAACTTGTTGATGTCAACAGAGACCTGCTTTGAGCCATGGAGATAAAGCATAACGTACAGCTCCACCTGCTGCTGGAGGAGCCTCCTGCATGGATCATAACCACACAGTTTTCTGCAAATATATGTAGGGAGGTTACAGAGTTTGTACCACAGGAATGTATTTGGGAATTTCATGTAGTCTGCCGTTCATGGAAGCTTCCAAATGAGCCTGTCTGCTTTGCTCCTGTGCACAGTTAAGGGGCTGGTCCTCAGCACTGAACAGTGAGATGTTTACCTCAAATGGGAAAATGTCATTTATTCACAACTTGACACAATAACAAGGATCTACTTTACAAAATGTCTGGAAGAAAACAGCCATTATCCCCAGGCACCCTATTCAGGCTGCCCTTTGGCTCATTACTGCAGCTGAGTCTTTGGCATGGCAGCATCCCAGCCAGGTTGCTCCCCGCTCAGTCCCCATGCAAAGACTGTAAGGATCATTCCATGCCAAGCTCCAGGGGGATAGGGCTGGCCCTTCAGAGTCCATAAACTCCAAATATCTGACAAACACTGTCTTGGGTACATCAGAAATACAGTTAACAAACTCAGCTTCTGCCAAATTAAATGCTTGGAGTCACAGAACTGGCATTTTCAGGGTGGGGTGGTGTCCTGGTTCCAGTTAGGACAGAGTTAAGTAGCTCATAGTAGCTGGTAGGGTGCTATGTTTTGGATTAGGATGAGAAGAGCGCTGATAACATGCTGATGTTTTAATTGTTGCAGAGCAGTGTTTACACCAGGCCAAGGACTTTTCAGCTTCTCGCTCTGTCCTGCCAGCGAGCAGGCTGGGGGTGCAGCAGGAGCTGGGAGGGGACAGACCCAGGACAGCTGACCCAAACTGGCCAAAGGGGTATTCCATACCATCTGACGTCATGCTAAACAATATATAGGGGTGGCTGGCAGGGGTGGGGGGCCGGCTGCTCAGGGATAGGCTGGGCATCGGTCAGCGGGTGGTGAGCAATTGCATTGTGCATCACTTGTTTTCTTACACATTATTATTGTTAATACTATTATCATTATCACTATTATTATTATTATTGTTATTATTATATTCCTTATATTCCTGTCTTAATAAACTGTCTTTATCTCAACTCACCGGCTTCACTTTCCCGTTTCTCTCCCCCATCCCAGAGAGGGAGGGGGGAGGGTGAGCGAACGGCTGTGTGGTGTTTAGCTGCCAGCCGGGTTAAACCACAACAGGTGGGGATCAGAATTTTATTATTATTATTATTATTATTTTTAATATAATCGGGGTGTGGGGACAATGAACTTAAATCCTCTGGAATGGGATATAAAAATGTTTCCCACTCTTCCAAATTTCTTTGAAAGAAGGAGGTATGAAGGCAAAAGCTGAGTTGGTAACCAGATCACAATTAGAGATCCAGAAAATATTCCAGTACGAATGTGAATAATACTTCAAAATTAAGTCAGCCAGAAATTTAAAGTGTGATTTCATTTTGTTAAAAAGTTCTTTCTGGAAAAAGTGTTTTTCTTTAGGAGGAATCAGCTACCTGGCAAGAGTATTCCCATTGTGTTACAGATGTGTGAAAAAAAAAAAAATAACAGTAAAGAATACAGATTTGGAAGGAATATTTTTGTAGCCTAACTGGTCAAAGTAACACTACTGAGAGAAGTAGATAGAATTTTTCAAGGAGGAGTGTTTTTGTTTGTTTGTTTGTTTGCTTGCTTTTTGCAAGAGTCCTAAGAACTGTGCCTTCTAAATGATAGTAATGATAAAGACGTAAGCCATACCTAGGTATAAATTTTCCTACTGTAAATGTGGAGATGATCACAATGTTGTACAAAGATTTTAATATGGTTCATGACAGCATTCCAGATAATCAGGTAAACATCAAATATTTTCAGGTTTTGATGAAAACCCATGTCTTTGGCAGGTTTAACCTGACATGGAAGGTATAAAACTTTGCATGGTGAGTTTCTGTATTGAAAAATATACATTTAAGCTATGTCATTTTGTAGACAAGTTCCAAAACATCACTTCTCACATCAGCATCAGAAGGTGATACAGTTCTCATGTCTAGTACACAGTCACTATCCCAACACAGGACTCTGCAATGGAAACGTCTGCCAAAGAGGAGAAAAAAAGTGGAGACAGAGCTACTAAGCTGAAATGAATGGGATAAGTACTTAAACCGTATACTCATCACCAAACATGTTTGACCAAATCCAGGGAAGATGGAAACAATTCCACAAATGGCAAAGCTCCAAAACAGTGATGCCTTACATAAGGTGCAGGGAATGTTTTCTTTCAAGATAAAAGGTATCCAAGTGTGAAATCTGTGATCAATATGGGAAGATGAATGAAAAAGTAAGGCAGTGAACCAACAGCCCCCCCCCCCCAAAAAAAAATAAAAATAAAATCATGGTTGCATTTTAATTCCACACTCATTAGACAGCACTTGGGAAGAAGACCAACAACTGCTGCATATACTTTAAATTGACTGCATATAAAATATACCATGTTCATCCTTGATGTATATACGTTTCCCTTACCAGCTAGGGGCTCCTTCATTTGCATTTTTTTTTATTCTCTGAAGCCTTGAAAGAATGGGATTTTATAAAATGAAATAAGTTACTCTTATTTGCTGAGGAGTATTGCTGATCTTTTTATTCAGGAGCTTCATGCAGCTATAAATATGTGCTCTTGAAACATTTTGCAACTTCAGGAAGTACTATCAGCAATTAGAAGAAGAATGTATTAAATCTGGAATTAGATGGGATAAAAACTTGCACTATTCCCACTGAAATTACTTGGGGTGAAATATTGGCTGTATGATTTGCAGAAGGCCTGATGCCCACTGGTACAAATAATCCAGTTAGGAAAAGCCTAGTGGATTGTCTGAAACAACTTTAAAATTAATTTTCTCACTGCTATATCTTTTAGAAATGAAGTATTACCAATCCATCTCTTGACTAGTGACAGACATAAGGAACAAAGGCTGCAACCAAAGATCAATTTTCCTCAAAATTTGGCAAATGTTCTGGTTTGGTTTCCTGATTTTCTTGCTGACTTCTGAAAATGAGAAACAAAATTAGACATTTGAATTTTAGTTAATACCTGTTTTGCCGCCATTTAGAAATTGAAGAAGAATGCTCCATTACTAAGATCTCAGCTGAACACACATTTATACTCTGCCCAATTTTAAGCATGTGAGCAGTCTCATCGATTTTAATAAGACTACGGGATTCCTCGTAGTGACCTCATTTAATGTCAAAATACTACCCTACCTCCTATGTCTTCTAACAAGAAAGAGAACAGGAGAAGGGTTGATCTCCTGTGGCAAACTCAAAACAGAGGCAACAGACATTTCTGATGTGCAGTTAAATCAAGCAGGCATGGCAGGAGACTATTTTGGCAAACATCACTTCCATTTAATGAAGAAGGATCTGGGAAGACACAGGCCAGTCAGTTTCCTGGGAAGATCATGAAGCAAATCTTCCTGAACGTCATTTCTGGACACGTGAAGGAGATGAAGGTGATGAGATGACTGGTTCAGTAAACAAGGGGATGAAAGTGGATGTCATTTACCTTGACTTTAGTAAGTCTTTTGTTGCGGTTTCCCAAAGCATCTTTTCAGCTACCTGGGAAGGTATGGCTTCTGTGGGTGGAATACTAGGTGGACTGCCAGCATTAAAGAGCTCAAAATCCAAAGGGCAGCCAGTTGCTAATGATGTTGTGTTATAAAGTGTTGATCTTGGTACTGATACTGCTCAACATCTGCACTAACAAACAGGACACAACCAACTATTGCCTGTTACCAACACGCTCCTAGCAAGAGGAAATGGTGTTGGCCATAGAGCATCCGGGCTGGAAATGGACATACAGTGTGATGCTATTGACTGATGCCATTAGAAAGCATGTAAAATAGCTGCATAAACAAATAGAGCAAGCCACATCCAGTGTACAAAATGAACTTACTTTATATTGACCTCACTTTATTTTCTACTCATCTGCCTAGACCCTTCAGAGCAGGGAGAAAATCTAGTTCTTCATTTTTTTGAGAATCAGCATTAAGACTCAGAAGTGACCAGGATTTTGAGGAATTACCACGGAGAGTATGTTAAAGTACTTAGTCACAGATTAGGAATCTTTTCTGGTTTCCAGCAAATGGCTTCCTTGGATATAAGCTTAGAATTCTAGGATTGTATTCTTTACTTTGAAGCAGTTGTAACAGGTAGGTGGGATCATCAAGAATATCTAAGACCGCTCAAATTTTTAATATTATTAATATTAATAATAGTCAAGTGTCTAATTCACATTGATTTCATACACTGTTCTGAAGTGCTTCTGTTGCAGAAGTAATTCATGCATAAGCTAGATTAAAATTGTCACTCTCCTTTTGTTTTTCTTACTTCATTAACAATGTATATTGTATATATAAATATGAATTATTTATTGTCATCTCTCTGCCCCCTTTTTTATTAATGTGTAAATAGTATTCTGAATAGTATTCTGAGAGATCCTATCAAAAGTTAATGTAAGTGTTGGGAACATCTCTGATGAAGTTTTTTCTTGAAAAACTAGAAAATAAATTATTTGGAAATAATCTTTATTTCCAAGATTATTTCCAATAATCTTTCCAAGGGAAATATAAAGCATTTCTAAAAAAAACCAAAACTTCATACCTCCTGTTAGTCTCTGCCATGACTGAATAGAAGGCAGAGAATAGTATGAGTGATTGCTGCAGAAAGATAGTGTTGAGCATATCCCTTGGCATATCCCTCTTCACCTTCTGTCCAGTGTAAGAGACCTGAACATTAGAGGATTTGTAGTCTATTAATTTGTGTTGGGCTGTTTGATGGTGCTGGAGCACTGCAAGTTTTGCTTGCTCAGTTTGTTTCTGCCCTATAACACACTGTGTGCATCAGATTAGCAATTGACTGAAGGTAAGGTAGCTTAGCAATTGCAATATTCTGTTTCTTGCTTGCTCAAGAAGGATGAAAGAGCCCAAATTGGTCTATTATTTCTTAACAGAGCTATTAATATAAAATACATTTATTACAGATTTCAATAGCTGAACTAAGTACAAGCCAAGTTCTGTTTAGCTGCATTCATGTAATTCTTCTGGAGTTAAGTGCAAGTCAAAGAACTGGGCCTTAAATTTATCTAAAATATTAATACTCGTGGAAAGCTAAACAACAAAGTCATCAGATTGAAACTATGGGATCATTTATAATAAAGTCTGCTGGCTCAGAAGATCTTGGCCCTGACTATGCTTGTACTAGCACCAGTGATGCGTAATTCAACTGGAGACAGTGTAAAATGAATAGGCGAGACTGCAATCATGCCTTCTGAGTCCAGTATCAACATCTTCACAACTTGTATTTAAAACAAAAGTTGTGTTGATCCATTTTACAGTTTTCTTCCTAGAAATCCTCGCAGAATAACAGTCTCTCTTTTTCTTTTTCTCTCTTTTACTCTTTTTCCTCTGAGGTACACAGAAATTACGCAGCACTCAGAGCAGCTGCCAAGGACAGTTCAGCTAGGAGCGCTGTAACAGGCGTCACATTTCACGTGTCTCCCAGCCAGCCTTGATGTAATGCAGGAAAAATCAGATGATCTTTGGCATGTGTGAGAGGAGGAGAGAGCAATCTACCAGGCCAAAGCTATCACAGGAGGAAGCTGATGTGAATGCAAGGAGTTTACTTCCCTGGAAACATTCCAGTCTTGAAACTCATGGGAATTCCCTCAGCAGGAGCTTCAGACCTTAGAAAACCAGGCAGGAAGCTGACTGCTTGCATCTTTTGCATCTCTTGAATCTCTCTGTGGGCATTTAGTGCCAGTTTTTAAAGACTGAGTTACTACACACCAAACTGACTCCTGATTTCTGCCTCCCACCCTCTCATGGACGTGCTGTGGGCTACAACAAGGGACTCTAGGAACCAGTAGGCCTGTGAAGAGGACAGGTCTATTAAAGGCCAGGCCACTGGGGATCTGGGCAGTGACAGCAGAGAACGATGGCCAGTCACAAAAGGGAAACAGGGAAACGTCTGTGAGCTCTGTTATAATTCAGAGCCCCTTCAGCCTTCATAATGCTGCGTTGCTAGCAGCCGGTAGGCCAGCATCTGGAAGAATCACCCCCACAGACTCCAGCAGAGCGCGCTGAAGGAGCAGCTCTTTGGGAACAAGATCTCCCCACCAGTGTAAAATCCAAGCAACTCTACAGCAGGCTCGGTGAAGATTTATGCAGCCTCACTCTGCCTTTGAAGGAAATCTGTCTTTGGGAGTAGGTATATTACACTGGATTTCATTTCAGATTATGGCACCTCAATTAGGAGAAAGAACTCCTCTGAACAGCAGTCTTAAGAACTCATCTTTTAGCACTCTTCAGATGAAAAATAATCAGAAACTATCATAAAACAGCTCTAAGTTTCGTCTTCAGAAGCATACATATAGCATCAAATCGCACCCTGATTAAAAAACAAAACAAAACAAAACAAAACAAACCTACAAAACATCTGAGTCCAGTCTTATACCTCCCCACCACGATGAGGACCGGTCTGGATCCCTTACCACTTCCTTTGTGCCTGTCAGACACTGCTCCATCATCCAGTTGTACCTGCAGTAGGAGTGGCCGAATCCCACTTTTTATGAACGGCATCAGCTTGTGTTGGTGTGTTTAAGAGACTTCCTCGTTTCTGGGAGTGGCAGTTACTAGTGCCATGGGAACAACCTCACCAACTTGGTAGGAAATTTAGAGCGAGTGCTAAAAAATTGTGGTGAGTAGATAAAATAAGAAAGGACACTTTTCAGCTTTAGTGCCTGAGAATATGTGCGAAAGACCACCAAAAAGCCTTGGTGCAAAACCTCTGCCAGAGCAGCTACTCTTGTTTTCAGGTCTCATTGTCTGAGCAGTACACTGAGCCGCAGCCCACGGACAGAGAGGCTCAGTACTAGTCTGGAGATTGCTGCATTGCTGCCTGTGATATAGGCAATATATGGACATTGCTCTGAGACAGATATGGAAGAATTCTGAAACAGAATTTGTATCATCACGCCAGCTGACAACAGTAGTTGTTTCAAGGAAAATTTATGAGAATTCAGGGGAAAACAGGACTGTCTCTACATTGGCCTACTTGCAGCGCTAGTCCCACACCCTTCTTAGCATCTTCTATTGGTACAGATCTTAATGATTCACATATCCAGCCTCATTTTAGATTTGAATAGATTTTGTATTTGTATTTCAGCCTCATCTCAGATTTGTATAAAGGCTTTTTGCATTCTTCTCAACTCTCATAACTTTTTTATAACTCATAACTTTAGTAACATTTTTCAGGAAAAATGAGTTCTTATTCCACTTACAAGGGTCTTTCTACATAGAATAAGACTTTACTGAAAGCTCTGCACATTGTATTTAAACAAAAAGTTGAGCCACTCACAATGAGTTCAGAGGTATCTGGTTTCTGTTGCTACTCCTTTGCACAATGGTTGAGATAGATTGAAAGAGGAAGGACAAGTTCTTATTGCTTCAGCTAAAGCAGCAGCGAAGGTCTGGGGCATGCAGAAGGGAGAGAGGAAAGGAGATGAGGAGAGGGGAGCACTGTTTTTTGTGATAGGAAAAAGAGAAATCTCTCCTCTCTAGCAGAGAAACATCTAGATGGAACATTATCAGTTAATGTGTCCAAGTGCCCTGCTAAGGCATTCCTGCTAACCTCAAGCTTATTCTATTGATTGCCAGTTTATATGTACTTTTTCTTGGAACAAGACTAGGAAGAGGTATGTGCCTTCCCCTCCTTTAAAACTCAGTGCTTGCACATTGATAATAAAGGCAGATAAAGCAAGATGCTTCTTTCATTCTTATTGAAACAACATTTTATCTAATTAAATTCCTTTTTTATACTTCCCTTCCTCCTCCCGAAAATCTAAAGACAAACCAAAAATAGTCAAGATCTTCTTTTCAATTTTGCTTTATTAAAAAAGGTTGTTCAAAAAAAAATCTTGACTTTTCTTCAAATGACAGTGAAACTTAAAAATAGGAAGGTACCAGAAAAGCCTTTTATAGTGCAGTCATAACAGTACCACATCATTGTTGAGCACTTCAATTAAAATGATACAGCATGACAGTGATGTGATACATCTCTGCACTTGGTCTTTCAGGACGCAGCAAAAAATTAGTACAATTTTGATTCTGTCTGCCAACCATTTTTTTTCAAATAAGGTACTCATATTATATGAGATAGTAAAGTATTCTTTCCATTGTATGCTGTGATACAGGTATTTTTAAACACATTTTTCAGGTGTTAAAAGCAACATTATTGCATGGCCTCCAAGTCTGCTAAGACAAGAGAAGGAAGACTAAGAAAGACTTCAGAAAACAATATTTTTAGCTGGACAAAAGAGCCATCGATTGTTTGGAAAACCATGGCCAGGATAGTTATGTTGTCTTGCAAATTAGATAAGAGTTGCAGGTGTGAAATTACTTTTGATATTTAGATAATTAAATTAATTTAGGAGACAAATTCATGCTGACATTTGTGAATGTGGGTACTGATACAGATCAGATTGAAAATGAAATGTGAAAGCCCTTTAAAGCTGAAGCCGTTTAAAGAGGCATTTGTAAATTCTATGAACTTTGTGTTTTCTTTACAGTGAAGGACTGTCAAAAGCAAACTGTTTTCTTCAAAAAACAATCCTGTTCTATAATGTATAAATTATTGTAAGTGTCTCTGGTATAGTAAAAACATAGAAGTCAATCTTAATGTATAACCAATAGGATATTCATGAATATTTTCTTCCTTAACACTGTGTAAATTAACATCAAGGAAAACTGCAAAGAGAAGTGAGTTTTCAGATATGTTTATTAAGTAGAAAAAGGCAAAAAAAAAAAAAAAAACATGCTTGTGCCAAATCTTGAATATGCAATGATTCTCACCAGTGAAAACAATTCTAAGTTAAAGCACTCATACAGGCATTTGCCGTACTGTGTTAAAAATCAATGAGAAACCCAGTGGCCAGTCCATTTAAAACCCAAGTCCATGGAGTTCCCCTCCAAGTTGACTTGGCCATGAAATCATCTGCTTGTGATATGACTTACGTGGTCCAAGACATTTTGTTGATACATTTTTGCAGAGAGTACTTCCAGAAACTGCAGATGTTCTTCTCATCTCAGAGAAGAAAGGAAAAACTAATCGCTATTTGGTTCCTGTTCTGCAAAAGTATTTTAAGAGAGCATTGCATTTGGTCATAGTGTTATTTTCAATAGCAAGAGGTAGAAATCCAACACTGTTCTTCCAGTCTGCAACTTTTTTCCATTTATTTAACCACTCTCAGATTCTTTTAATAGATGTTTCTGCCCATATAGATGATGCAAAACATCAAAATCAAGGTGTCTATATCAGTAGCATCGCAACAATGGAAAAACATGTGTAGGAGTAATCTCAGAAGTTAAGCCTAATTGCTGTTTAAGCAATACAACTATTCTTTTAAACTCTAAGGACTGGTAAAATTATATTATTTATTTGTCCAGAATTGATAAATAAACACTGCAATTGGCAACTCAACAAGAAAAGTGATTCTGAAACGAGAAGGCATTTCACAGAAGAGAGCATTAGAAATATGATAAAAGTGTTGCATGAATCAACACTGCAGAGCCAGAAAATATAATGACACATAACTCAGAAAAAAAGGCAACAGGGAAATACAAACAACGAACAAACAAAGACGAAAAACTTGGAGAGAAAGTATCTACCCTAAGTGGGGCAGGGGGTGAGGAGGGATAGATTATAAGTTGTTAGACAGGACAGAGCAAGTTATTTCATATCATTACACCTGAAAAGGGACATTTACAGAAAAAAAATTCTGCATGATAACTGTGGTGATAGGAACAGCTGGAATATGGGGCAGCCTAAAGACCATTTGTAGAAGCTGCACTACTAAAAATGTCCAAAATCAATTGAAGGAATGAATTTAAACTATTAGAAATGACAGTTTTTCTCCCAGCTAGACTGTAACACCACAACCTGGGCAGAAGAATGCAATGTGAGACCGTGTCACCCTGCTGAAGTCAAAGTAGACAACATCCATTCCTCCTTCCTCATCCCCCATCCACAGATATAGTCATTTCATTACAAAATGAATCTGGTTGATCCAGCATATTACCCTTGGCAAATCCATGCTGTCTGTTCTCAGTGACCTTCTTCTGCTTCATGGGCTGAAAACTGGCTTCCAAGAGGACTTGTGCCATGAATTTCCTAGAGACATAGCTGAAGCTGACCTATCTGGTTCCACAAACGTATATGGGTTTAGATTTCTCAAGAGAACTCTAACTTGGTCCTCTTCCACTACCAGTAGTTGCCTCCTATTTGAACCTGTGTCTAGGCACAAAGGCTTGAGAAATGTTGATAAAGACAGAGGCAAAGAAAGTGCTGAGTATCTCCATCTTATTTATATCTGCTGTCACTAGTCCATCCAGCTCATTTAGCTGTGGGCCTACATTTTTCTCATTTGTTCTTTTACTACCAAGGCAGGGGGAACAGATACTTTGATATTTATTGCCAGTTTCAACTCCAGATGAACTTTTGCTGTCCTCATGTCACCCCCCATTCTGGGCAACTTCAATAATCCTTCTCTACACTCTGTTCCTGCTTCTGCCACTTACACCTCTTCTTTTTCCATCGGAGCTCAGTCCAAGTTCCCTATTTGGTTAAGCCAGTCTTGTGGTATGTGTACTTATTTTCCTGAGTACTGGAATGGACAACTCTTTACTCATATTATTCGACGATATATTCTAAATGAGTCATCTCTCTTGAGCTCCTCTGCCTTACAGAGCTGCCTCCCACAGGATCCCAGCCACCATTTCCCTGAATAAGTCATTCGTCTCTTCTGAAGCCCAGGGTCTGTTCCCTATTCATTGCCTACCTCACTCCTCTTGGGACCTTGAGCATCACTGTTTTGTGGTCAATACAGACAAGGCTGCCATCTCTCTCATCAACAAACCACATCATCTCAGACCATAACGTTCTATGGGAGGACGTACTCAGTCCTACAACACACACAGTAGGGATCACCCCTGTGAGGTTAGAGTCTCAGGACTTGAAATGCTTACAGAGGAAGGTTCGTTGTGCAGCAGAAAATATGTTTATTTTATTTTCCTTCTTAAAAATGTAAGAAATGGCAGAGGCTATACTGTGTGCATGTATGTATTTCATTATTAAGGAGAATTTATCAGCTTTTACAAGATACACTTATCAATCCTGATATGTCACATAAATACACTTATTCTTTATATGATAGGGCACTGGGGGATTTTGAAGCTGTACTCTTATCTACTTTCTTTTAAAAACCCAGCAATGACAACAGTACCAGTCTCCTATGAATTCAGAGGCAGCTGTTTATTTCTTTATGCTTCGCTGTCTTTCTCCACCCTGTTGTCTCTTAAATTGCAAGCTTTGTGGCAGGAAAGTCTTTTGTTCATTGTTTTTGTTTGTTTGGTTGGTTGGTTGGTTGGTTTTTTGGGGGGGGTGTTGTTGCTGGATATCACCCAGCACAATAGGGAATGAAGTTCCCAAGCTTTACCATAATACCAAGAAACAAATGCTCATCCATTTTTTTTCTAATTTTATATATTTTAGGTGACAATTTAGACCATTTTCACCCAACTCAGCCAAACTCCAGGAACTGTTCCATAGACATCTTCCCAAAGATAATGGTTAAAGCTACAGTGAGTATATTATTGTTATAAATAATCTTCTTCAGATTTGTCTAGGACAAATAATACCCAATATGTAATCTACAGAAAAAAAAAAAAAAAAAAAAAAACTTTTTAAAGAGAGACAGAAGCACAAAGAGATGACCAAGTTATGGGCACTATTACCAGAGGGAGCAAAACTATCTTTGTTATAGGAAGTCTTTTTTCTTTTTCCAAAAAACAATAGAAAGACAAATTCGAAAGACCATGATATTGTTCTTTATGAGAGAGGATGAGGGTTCTTATCACTGAAGAATTAGCATAGTTCTACATAATTTTTCTTTATGGGCACTTGGGCCCAGAGAAAGGTTACATTTTATTTTTGAAAGCTTTGGAATACCAGATGTTTTGTCATGCCTTCAGTGACACAGAGTCATGTAGAAAAAACTTCACCTTCCAAAAAAACAAAAAGACAAAACACCCACCAAGCATAGGTGCATGCTTGAAGGATGGTGAAGAAATTAAGCACACCCTGTCTCTCTAAAGGCTTTGTTTCCTCTTCCTGTCTTCCTTTTCATAGGTACACACATTGTTCCTTCTATAACTACTTGATAAACTGAATTCCTTCCAAAGCTTAGCAAGTGCTAACTAAAATGACACTACTTCTTGGGGTGAGGCAACAAAACGTATACCTCTTGCCTCTGGAGATGACACTCCTCAGGTCAACACAGAAGTGGTCCAACTACCAGACAGTCGATCCATATTTTTCAGACAATTGAGTATTGACAGTAACTCTCCTCCCAACAGCCATAGTGTTTAAGAACACAGTCTACAGCTATGTTGTTTCTTCACAAGCATAATCAAGGTATCAGAGGATTTCAGGAGTACTGACAAACAACTTCATATTCTTATTTTGTGTCTAGATGCCAGGAGTATTTTACTGTGGTGGTGCTTTGGGTGGAACACCTTTTTGACCCAGCAGTGACTCTATCCTGAGAATGACTTGAACAAATTAGTCTCTTCTTTCAGCTATATGAATGAATTCCACAATTTTGAGCAACTGCCAAACAAAGAAAAATCAACTTCTGCTGAAACTTGACATATAATATTTCATATTTTGTGTGTATTTTTCTTGAGAGAATACCTCATGCTCCAAATCCTGGGTTTATGATACATGTGTCTGTTAAAATTTCTGCAATTTAGGCCTGTAAACTGAATTAAAACCCAACTATGTCTGTAATACACTCCTGAAGCAAATTCACCACAACAACCAAAGAACTAAGGAACCAGCATTATGTCTGAAGAACAACTGCAAAGCTCTTCCAGCCTGCATGTGCTTCTGAGGCCTGCCTCAAACTCTGTCAGAGTTTGTTTCGCTTTTATCATTCAATAATTTGTTCTCAAGTCTGCTAGTTTATCTGAGACATTCATAATAACCACTTTAAGACATGACTTCCATTTATTTACCACTTGTGAAAAACTTACAGAAACAGCTAGAAAATTTGAGCTCATTTTTAAGTGATCCTGCAAACAATGAAGGATTCTTGTGCCTCATCTTACATGACTGACTTCTCTTATTTCTCTTACACTAATGTTAGAATCCCTCACACCTCTACCATCGTGTAGTACTCCACGTATTTCAGCTGAGGACTCACAAGGGGAAAGAAATTAATGCAGTGATAGTCTTCTACTTGACCCCATCAGTATTGTCCATAACAGGACATCCCATTTGACAGAAGACTTGACTGTGCTGCCTTTTCCTAGCCAACATCTAGTCCTTCAGAGCGATAGAAGTCCAATGAATTCACTGGTGCCAAGTCTGTTTGTACAGTCTCATGAGTCTTAGGGTATTAGGAGTAGCCTTTCCATGTGAGCAGCTCTTCTGGGATGGTCACTGAAATCAACGCTGAGTGCTGCAAACTCAGTGTTGCTCCTGCACCTACTGGTACTGCACTCATTTCCATGTTATGAGCAAACAATTTATGCTGTTTACAGTAATACTGAATACATTTTGAAGGATAAGTGCCACAGGTATGGCAGTACAAGGGGGGATCTAGTGCATGACATTCTAAATGAGAACAAGTAATATAAAATTCACATAGCTTCAGAAGATCCAGATGTCCACCTAGTGTTACTCCAAAGCATTTATTCACAGAAAGCTGTCCTGAGAGCTTCTGAGCTACAGTCATATTGTAAATCCACATTTTGCCTGAACACCTAAGCCGGAATGAAGTATAACAGATTCAGTAAAATACTACACCCCTGTTCTTACTGAAAAAGCATTTGAATATTATTGTATCAAAAGGGCAAGGCAGCTTTAACTCTAGCTAGGAAGAAGTTTCTAGGAAGTGACAGAAATATTCCACGTGAAACAATGATACAGAGATAGACTGTATCTTTTGTCAGATGAGAAGCAAATGCTTTAAGGAATCACAAATTAATTACATCACTGCTATTGTCCACTGGAAATGGGCACTTAACCTACCAGATGTACATATAATGACATCTACCTAGAAAAGTTGAATACCATCTTTCAGAGTTACTCATTATCACAAGTCATACATTTATTCAAGTATTCTTTGCTCACCCATGACTTAAGTGATATGTAGAGAAGTAGAGATGAGTAGTAATGGAAACCTAATAGTGTTTTGGATGTTTTTCCTCAGTATAATGTCCAAAACATCCACATAAGTAGAGGCATATACTAAAGGCAACTGGATGCCACAGCTGTAATTATGTGACAGAGAGGGCCACATAAACTGAACTATCCGTGATACCTTTTTGTCTACTATGTACATACAATACCTTTGTCAGCTAGCCATCTGGTTGCCTACATGCATACTGAAATAGAGGATTTCTGCTCAGGTCATTTTTCAAAGTCCTTTTGAAAGTAATCCCATAATCCAGATGGCAAATGATGCTTCTCAGACTTTGGGGGCTTTTTAAAAGATCTATTTGTATGAAAGAGCTAGGTATCACAAAACTGCTGACCAAAGAACAAACAGAGCTAATAGTAATTTGCAGAGTTTGTGTTAAGTGCCTGTCTTTGGCAAAGCAAAATGGTGCAAAAAGCTAGAACTGATGTGGTAATCCATATGTATTGGGGCATAGCAGTAACGTGCTGACTGGTACAACAGAGGCTTGCAAAAGTGTTTTTTTAAGAACACAGCTGTAGATCGCAATATGATAGACAAATACTTTTTTGCATAGCTTCATCAATAAACTGCATTTTATCAAATGCTTGACCAAAAGACAGATATTACAAGCATAAGCGTAACAAAGATATCTATAATAGTACCAGTTCCTCTGTTTCAAGCTAGTCAACGATCATTGTGAGGAAACCTAGCTCCTTAAATTATCTGTGGAGTAAAGGTGCCCTCCTGTTATTTTACTCTCAATATGTACAGATAGATGGGTTGTTCCTGAAGATGCAAATATCCCTTTACTCCACTGGGGGGAATAAAGCAATGAAGTCCTGCACAACTTACCAGAAAAGGAGGTGGTAGGGAGAAAACCAATCCAAAGTTTTAATAAGATAGTATGTGTCCTTGGAATGGATATGTGCAAAACATTGACCGGCTTTTGCACGATTCTTGTTTACTACTTGGATCAGCAGTGCAAATGAAAAATGAAAACACCACAGTTTTTGCAAGCAGATGAAGTTATCTGCAGGCCTCTTCAGGACTTGAGCAAGTCTGGATTTTTCCCAGCTTTGTTTCAGAATTTGGAGAAATTCACATCAGCTGTATGACCCTGAAAATGCAGCAACTGATATTAGTGAAAGCCATTAGCAATTCTTCTGCTCCAAAAAGCTGCTATTTCATTCCAGACACCTCCTGCTGTGCAAAACCCACCTACAGCAGCTTGGGCTCTATGCAAAAATAAAGCAGGATTTTTCAGATTCTGCAGTATTGGCCTACTGTATCAGCTGCAAATACCTGACTGCCTTGCACTGTAAGACCTAGAACATAGAGCTGTATCAACTATAAACATATACTGTTCAAAAGACCAGTTAAGATAGGTCACTGAAGATCATTTTGATGTGGATAGGTGGGAGGAGGATTAATAAGTTGCCTCAACTTTACATTTAATTCCCTACAAGGAACTTACATTACATCTAGCAGCCTTTTCTTCCAGAAAAAAAGATAATGTGCTTATTTATAAAACACTACCTATGTGTTATATTTCCTAGATTGCGTTAAGAATCTCTTTTTAATTTCTAATAAAGTACAGTTTAAGCATAACAATTCATGTTTGCCAGGAAGGGGGAATGTAATGTTAAAAACATACATCAATGCTGCTATGTCCCAGGTTACCAAAGACACATAAGCCTTGACTACAGAGACATATTTTCAGAAAACATCATTAGAATTTATGTTTTAAATGTAACCAGTTGCTAATGGTTCTGATCTTTCTTCATTTACTCACTGGGGTTGCATTCAGCCCTGCATTTTCTCTAAGACCATGTTTCTATTCTTTGCAGCTTGCAATCTGAAAGCTATTCTGCAGGAAAGAAAGCATATACAACACGTATTCCTCCCTAGGAACCTCTCACTTTGGAGTGAGAATATTAGAAAGTTAGAATTCCTCTCACTTTGGAGATTTGTCAAATGAATATGAATAATTTGACTTTTTTTTTTTTTTTTTTATTGTGCTTGATTATCTGTACTGCTCCAGTACAAAGGATACTTTCTCAAAAACTTGTCTTCATTTTGCAAAGCTTCCCCACCAGGAGGAGCTGTAAGGTGCCTTGTAAGGAGGTAGAAAACTCCTGGCTAATTCATCTTCGAAGACATTTAGCAAACATTTGCTCCAGATTCAGCAACTACTGGAAACATCATTTGATTTTAGCCAACTGCTTACAGAAACATTTACAATCAGAATAATTCGCACAGCTGAAAGCAAAGGCTACATTACAGTCTCGTCTCCTAAAATTGTCCAATGACATTTCTATAATTTTAACAAACACTTTTGAAGTTACCGATGCAAAGACACAGCTATTGTTCCTAGCCTCTTATTCTCCCAGAAGCAGGGTGTGTGGAATCAGCTGTTAGCAGTGGGATTCATGCAGTCACATGTGTATATGCATGCAAAGGTCTCTTTTGTACAAGAGGGTTTTTCAAAGCGGGCAAGTCTACCACAAGCTGAAGCCTGTAGTAAAACTGGCTGAGTATCTCCAGAGAAGTAGAGAAAATGGATTAGCATATATTACATCCTAATGTCTTCTAAAAATTTAGTGTACACATTATTTTTAAATCCTAGAGGAGAAATTAGTCAAGATTTTTGTCTGAAGCCTGTGGAATTTTATGTTATTTCCTGCTCTCTTTTACAGCAGTTTTACTGTTTTGTTATAGAGATGTAAAGCTCCACTAGCATACTGTGAATTCACTGCTCAAAGCATAATCCTAACAAATACTTTACAAGCCAATCGTACTTTGAAATGTTTTAACTTTTATCCTAATTCAGATTAACGATACTTTTCTTTATGAAGCAGAAAAGGACAAGAAAATTAGCACAAATGTTTCACCAAGTAACAGGAAATAAGCATATACGTGAAATAACACCACTATATCCTTCTCATTTTCATCCTGTTTTCTGTGTTTCAGCATCTAGCCTTCTCTATCTGGAATCAGATTTTTTGGTCAGTTGTTGATGTTTCTTTAGTCCCAAGCTTTCCCCAAATGTAAGAGCAGTAGAAATCAATTCATTCTTCATGGATATTCATCCTTTTGTGTCTCTACTGCACCTATCTACAGGCATGATAGCCAGTGACTGTCATGATTTGGACATCTGTTTGCTAGGAATTGGAAGCAAGCTTTATCTATTTCCATTTTGTGCCTCTTTAGGACTGCATTTTACTTTGAAAAAGAAATCCCTACTTTCCAAATTTAACATGTTGTTCAAATGCATCATCACCGGGCATTCAGTCAATAATGAATTTTGATTTTTAATTGCAGGAACTTTACAAATTTGCTTTCAGTGATGTAATAAACATGATAATTTGGATCACTGAGATGTTTTACTAATTGCTTTCATCACTTACACTGAGGGTCTCTAGGCTCTCATATGCATTGGAGCTATACATAAAAAAAAGCTGCTGCCACGAATATAACTGCATACACCATGTACTCTTCCAATAAACTAACACCTCATTGTCTTTGTGTATTGCCAGAACAAATCCGAACTCCACAACAGATTTAGGGTCTCCAAAGACAAATTATCTCATATCTGCCAAGAGGCAGATTATGCCTCTACACCTTCCAAATAAATAATAGTTCAATGCTAAGACAAATAGCTGGGAAATACTCTCCACACATGACTAAAAGCACATTTCAGAGCTGGGCAATGAAAGGGTATCCAGTGTATACTGGGGAAGAATGCCATTATCCTTTCCTCAACCAAGCTTTTCCACTGTGACAAAGGAAATAGAATTCTTCTGCCTTATTGAAACAACAACAGGAGGTTCTTTATCAGGCTTGGTTCCCCCCTTTAAGAATGAGGCAATGCTTAGGGTTCTCAGTGTTCATAGCACTGGTGGGATGCACTGACTGAGTGCAGATGTGCATAAAGGAGTCATCATGTTTTTCAGCAGGATTTATCCAGTTGTTTGAGAAAGTCAAAAAAAAAAAAATGATAATGGTGATGCTGAGACCTGAAAGGATCTCAAGAGAGAATTTAATATTTTGCCTCTTCTAAAGTTGCTCTCATGGTCATTTGCTGGCCTTCTCCTTTACCTGGCAAGTCTATGAACCACAGACTGACAGATACTAACTTCCTCTCTTGGCAATGCCAAATCTACTTCATGCAGCTTGGGCTTCCCTTTTGAGCAGAACTAGTCTTGCCTTTCATTTCACCTACAACTCAAGGCCATTTCCTGGACACACCCAGGTTCTCTCAATGAGAAGTACAGTGCCCCAGGATTTTCCCAGTCCATTCTGTAACCAAGCTGGAGCCCAAGTAGCTGTGATATCCCTCTGATTCTATTAGTGGTGATTTAGGTAGCTCTGGAAGGTCTGATCATTGCCAAATGGATAAATGCAGGTAAATGTCTTGGTTTTCACCTACAACTACTTCATAATTTCAAGGTTTTCTCCATGGTCTTAGAAGGCTGGGATTTGCATCAGAAATAAAACATTCTAGAACATAATTGGGAAAAGGCCTTTTCGTAAACACTCCCCTCTTAAGAAAAGCATCTCCACAACGTGGACTACCCTGTCTTAGGTTATTATTGACTGAACTGATTTAAAACAATTAGTGACACAGGCACAGGTCTGAGCTTGGGAGGTGGGAGAACATGAAGACAGAGGGAATAATCTGAGAGAAGGAAACAAGACAAAGGGAAGAAAAAACTACAGAAGAAAAGAGAAAATACTTAAGAGAAAGGGAAGGGGTACTACATTTTAAGTATTTAGATTTGAAAATTTGGACCTAATATTGTAAGGTGTTTTTTTTTTTTTTAATTGAATCTCAAGTTAAAGGACTCTTTATCAAGTGGGCAGTACTTTCCCCTAAGAAAGTACTGCTATTATTCTAATGATTGATTACTTTATACAAACTGCTTATCAACCCAATTAATCATTTTTTTAAAAAGTTTTAAAATAAATGAAAGAAATCAGTTAGACTAGTTAAACAAAATACCTCATCAGTTCAGAGTAATGCACGTCTATTCTCAAAGCATCTAGGTAGGAAGTATACTTCAACTTAACATCCAAAGATGTCTGTGATGTAGAGGCATTTCCATCCACTTCATGCAGATGTAGAACAAATATGCAGAGAGTCAGCTCTCTGCTTTAATTGCCATTCAGCACAGAACCGATGTTACCATGGAACTATCTATAATAACTCTATCTATTATGATTCATATTCCAACCTGGAGTAGAAATCTACACTTTAGCATCTCTATTCAAATATTCAAAATAACTATTTTCTTCCTCACATGTATATTGCTTAACATTTATCTGGACTGCATTCATCCGACTTTTTATTATCTATTCACTCAATATCAGGAGGTCTTTCTGCACATCTTTGCTGTTGGCCCTCATCCCTTCTACTGTGAGTAACCCTGTAACATCAAAAAAATAAAATAAAAATCTGGTTGCACATTAATCCCCTTATTGTGGTCACTTAGGGATATGCTGTGGAGCATAGACTCCAAATAAAATTACAGGATAATTCAGGTTATTAGAGACATTGGGAGGACATCTTGTCCAAACTCCTGATCCCAGTCTAATTCCTGTAATAACCTTGAACCTAGAAAACCATTCATTAATTCCTACCTATGTTGACTATAGTAAGTTTTTTGGCATTGTTTCCTCTAATATCCTGATACATCAACTGATGAAGTAGAGGCTAGATAAATAGATGGTGAAGTGGACTGAAAATCAGCTGAACTGCCAGGCTCAAATGGTTGCAATCAGCTGCAGGCATGAGTGCTACACCAGTAAGATCGATACTACTTAACCTGGGTGACAAGACTGAGAATATTCCCAGCAGGTCTGTAGATGATACGAAACGTGGAGGAATGGCTGGTACAGCAAGTGATGGAGCTGCCAATCAGACCTGGACAGGCTAGAACAACGGGAAGAGAGGAATCTTACCAAGTTTAACAAAGGGAAGCCCAAGGTCCCGCACCTAGGACCACACACCAGTACTTGCTGGGGGCTAACTGGCTGGGAGGCACTGTTGCAGAAACGCACACAGGGATCCTGTTGGACTAAAAGTTGCCCATGAGCCAGCAATGTGCTCTTGTGGCAAGGAAAATCAACAACATCCTGGGCTGCATTAGGAAAAGTGTTACCAGCAGACTGAAGGAGGTTCTTCGCCTCTGCTCAGCACAGAAGAGAAACATTAGGTGTTTTGTGTCCAGTTCTGGACTCTCCAATAGAACAGAGACATGCACACGCTGGAGAGGGTCCACCTCCTAAGATGATCATGGGGTCAGGGCATCAGACATCCAACGAGAGGCTGGGAGATTCTGGAGAAGAGAAGGCTCAGGGGGATCTTATAAAGGTGCATGGATACCTGATGGAGGGTGTTAAGAAGACTTATCACAGTGGTGCCCAGAGAGAGGACAAGTGGTATCGGACACAAATCAAAATACAGGTAATTCCATTTAAACAGAAGAAAAGTTTTTTTATTGTGAGGGTAGTCAAACAGTGGAACATGTTGCCCAGAAAGGTTGTGGAGTCTCCATCCCTGGAGATACTCAGAACCCAACTGTACATGGTCCTGAGCAACCTGCTCCTAATTCACCCTGCTTTGAGCAGGGCACTTGGACTAAACAATCTCCAGACGTCCCTTCCAAACTTAACACCTCTACGACTCTTTAGGAAAATATGATATATTCTTTTGGCACGCTTTTCTTTGTGCCCACAAATTCTATTCCTTATTATAGGTCCTATCACTCTTGCATAATCAAGAAGACTTTTAATATATACTAACATCACATTTCAAAACTAAACTTGCCGTAAAGCAAAAAGGGAGTACAAAGACAATTTACAGTGGGAGCCAGTCTCCTAGTTACACTGAATGACTGGCTGAACGCCCTGCCCTAGCTGCAGGCAGCCCACGGTGCAGTGACAAGACTACCACCATATTTTACTTGTGAAGGACTGCTTAAATTTCTTCTTTCCCTAGATTTCTGATACCTGTCTTCTAGCTTATAGCTATATGAAGATACTGATATGTGACTGCAGCCACAGGAAGACCCATTATAAGGTGATTTGTATACTTTTGAATAAACATGTCGTTTCTATTAAGATGACTATTTATTTTCTGTGAGAGAATATGACTGCAAAACAGCACTTAAATAAACCTATACCAAAGTTGCTATGCTGCCAGCGCACACCTGTTTTATTTTGTTCAGCTGAATGGTCCCACTGAGATCAGCAACAACAGAAAGCACGTTACAGTTCTGCACCTTACAAAATTGATGACTTAGGATAATGAATCAGTTGGAAATGAAGAGTTACACAGCATGATTATAATCAAAAGGTAAGACTGGTGTCTTCAAGTGAAAAAGGCTTAACTAAGATCTCCTGGCACTTTTTATTTCCAAAAGAACATAAAAACGCTTACCTTGAAGGACAACAAGGAACAGTTGCCTTCCTTCAGGTCTGCATCACTAGCCAAATCTCTTAGTGCCTCATACCTCATTGCCGTGGCCTCCAGCCAGCCCAGCCGTGGCTAGGACATCATACCGAGGTCCTTCTCTCTTGTACATGGACATGGTAAATTAAAAGTTGGGCAACTGTAGGAGGCAATTCAACCCTTTTTATATCTATGTCTCTTAAATAAAATGCAGCCAAGTTATATGCCATTTTGGGATGTGATTATATCAACAGGTACAGATCCCTTTGCCAATATGACTGTGGATACAGATACTTCTCCACCAGGAGTGCTTTAGCAGATCAGGGCCTGGAATTTTCTTGCTTTTTTTTCTACTTGGTTAAGAATTTGTGAGAGTTCATGTGCATATCCACCACTGCTTCTTCAGAACTATCATTTTACTAGCCTTTCCTAGTGCCATGACCAGCATGCCTCAGAATTGTTCCAGTTCTCACTGTAAAATACCTTGAGGCTACAAAAATGATAAAAAAGGGACAATTTAGGCACGACCCTGAATAAATCAAGTAAGTAAGTAAAAGTACCTAAATCCTAAGGAATGAAGAAAGTATGAGCATAGTCATCTAGAAATGCCAGTCCTTATTAAAAAATAAAATAATAATAACAATAATAAATCCTTAACCAGAAATTCACTACCTTTCAAGGCTATCGCTAAGCAATAAGTACCAAATTGGCTGTATTCCAGAAAGCTGCACTGTGGAAGATTAATCTAGAAGATATTCTTTCTGAAAAAAATCCAGAACAACTCACACGAATAAGTATTTTTCACAGACATTGTTTGTGGTTACTTTGTCTGCTTGGTTTAACCAAAAACATTTCTACATGAAAGCAGGAGAGATGCTATCAAGGAAGAGGAACGGTAGGTGGTATCTACACAAAAGCAGAGACACGCTAAGGCTTGTGGAGATGCAATGTAGGTATCAGGGAATAATCATCAGAGCCCTGTATGAAACGTATTTACTGAAGTGACATTACTGTATGGTTTATTTAAATTTTTGCTTTCCCTCTGTAGATTATCTGTCTAAATGTATTATCTTATGGCACGAAACGTGAGAAATTGCAGAACACACAGTAAAAGATCTACATGAGCTACTGTCTACCCGATTTGTAGGGAGAAAAGAGGATAGTGGAACAGACTAAAGGCCAAAGCAAGACAAACACATTTTGCTGGATTGCAAACTTACAGCTTGAAAGAACACCAACAGTTAAACTTTAATAGGAGAAAATGAAGTTAGTTATGACCTATTATAAGCTAATACAGAGAGAGATCGAAAGGGATCTGCCCTCCCTCAAATTCAGAGAACGACATTACTATCTTAAAGAGATCCAAATGGGAAGTTTTGGGGTGAATTTTGACTTTACTGGAACAAAATTACCCTAGATGAAGAAAATTGGACCAGATATCCTCCCTTAGCAAAAGAATGTATTAAGTACATGCTGAAGTATTTGGGGAACATGTTGAGAAAAAAACACGTTGAATTCCTTAGCAATATAAATCCTCCAAAAAACCTCTGCCCTTGGTAAGTAAACCAGTCCTGCACAACAGGCAGCCTGGAAAGCAAATTACCTTACACGCTGAGCTGCCAAAAAAGCAACAAGTACACCCTGCAGTCAAGATGGTCGCTGGGCCAGACAAACCAAGCCTGATGAAGTGGTGAAGTTGTAGGAGATGCACTTCAACTCTGGTAAATCCAGGTCTTAAAAGGTTTAACTCCTCTAAGTTTATGCTGCCCTGAATTCAGCAACTTGCTTGGAGTCATTAGATATCTGGTAACTTTTCCACAGATGCTCATGTTAACAAAGCCAGGCAGAGATTACCCCAGGTAGGCTTTGATCACACATACGCAAAGCGAGATATAGCCTAGTGAAGCAGCTTTGTCTGGCTAGACGTAGGGGTGTAGTCTAAAGATAAACGTTTCAGCAATAGTGCTGTCTTAAACAGTCGCTATGCTCTGAGCTGTGCCAGCTCCACTGTTTTTGTGAACAGTGTAAGTCAAACCAGCAAACTGGTCCAGCTGATGGGTCTTCTAGACTGGGTTACTTTTTAACTGGATCAGTTGTCTCACCTGCTTCCCAGAATGCCCACACAAATGCGGATGTCAGCACAACACAAAGGGTTATGCAAGGGTCAACACAAGCAGAAGCAGAGATTGCTGACACTTGAGATACATCAAGGCCAAGAAAATCCCACACATGAGAAAAATGTTTAGTAGGATAGTTGTTTGATGGAGGGTGAAGCTCGTGATGTGGTCTTTTGCTTAGTGGAACCATTAACAGTTTCACTTTCCTCTGTACGACCAAAAAAAAATAAAATAAAATTGTAAGGACCTACTATCTTCCTCTGTCAGCTCTGGTTTTAACAGACTAATAGATGCACATTACTATAGCTTTATAACTCACTTCTTAGAGGAGCAAGTTAACAGCCCCATTTATACCTACTTACACAGATGCTTTCTGTGATATGAGAGTAAAACATTTTAGCAATATAATTAGACCAATACAGAAAGTGAAACAAATCCCTCAGAGGCTATACTTTAATGCTTTAATGTCGTAAGCTGAGGCAATAAAGCACTGCTGCTGAAAGAAGCAATTCTACTGCTTGTCAGATTCCCTTACATCTCTATCCTTTGCACTGATAGGACTGTGCATTGAGTTGTGTGATGCAAAGGATCAGAGATTTGATCTGGGTCACAGTTAACCTTTATTTATTTACATACTTGCTTTTGCCTGGCTAATTGTAACTTAGATCTGAACCCTGAGCTGGTTCAATGCTTGACTGTGAAAACATCTGTGTCAGCAGAAAAGAAGGCATGGGAGTGAACAGGGAAGGCCTTAGGAAAATAGACTGCTCCTTTCAGTAGCAGCATTTGCACACACTGGTTTAAAGTTTAAACTGTGAAATGATGCCCCGAAATACTTTTTTTTTTTTTTTTCCAAAAAGTGAAAGAACAACAAAGAGTAGGACTGATAGTTGCTTGGCAAAAATGCTTGAAAAGTCCACAGCCAGCACCTGCATCATTAAATGGTTCAGGAATCTATAAAGAACTCCAATTTAGGAAGATTTCAGTTCCTTTAATTAACAACAGTTCTGTTGTTAGTTGATTCATATGTAAAGTAAGACTCCTGTAACCACATCTCCTGATTGAACTTGTGCCAGCAATGTTTCTTTCCCAGGTGCTCTTGCTGTGAAAAAAACAATGCAACGTAATGTACCACTCTAGATGCTTTCAGAGAGTACTTTACTTTCTCATTTCCTGCATTTGGCAGATTATATTTAAGCAGGTATCTTACCTGTCCTGGAAAGGAGCATATGATATGTAACCTTACACAAATGAGAGTAGCACTTCAAAAAGCATGCTGAGTGTGTACAACTTCCATAGATTGTTAATAGGAGTTGCAAATCCAAAACATATTTTGAAACTTACAGGTCTTTTAAAAGCTAAACATATAGATTTACTGGTTACCAACTAAATGTCTACAAAAACTCTCTGAGGTTATTTTGTATGTTATTTCCTCAAAAAAAAAAATATTTGTTATTGAACTTTTGTTTCTATTCTGATTAAACACTAAGAATAATATTCCTGTGCAGTTTAATTGTTCAGTCAATACATTGAACATCTTGCTGAGGAAAATGTAGTAATTTCTGAACACCAACACCCCAGTTACACTGAGAAGACTCGAAACGAGACTACCAAATTATTTATTTAAACATGCCGGAGTAACTTTTAAGAGCAGCTAAGTGCTGCTAACAAGAAGCACGTAAGTAATCATGACTACAGAGTATAGCCTTCCCCTGCCTTTGAGCACTGGAAGCAAATGGTGAATGACCAAAGCAAATAGGAATCTGCCCATGATCTACCTAAGGAAAATTGTACAAGACCCTGCTCAACACAGACATGTCATGCAGCCATACTCTAAAGGATCGGAAAGGCTGAACAGTAAAATTCTGAGAGAAAATATTAAGAGACAACATAGTACACAGGGAGTAGGACTAAGCAATAAGAATACGTCAGCTAACTTTACAGCACGCTTGAGGCAAGGCCTTCAATAGTGGCACAGTGCCTAAATAATTAGAGTATTTTCCAGACATAAGCTTAGCCCTTCAGATCCTCATTTGTGAAAATATTTTAGGGAGGTAAGCCTAAACTTGTAGCCCAGCACATGTGATCTTCATAAGAATGATATATGTTGTCCAACTGTACTAAATTCTGAGACATTTGGAAAGGTTCATAATTCAAGGTAGAACACATGATGTTTTTATTAGATGAGGATAATCTGCAGCTAGATGGGGTAAATTAATCTGCATTAATGGTAAAAGAATTGCATTGATTTGGAGTAGTAAGAATGTTTCTGGATGGAACATCGTTGCAGTGTGAGACGACAGAGCATGCACCAGTCAGTGGTGGTGATTACTGAAAACTGTGGACTTAGAATTTGGTATGTTAGATTCTGACTAAGGACAATGCTGCAAAAGAGTGATTCCTCCAGAATTACTGATTGCCTGAGAATAAACAAACAATCCAGCCAAGAAAAGTGGAGAAAAGCACTGTATGATTAGTTAGCTGCTGATTCAGAGCTCACACTTAAAGTTCTCTCTCAGTAAAAATCTCTGCTTAAATAAATGGGTTGAAGTTTAATTTCTTCTTGGGTGTTGGGAACTGCACATGCCTTTCATGCTGAGGTAAGAAGATGGTTCACATAAACAGGGGGGTTCCAAAACCAGGCTTACAAAGACACCAGTGATTAATGTCCTTTACTAACAGTAAAAGAACAGTAGTTGCCTACAGTGTAGAAGCAAAACTATGAAAATCTATCTCACATGTTCAAAATTGCTTGTCATCATCAATGCCAAAAAACAAACAAACAAACAAACAAACAAAAACACTACCACAAAACATAGTAATATCATCACACAACTAAGTCCTTCAGGATTTATTGGACTGGTTTTCAAGGGGAAGGTGAACAAATCATCAGGATAACTTTCTGTTAAATATGTATTAAAATTCTCTGTAGTGATAATGCCATACTATTTGCCATGGAAATCAAATTCTGAATAATAAAGTACCCAACACATCTGCTTCCTGGATAAACAATTTCTATCAAAGAGAGACCAGCTGCCTTGTCATGGTAAAGGATGGCAAATATTCAGCTCCTTAATCCTGAGTTTAGTTCAGTTCACATTACAGAAAGTATATTGCAGATAATCTATGGGGAAAATGGCAAACACGTGACATAAAGACTGCAGAAATTATTGCAAAAGTGCAGGAATTACCATTACAGCTAAGAAGATGATTGTGCTGATCAGATTGTGAGATACTTTGCAATCTTGAAGAAACTGGTGATATAGCTGATGATGCACTGATCACCTTGGTGTATCAGAACCATCACCCATGATAATAGCACCGTTCCCCCTTCGTTCCCCCTTCAACAAGAAGGTACGCAAAACACTTTTTGTTCAGGCTTGTATCAGCATGTCAAAGAACCTGCAATTATACTGAAATACACAGCACATAGGTATAGATTACAATAGCCGAACCACTCATTCCGCAATCAAAACATCAAGATCCAGTGGTCTGAAAACTTACCAAGCGATTTTGCCTTGGATCCAAGTAAATGTTTCATAACAAGCGTGCAACAGCTTCTCTGGCATACACATAGTTTATAGTTATTATGACATGACATATACGGTAAATTGCACTTAGGCACATATACAAAGGACCAGAAAAATGGTATGCAATATTATATCACATTTAAATCCCATTTTAACAGGTGTGTGACTTAGCTCCTCCAAGGTACTGCTTCCCAGAGTAAGAATACATGGCGAAAAAAGACAAATCAAACCCGCCAACCAACCAACTAACCAAAAACAAAACAACAACAAACGACAACAAACAACAACAACAACAAGAACAAAAGTTAAAAGCATGCTAAGAAAATAAGTAATAACACATATGTGAGGAAAAGGTAACAACAGCAATAGAATAGGAAGATATCTTTGTAACATGCAATTCACAAAATGCTGTTTTAATATTTTAGCTCACCTAAGCAGACAGAAAGAAAGAGAAAAGAAGGAGAGAGAAAAGAAAAAATGAAGGAAGACAACTGAAGGTATAGGCTTCTAGAGACAAATACAGCAAGTTGCACTCTTGTAGACACAACATATGGATCATGACATGTATCTTAGAGTAGTGATAAGAAAAACAAGTCACCAGGGTTACTGTCTCTCTGTGCTCCTATCTGGTAAGGACTGCATAGTAGCAATGTCTTTATTTCATTCCTATAGCATACAATCCATCTTTGACTGAACCCAATGATGCCTTTTTGCTGTTTTCAGGTTAAACTTGAAAATGCTCTTTCATTTTCAAAGGTACCAACGTGACTTTATTACAAAGGCAAATCTATTTAAACACACATATATTCAATAGAATGAAAATAAGAAAAATAAAATCTAAGATATTTATCTCTGATATTTAACAGCAAAAGCTTTCTGCAAGTGAGTGGTATTGGGTGAGAAGAAACCTCACAAATAAAGTGCAGCTGCTGTGCTTTCTATTTGCCCACACAGAGGCACTGGAATACATATCACAAGGGACTATTAAATGAGTGAACTGGGTCTAATGGGTCTCTTTCACTACTGTTAGTTATCTCTAACTTAGCAAATACATAAAAGTCTCTTACGCTTTTAACCGGGTAATAATTTAGAAGCAAGAGACTTCAGAAAAAATATTATTTTTTTCTCATGTAGCTTCTAGACAGCAGAATAAAATGTGAAGCTGCACTATTTTGAACTAAAGAAAAGAGTATTCAAATTTATACAAGGATAAAAGTGCAGCTAGGAAAAACCCTTCTTCTTACCATTAACAATACAATACTAGAGAAGGCACTGTCATTAGGGATTTGTTTGTCAAACAATAAATCTGAAGCAACTTACCAAATGAGTTCTCTAGGGAGTCCTCTCTAGCTTCATTACATTAGTGCTAACAACACTATTACAGTAAACTTTGAACTGAAGTTCATTATATTACATTTCCATAAAGATTTTTCTGGCCTTTTCAAACTACAAGATCAAAAATGTATAAGAAGAAAAGTGTTATTATTTGACAAAGCAAATGCTGGTATTTTAGAGTCAAATTCTCATTTTTCTTATTCACAGAAAGCCTCATTCCTATATCTTGGAGCAAAATTTAACCCATAGTTTTTGGTTTTATGAATCCAAAACCCTTTCTCTGTCAAATGAGGTACACACTTAAAAACCATGAGTTTTTCTTGATTATGGCTAAGTAAGGATTTAGCATCGATAGCATGTATCACACCACCTTCTGGAGGATGCTTTCAATGTCTTCTACAAACATGAATTAATTTCACGTTACAGTCCTGTGTAGCAGACAGTTGCCAAATAGTTACATATTCTTTTGGAAAACTGTACCCCATAACCCCACAATTAATTAATGGTTTTGAAATCTTCATCTTTGAGGGAGAACTCAAAGTCTTAAATGCATTTACTCTGGAGGAGAAAAAAATAGCAAGACTAAAAGATGATTTCAATGGACGTGTTATGAAAGGAGACTGACAGAGCTGTCTCCAAATTGGGAAGATCTTTCCAGCACCTGCCAGAACACAGAAACATCTTCCACTGAGCAGATATGTTAGTGAGGAAAAGTTAAATATACTGTCAGGAGCTGAAGCTGAAAGAACAAAACCTTGGCAATAAATACTTATGTTTCTTGCCTTGAAGTTAGTCAGGGTGACACTAGCATTTATCCCACCTTTGCACCACACCAGCTATTCCTGAAGCACTGGGGTCAGATTAGGCCCATAGGTGGTACGAGGTGATTTGTTGGGGGCTGATTTGAGCCCATGACTGTTGCCTGTTGAGTATTCTGCTTTCACGGTCATAATTGTTCATAAACCACATAATGTTGCATTGCAACATTAGGGGTGAGATGGCTGACAGGACGTGCACCAGTTACCACACTGCTCGGCTTCGGTCTCTTAGCACAACACTTTTTCATCACAGCCTGGCGGTACATGTTTTGGTTTATTTGTTTTGTGTTCATTTGTTTGGTTTTATGTTTGTTTTTATCAAAACTGCATTTTTTACAGCTACTGCAGGCATCGCTTCAGAGTGCCACAGAACGCTGAGGCGCAGCTCTGGGGGCTCGGCAGGGCACCACCACCTCCTCTCACAGGGCTACCAGACCCAGCCGAGGATCGGCTCGATTCGGTTTTGTGGCGTCGTCCCAACCTTCTCCCTTCCCTTTTCTCCCTTCTCCGTGCCCACCGCCGCCGCCTCCCATCCTCTGCTTCCCGCTGGCCCCATCCCAGCTCCCGGGCGGCCTCCCCTCCGCGCTGGAGGCGGTGCCGTGCCCGGGCAGGGAGGGAGTTGGTAAGGCGGTGTTGGCCACCATTTGCCGGTATTTGCCGGCTCCTCCCGCCCGACCGCCCATATGTCATGGCGGCCCCGGCCCTGACCTTTCTCCGGCGCCTGTGCTGGCGGTCTCTCTGCGAAGCAAGGTGAGCCCCCGCCGCTCTTTCACCAGCCCTGCAGCCGGGGGCTTGGCGCCGCCATTTCCCTGCCCGGTGCTCCCGCCGCGCTCCCTCACAGGGGCCAGCAGGGCGGGGAGATCCCGGGGAGAACCCGCGTGTGGTGTTCTGCGCCCTTCCCTGCAGCCCCCTTTGGCCGCTCCTGCCCCCTTTTTTGGTTTTTCTTTCCGAAGTTTATAGGACAGAGCTCCTGATGACACTCGTGTTTCTTGCACGGCCTTGAAGCCGCTTCGGCGTGGTGATGCCGAGAAAGCTGCACAAAATCTCTTCCAAACTTCTTAAGTTAGAAAGGAGTGCATTAATGGTGGACTCCTGTTTTTGCGTGTCACTGTGAAAAGGCAGCTTTAACGCCAAGACAAGAAGCATTTAAGAAAGGTGCTTTTCTCCAAAGTACGCTGTAGATAAGCTTGCAGAATAATACTGCTGTTAGTGTGCTGTGACAAAAAACCTACTTACTGGTGTTGCTTGTGTACTGAATAGTATCACTACATTAAAAATAAGTAGAGGCACAGCCTTGGACTTGACTTCCTTGACCCACATCTGTGCAAAAATCTCTTGGAAAGTTCCTTTAGTCTTGCTTTGGACAGATATTAGGTGTGACTAGGAAGTGTGAAAGCAGGGTTAAAGTTTGTGCTGCTTTGATCAGTTCTTTTACTGGTATGCCTGGCAGTTGATCTGGGAGTTACTAAGATGTTATATTCTTAGACACGCTTATGATGTGAAAGGCTTTGCTGAATATTCACATAAAAATCTGGCTGTGGTACCTGCAGATTCTCCCCTTTTCTAAAATAAACCACTGTTTAACACCAAATGATAGTACTGTTGCAGTTGTGGCAGCTTGTCAGAAGGAGTGCAGTTCAGCTGTTCGTAACCTTTGGCACAATTCATCAGCATTACAAAATACCATTCCTGATAATAAAACAGTGATTAGCATACTTACAGAGCACCACAGCTCCAGCAGTGGGACGGTGTCCAAACTCACCTTTGTTGGATCTTGCATGAAGATGGAGAACTGGTTAAAACACTTATTTGTGATGTGTTTTCTTTGGTCACGAATCATCAGAGCACACCTAGGTCTTTCCCAGCAATATTTATTATAATATTCCTAACTGATAGCTTATGCAGAGGTCAGTTGGGTTTGTAGTTTTTAATCCATCCTGTCTTTTTTTAGAATTCTGTCTCTGTCTTCAGACTGGCCATGAAACTCTCAGAAATGAGAAGCTCTCAAACTTGTCCTTTGAATTTCTTGACATAAGAGACACTGGAGCTGGAAATTCTGAGGGAAGTTATTCACCATTTCAGTGGCTGATTTTTCTCTTGCTTCTTTTCTTATGTATAATTAATAGCTTATAAGTATAATTAATAGCTTTTCTCCTATGGGAATCTGTGTACATATCAAAATACAAAAGTTAACTTTTGCTGTTTTTTTTACTGTCTCCTTCTTCACTCACCCCAATGCCCGTTTGTTTGTTTTTTGTTGTTGCATATTTCAAATGTGCAAATGCTAAACTCAAAAACAACACTACATCTTCTCACTATATTGAAAAACCTTGAATCAACGTAAGAAATACTTCATTAAAACTGTTGTTAAAGTTTCACTGTACATCTAGTGCTCTGAACAGTGGTCTTACTTTGTCTGCTTCCACTTTGTCCTTTAAAAAGTTTCCTCTTGTCCAGTTTGGTGGCATCTTTCAGGTATGTTAGTTTAAAACCAGAGCAATAGATATTGCAAGTACTGAGCAGCTGTGCCTTGGCGGTCTTGCTTTCAGAGGAGAAGGGAGCCAAGCAGCAAAGAAGTGCTGAGGCTCTGGTGCAGGCAGTGCCACTGAGCAGTGCTTGTGTAAGCCCCCTATAAGGTGGGTGGCGGAGACTCTTACCACAACTCCAGAAGAAATCTTTGTTGTGTTAGTTATTCATGGAAAAACCTTAAAACCTGCACAGAATTGGACGTGACTTGATTCTCTCTAAATGTCCTTCTAAAAGATTTTGGACTATTTCCCAGCAAATAGACTATCACAGTGCCAGAGAGGCTGTGGAACTTTTTCTCTCAGGATTATTTAGTTCGGCTAGACAGGACCCCTGGTAACCTCATCTCGAAGCTGTCTCTGCTCTGAGGTTACCTCAGGAGTAGGTGACTTTCCGAGGCCAGAAGATGCTAGTGGGCTGACCTCCTCTATGGTTGGGGCCGAGCCTGAGGCTCTGGGCCTTGCTGGAAAATCCAGAGGGAAAAGCTTGGAGAAAATATGTGAGGGCGAAAAAGGTTGTATTGAGAGATTGTGGTTGGGTTTGTGTACAGCTGGTGCTCCTCTCCATAGGGTTTGTGGTCGCTGTGTGTGTGTACATACAGACCCACAGGTGCAGGTCACAGGTAGGCCCGTGGGCCTGTCCATAGGAGAAATGACTGCCACACCACACCCATATTGCTCAGTGTGTAAGGTATCGATGGTGCTGGCCTGATGTGGGGGAAGAAAAGGGATGGAGTAAGTGCAAGGACCCCTTGGGAAGGACCCCTCAGTCCTTTGCCCTCCGCTTGTTCAGGACTATTTAGGAGCTCCTTCAGGTAGGATATCTCTGTCACTCACAACACTTCCCTCACTTTGATGTATGGGCTGCAAAACTATTGTAAACCAGTTGGCTTTGGGGGAAGACATCTTATTGCTCTCCCCAGTGGGGAGCTGGGGATTGGCCTCTTCTCGCAGATAAGTAGCAATAGGAGTAGAGGAAATGGCCTAAAGTTGCACCAGGGGAGGTTTAGGTTAGAAATTAGGAGACATTTCTTCTCAGAAAGAGTAGTCAGGCATTGGAATGGGTTGCCAAGGGAGGTGGTGGAGTCACCATCCCTGAGGGCCTTTATGGGAAGGTTGGATGTGGTGCTTAGGGACACTGTTAAGTGGGTGACATTGATGGTAGGGGGATGGTTGGACCAGATCATCTTGGAGGTCTTTTCCAACCTTAATGATTCTATGTTTCTGTGTAGGTTTCTGGGCTGAGAAGCTCAGGTGCACTTTCACCAACAGCAGAGGATTTTTGTTTGAAAAACTCAATGAGGATTTTGGTGCAAGTGTACATGCTTTCTGTAGTTAGGTTGTAGGAATGAGGCCAGATAAGCAAAACTGCTTCTGAATTTTCATGTCAGAGTCCTCACATACTGTGAACTGCCACTTTTAAAATCTGTAGACAGTCTGAAAGATATGTTTACCAGATATGTTTTAAATACAAAACTGAGATCTAGATGCCCCTGTGAAACTGCTGCCTGTACGTGGAAGTCTGAACTCTGAGTGTCTCCCATCGTTGCTCAAAAGCTTGGTGAAGTTCTTCATCTTCAAATGCTTGCCATTTCCTCAGTTCTGGGCAGTTTCATCTCTCACCTGCCAAGGTCAGGTACTCGGTGCCATTAAGCTGTGCTACTTAATGAACTTGAGTAGTTTTCTCTTTGACTTGTATGTACATGGTTAATGCACAAGATGAGATGTTGCTTTCATCATAAGTCCAGGGAGATCACTTTCCTTTAAAAAGGGAGGTGCTTCTGGGTTAGGTGTTTGAACCCAGTGGAAGTGGAATACCTACATTTGATGCTTTTCTCTTAAAGAGTCTTTGCCCTCATTTTTCTGTCTCCTGTGGCAAATGTTCAACTACCAAAGAAACTGCCAGTTAGGCTGGTGGTAAGACATCTGAAACTGTATTGTAATATGCAGAATAATGAATGATTCTGTGTTTTTTATTAAAAACGAGCACAATTGTGTGTCCAACTAATTAAGGCTCCTTGCTGGGAATACTCCAGCTTAGCACAGCTTTTCAAATACTGATGTAATGTTGCCTGCTGTGTGCCTTTATTACATATCTCTTTTACTTGTTTCCAAATAAAGTGTCACATGCAGTAGTACGCATTGCGGCAGCTGTGCATCTTTGGTGTTAGTTGGCCAGTGTGAAGCAGAACTTGGCTTGACTTGCAAGTAGACTTAAAATTTCGCAATTTACACTTTGTTTTTATTGAAAATGGTTAAATGGGAAAGCCCACTATTAAATTGCTTGTATATGAATAAGAATCACAAACAAAGTTAATTTGTAGAATTTCGTCTTCCTATCAAAAATAGCTTAATAAATACTCAGTTAAAGAGAAGTACGCATTAGGTGTGTTAAGTATACTGGGTAAGAGAGCTCAGAAGTAAGAGAGTGAAGCAGACATGATCATAACAGTAGGTTAAAGACTGATGCAGTGTTTGCTACAACATACAAATTCAACTTTTATAACGCATGTTTTTGTGAGTGGAATGCTTTTACTCAAGTATCTAAGCATCTCAATTATGAATGAGTGCATCTTGACCAGGAAACTGTAGTCATTTATGTAGTTTGGCCATTGAATTGTGATATTTTTCTCCCAAAGCTTTGTGAGAAATTCTTTGAAGTATGTACATGAACATCTTAAGATACAGGGAGAAACAGAATGCAAATTGTGCGAGCAATGTGACTTCTGCTTTCATTTAAAAAATAAAAAATAAAAAACAACTCTTTAGGCATTTTTTCTACAGACAAATAATGTTAATATAGCTGAGTTGTTACAATGAGAGAGAGGGAAAGAAATCCTAAATTTTAAAACAAAAATATGGACTACTAGACATTATTAGGCTAGTATTTGTTTGAAGCAGCAAGATTCTGCATGTGAAGAAATGTCATATAATTAAATATTAATAATGATTTAATGCTTTTGGCAATACAGAGAAAAGGTGCATTATATCTGGCCATAAACACCAGATGGGCATACTGGAAGAATTATATCAAAGACATTTACAGCCTTGCCATGCCAGAGAATCTAGGACACCCTTTTTGCAATCCTTTAGCGATTCTATAAAAACAAGGCATATCCTTAGAGCACTGGGAGAGGAACAGTCATACAAATATAAGGACAAAATGCAAGAATTTTTCTTAAATTCTTTTTTTTTTATTCTAACTAGGGCATTCTTAATCATTCCAGATACAGAGTTGTGCATTCCACAGGCTAGGTCTCCCATTTGTCCGCTTCTTGTCCTTCTCCATCATGATATGAAAGTGTTCCAATTTGAATTTGTCTGAGGAGGGGAAGCTGACACAGACATGCTCAGAACATGAGGCTGTACACATCCAACAGTCTTCACATCCAGCTGTTTAAGGTTGGAGGCCCCACAACACACTCTGTGAGAGTCTATCTGCAGTCACTGCTGGGTAGACTAGTAGGAGCTGAACATTTGTTGGTAGGAAACCTGCATCTGTGCTAGCCTTGTTTTGAGGGTTTACTTCATACTAGTTGTATTACAGTCCTAGCACTGAGTGCCTGTTAGCAGCTGGAGGACATCTGAGATCATTTAATCTGGAAGCAATCTGTCATGTATGTGTAAGACAGCTCTGCAACAGAAACCAGGGGAGTGACATTGGAAACAACGTAGATTTACTCTGTGAAGAGCCTCCTGATCCAAACTGAGACAGTAATGTAGACACACCCCAACAACATGCCCTGTTCCTTGGTACGGTTCTCTCAGCAGTTTTAAAGGAGGTCAGGGTCTATCAAAGACTGAGCTTTCTACATACTATTTTCATTTCTCAGCAACACTGAAGAGCCTTTTTCAAAGGAGTGCTATTAAGTACTAGTGTTTCAAATAATGCGGATTGAAAAACAGTTAATTTACCCTTAAGCTGCTGGCTTTTTCTTGCTTGTGTGGCCTTACTGATCTTTGCAGATGCCTGGAATACTTAATTCTTCCAGTAAATCCGCTTTTACTACAGTATCTGCTCTTCAGCTTAGGAGGCAGCAGTCTAAGGGCTAGAGTTCACTTCCATCTTGGCTCTTGAACAGTGTCCCAAGTCTCTCCTCTGCTTCCCAGCATCATCTTCTGACCCGGCATCTGCGGGCTTACAGCCCACCCGCACGGCAGGAGCGCAGCACAATACTGACAGTCCCAGCATAACAGCAATGTCCTTATTCGGTCTCTGCAGCCCTCTTCTACTTCTGGCTGGGAATTAACTGAACCTGCCTTCTGAATTGCTTGTCCTTTATTTGGTAGCACAGCTGTGTTCTTTGATTGTTATATCAGTGGCCTTTTGATACATTTATGGCAAAGCAGGATATTACAACCCTTGAAAGCTGTCCCTTCACCAGTGGCTTAGGTGCCATCTCTTCCTTTTCTCTTCCTGCAGTCCTCATGGCTGTTTTCTGCCCTGCCTCCTATCGTGTTAACTAAGCCAGACAGTCTTAAAATTCTGGGAAGAGGTCCAGGGGCTTTGTCTTTACCCTGGGACTGCATGTGCTGTGAGGAAACTCCTCCAGTGAGGAGGCTGGAGAGCTAATTTGGGGCTAACTGCAGGTGTCAGTACACCCAGAGCACATCCAAGCCTCACCTTGTGCAAAACCCATTTGAGGCATGTTACCATCTGGGAGGTGACCTGTAAGCGTGGTGGCCTCCCTTGTTCTGTCCTGTTTTGGTCTCCCAGGTTTGGCCACAGGGAGCTTGCTGGCCTCAGAGGCAGACTGCCTTGTGTCACTTTAGTGGCAGTCCTTTCTGCCAGTCCTACTCAGAGAGCTGTGGTTGGATATGGCCATACACAGTTTGATAGCTTCGTTCGGATAATATCGCCCCTTCCTTCCCACCCTCTTTCTTGCTGGCAGACATTGTTTCTGTGTGGCAGCAGCTGCTTTCACTTGCTTCCCTACTGCCCTCCCTTGCTCCCTGGTGCAGTCCTCTTCACTCACACGGGGAGGAAGACTGGAATTTTGTGGTGTTGCCCTCAGCAATATATCAGAATGTATCCTTAAAACCTTAAAACCCCAGTTTGCTAACACGCCTGAGTTTTCTTCGGATCTGTACCAGAATTCTCTGTTACTGGCAGTGGAAATTGCTTTTGTGCCTGCAACTTTTTACCTGATGTTTTTCTTCCTCTGCATTTGATGCCGTTTCCCCCTGATCTGAGCGTGGCACAGGCAGCAGATGTCCCACAGCCTCCCGAGTAGCTGCCCACCCACAGGCTGCTGCATGGGGATCTCTTAATGATGCTTTTCCTGCAAATCCCAACATTAATTTTATGAGCTACTGTACGTTTGCACATGCTGGTTTATAAATACAAGGTAAAAGACAAAAGGTAGTGGTGAAATGACTGAGCAGTTGTCCAGAAAAGAAACTCAACAAACTTAGGTCTACTAACTGCATGTAACTGAGCCAGATTTGAGAGTTCACAGTTAATATAAAGCCAAGGTGTCTGGAAATTGGTCTGTTTATTTCTAACTAAACTTTTGGAACATTGCACATAGTAAGGAATGAAAAATACTTGAATGTTGGGAATTCAGGCTTCTTAGTGCAAAATATGTTGTTCTACCTGGGCTCAATATACAGACTTAATTCACTGTAATGAGCCTTGTTTACAGCTACCCCTCCATTTACGATAACGCCGAAGTAAAATCCAGATGTTTTGCCGTTAGAGTAAATACATATGGAAGATTAAACTGGTTATGTCAGTCTATTCTCTTTTCCACTTTATTACTGTATTCACTGTATGGATATTTGTTTTTTTCATTTTTCCTGGCTGTTCTGTTAAAAACAAACGAACAAAATTTAAACGATGATCGATGTGAAGTAATCTGCCCAAATATCAAATATATTGATATTCACTTCAGATCGGATATTTCTTCATTATTCTGATGTAGTAAATGATGGAGTCTTTCTATTGTGACTCACACACTGATTACAGTGAACATTGTTCAGGTTCCCTGGAAGTTCGTTATAATAAAATTTAGACTGTAATCAGAAAACTTAGCAAAAACTGTGAGCTGAGATTTTAAAGGTCTTGTTAAGCCATCCTTTATTTCACAAAGGAACAGAAATCATTGCCAAGTAATTCGGTATTATATGCTCCCCCAAAAAGAGGAAAGAAAAGCTCTCTTGGAATGGGTTCTGGAAGGCTTCTATTTTCCATCAAAATTCAGGCTTTAAGTCACTGAATAAATAGTGCTATTTGTTTAGCTTTGGGGACGTCTGGCAGTGATTAACATGTAAAAGCAATGTGAAACAACTTGATAATATGCCAACATCCTGGTTATTAAAATACCCTGGTGGTAGTTTTTTCTCACTGAAAGCAATGATATCAAAGAAAAAATCATTCTTACAATCATCAGAATAGTATTTAATCAGTTTGTGGTTTTATTATGACCAGTCTTAAGTAGTGCAGATTAGGCAGCCATGGAAAGGAGACCATAAGCATTATTACAGAACAAATAACTTTGTCATTTTGCTCATAAGGTACTGACTTTCATAAATACATACAAAAAGTGTAACAATACTAGACAGCAGTAAATTTGGTAGATAGATGGATTGCACTTGTGCTGATATCCAAAGAACTTATGTAAAGTTTTGTCATGTTGTTATTTTCCTATGTGTATAAAAGCTACCTCTTTAACTGATAACATGGAGTAGTCCAGGTAGAAATTTCTGTGATCCAGTCAATGACTAATGTCTCTTTAATCAGAGATTAAATAAAAATTATCACTGTGTTGGTTTAGAAACAAACACAACTTTGCCCTTGGTGCTATCTGACTGTATAGTTCATTTATAGTTCATGGTAGCTTTTTGATGGTGATAGTGCAATGCTGTATTTAAAATCAATCAAGCAAACAACCTCCAACCCGCCCCTGCCAAGAAAGAAAAAGCCAACAACCACATTTCTCTTTTCTGACTATGGTTGTCCTTTTAAACTGCTCACAAAAGTGTCATCTATTGGCATCTGGCTCACCAGATGAAAAGCATTTTTCTCTTCTCTTTTTTTTCGCTTCCAATTTTTTTCTCCCTTTTCCACCTCCTCCCCCCCCCCCCCCCCCCCCCTTTCCCCCAATGATCTTATTCCAGTGCAGAAAATATGGTTAGGCTGGAGAAAGAAACTATACCAAGAGTTGTCCCTTTGTCAGCCTCATGGCCTGTTGCTGTACTCTCCATTAGCTCCATCTCTTCTGTACTGAGGATGGGACACAGTGCTCTAGGTATGGCCTCACCAGTGCTGAGCAGAGGGGATTCAATTCTTAATTGGGATTAAAAAAGATTTCTTGAGGATTAGGTTCATTGTGTATTATTAAAATGGAGTGACATTTTCATTTCGAATATGCTGCCATTCTATACAATGATAAATATGCTTGTAAAATGCTTCCTGCTTCAACACATCAGTATAGCAACCCTGTTCCTGAAACAGAAGAATCTTTTGGGTGGTTTTTGTGTTGTTTTTCTTAACTGTCAGTAAGATGTCTGATCAAACACTTTTGTTCTGGGTGAGAACTTCCAAGCTATTTTGGTTGTCAGCTACTTTTCCAGACCTATAGTTTACCTCAATCCCCATAATGATAGCACAAGCCAATATGACTCGGCACGCTGCATCCCCACTAGTAACTGCTGGGAGGAGAGTTAGTAACGTCCCCACTAGTAACTGCTGGGAGCTACTGCTGTAGGTGCAGTCTTCAAAATGCTGTGATTTAAGCTTGTTACAGAGCTGTAGTGAGACGTGAATTGAGCTCACTTGGAATGTAGATCATTTTCACTTCTAACTGTGACTAACATTCTCCGTGTTTTATTTTGAACACAAGAATTAGCTGTGCGTAATATCTACAAGCTCATCGGGTTCTCTGGTAAAACAAAGAAAGAGCAAGGTAAATATTACAGAGGATATCTAAAGAGAAACCTATCAGTCGGAAATGGGTAAGACTCCAATACCATTGTTACTCATTGAGAAGCTGTAAATTCTGCTGTGACAAACGTATGTGCAAGTCTTAGATATATTGAGAGAGCTCCAGCTCTAAATCCAGTTGACTATTGGATTTTTATTAGGTAAATTTCTCTGAGTCTTTGTGGGACACCCGTAAGTTTGTCTGGTTTTGAGTTCCAGAAATAATGCCAGAACCAAAAGCAGTGTACTATCTTGTGTTTAGATGTAATATGTTTGGTTTTAAATTATCTGAAAGAATCCTGAGTTTGTCCAGCATAAGCTGTTGACAAATACTGCTTTGTTATCGTCACATAGCTTGATCAGTATTGCTTGTGTCTGTCCTTATTGTACCTAGGTGTCAGGGATTCACGTGGGAAAGTAAGCTTCACACAAACAGTTTGTCTTCATACACTGGTTCAGCTGAGCTAGCAGTAGTGTCGGTGGATTTTGTAATGCAGGGGGGGCTTCAGTAGCTGGCTGTGTCCTTGTCAGAAACCTAGCTGCCTTGGCCAAAAGGTATTAACACCAATGAGCACACTCTCTTGCTTTCTACGCAGTCAGCAAGATTCGTCCCCAGAAGCCAAATAAAAAATGGCTTTTTCCTCTCTCCATTAGCAACAAAATGATTTGAGTGTTTGTTTTGTTAGAGAGTCACCTTGGATGTACAAAGAACCTATTTGAGTTTGTTGGTCTCCAAATACTGCGATAAACTTTGATTCTCACCCAATGTCACACAGATGAGTATCGCAGCTTTGTATTTTTCTGCTAACATTCATGTTTATGACTTTCAAATGTGTTTCAGAGGATATCTGTCTGTAAATCTTCCTGCTGGGAGAGATGTTTCACGTGGTCTGAGGATGTACAAGAAATCCTCTGGTGTTTCTGTCATCCACCATGTCCAGTTAACATAAAGTCTGCTGGAGAGAAAAAGAGCTCCTACAGAGATTTCAGGAGATGATCCCAGGTTCCCTCCCAGCAGCTGTGATGAGAGAATATTAACTGTGCCTGTATAGAGTGCAAAGAACAGCCCATTTCAGGTCTCAGTGAATGGTAATCTAGATCTTTGATTCTCAGCTATTCTTTAAGATTGAAAAAATCCTATCAAGCACAGCTGAGCCACTTACACTCAACAACAGTGATTCAGTACTTCAATTTGCCAGCAGACACATCATTATCTTCTGGTTTTTGTATGTCAAAATAGTATAGGAGGATAAAATATTAAAAGCTGATAAGGATTTGTACACCAAACTTGTCTTTAGAACAACTATTGAAATGTTCTGATGTAAAGGAGGAAATAATTTGTCTTCCATTTCTTTGTTTATTAAAACAACAGTAAGTGAATTGATTGTAGAGTATTTGCACTGATCTTTCCTGCTAACTAGATATACTGGAAATACCAGAGCATTAGAAGTTTTCCTATAATCTGATAGTAATGCATTTTAGTAATTCTACGTTAGCCACAGCGTAATGGAGGATTACCAAGGACTGTGATGGCAGAACAGGGAGGGTAGGGTTTTTTTAATGGGTTTTAGGAAAACTGAACTTGAATTCTGCCTACTGAGTCATCAACACCTGTATTATCACCATGGTTAACAAAACCTTTTATTTCACGAAGTAAATCAAATGTGTTGATTTTGTGAGAGAAGCTTTGGTAGTGATAAGACTTTTTTTAGGCTGCTGGTTTTTGGTCCAAAAGGTGATGAGTTTGTTCCAATAGGTCTCTGCAGGAGCCTGGTGAACGGTAGCAAAGCTTTACCAAACACAGCTGTGCCTTGCTTCTTGCTGCAGGAAGAAACGGAACAGCTCTGCTTGCTGATCTGCTGCAACCTACTAACTTGGAGTCCTGCTAACCTGCTGCCAGGGTGCCTGCTAGCAGGTGTGAGCAGTGTAGGGCTGAACCAGCAACTCACTTAATTGTGTTTCCTTCTTTTGTAGTTTCTAGATACTGGAAAATGTACCAGTTACTGAGATTTGAGCAGGCAGAGTTGTTTGAGACAGTCTTTGCTTCTCCACCTTCTGAATGGAGGCTGAATTCCATGGGTCTGTGCTCTGAATTGTTTTTTTGTTTCAATACAGAGGGTCCTGAAAGAGATGAATACACATGAGGGGAAGTGGAAGTTTTTACACAAGGTAGTTGTGGAAGCAGAGGAAGGCTTTTTCAAGATGTCAGAAGTTGCAAAGGAAGGTGTTCATGTGTCAGATACAGTTGCTCCACATCTCCCAGTGTAAGAGGGGAAACTTAGAAGGGGAAGACTAAAAATTAAGAGCTGAAGTTATGTGATTTATGTTAGTATAAAAATGGTCAAGCTGAGGTTTCTTTAGTATAACATTGTAATACCTACCACAGAACTCCTACCTATAGGAAAGAGCTTGTACAACTTGAAGTGATGCCACTTCCTACCTAAAGTCTGTTAGGATACTGTAGCAGAGTTGATGCTCCTTTGATAGACACTGGTGAGGCCTATAAATTTAGAAACAAAGTCACTCCACAGGGGACAAAAAAAAAAAAAGTGGAGTGTGCATAGAAACCTGTAACAAACAGGGTGAGATAAAGAAAAAGAGGGTTGCTTTGCTTCTACATCCAGAAGGACCTCTGCCCAGGATTTCTGCATGTATTAACCATCCACCCCACACACAGCAGTCCCTTTTCCTCCAGAAGCGGAGGAGGAAGAGTGATTGCTCCAGCCGTGTCACAAGTTTCGCCTTCTCGTTTAGCACTGTCAGGTGCCACTTCTTTTCCCAGTGAGAGAGGACTTGGAAGACTGAGAAATATGTCAGAAATTTGAGATTACCCCTGTCCACCTTTGGCTATATGGGGAAAGCCCTTTTATTGCTGTGTAAGCACCCAGGCTATGTTCAAATTTGTCAGTCTTTAATGTTACATTATTGTGTAGGTAAATGTGTTTGGGTTCAGTAGTATGCAACAAATGGCACGATGAATGGTGATATGGGCAACCTCCAGGTTAAAATCCATAATGATTTTTCTGTTAACAGCATAGACATTAGCTTCCTTTGCTTAGCAAAATAAAGTGAAATACAGTTTAATTTTATTGCATGCAGAAATTACTGCAAGCGAACATGAAAAACAGTAATGTTATTTTCCTAGTTACCAAGAAAGCTACAAAAGAGTGGCACTGCTGATCCTTTGATTCTTGGTTATCAACCTTTCTTTTTGCTTTTTTGAACCTTTCTTTCAGAGATGGTGAAATGAAATCTCCGGGGGGGGGGGGGGGGGGGGGGGGGGGGGGGGGGGGGGGGCGCGGGATGCGTCAAGAACGAGAGCAGTCAGTGTCTCAGGCTGAATTTCTTTTTTCCACATGGGCTAATGATTTCTCAGTGTTCAAGTTTAAATACTGGTTTCTGTTCCTTTCACGAGCCTCACTTCTAACAGCTGCTGCAGTTGTTTCCAACTGCAACCTTTCCCACCAGCTCTGCTCTTGCTTCCCTTCAAGGCAATGAACTAATGTTGGAGTGGATTGTTTTGGATCCTTGGTTCAGTTTTTTGTTGGTGGTTTTGTTCATTTATTTGGAAAAACAAAACCCACACAACTCTTTCTGTAGTGGCAGCAGCAGCAAAGCAGTATTTTGTTCAATTTCCTCTCTACCTGGGAAGAACACTGGTAGAAATATTGCCGTTTTCTGATGGGGTAACACTAGGTGTGGATGAAATGGCAAGAGGTGGGTACTATTCTGTGTGATAAATGTGTGGAAAGAATGTTGCAAAGGATCGCAGCACCTTGTGATAACAATCATGGCAAAGAAGAGATGTCATATACATTATCTGAAGTACTACACATAATATAGAGGGGAGAGACATACTTTAGATTAAACATATGTTCTAGGATTCATCCCAGTGACAGTGTAATGTACCACGTACTTCTGTCTGATAACACGTCATATTCTTTTTCTTCTTTCTCTCCCTAAAGCTAGTTACAATAATGTGAAGTGAACATTTTCTAGTTCTGTCAGGAGCTTAAAATCCGTGAGTTTCTAGCACCACCCACTGCTTTTAATCCTAATAGGATTTTTAACTGCTTTTGCCTGTGCTTTATTTCCCCAGGAACTACTACCATTTAAAAGAACACCTTTATTAAGGAAAGGCAAGATGGAGTTCAGGTATATCCGTTCATTTGTTTTGCTGAGCGTATCTCATGTTTCCTATGCAAAAAGGTCTCTGAGCTTCCGTTTTTAGTGTTTTAATGAGTAAACTGCTGAGTTGCTTTCAAAGTTAGAAAGTGAGCAGCCAATGTTTTACAAAAAGTTGGCACTTTCAACTCTGTAGAAGTCCTTATACAAGTAACAAAACTATACTGAAATGAGAGGCTCTTTCTTTAACAGGCTTTGCAGTCTTGGCTAATCACTGAAACAGTGAGAAATGATTTTCAGTGTAATTGACATATAAGGTCTTAATTAAGAGCTTATGTCTCAATGTTTATCAGGGTAAGGGACACGTACATGAAAAATACAGAGAACAGTATGAATGGCAGGACTGCAAGATATGAATGACTGAATGGGAACAAGCAGATATTCGAGGCAAGGAAATAAGTTTATGATTGTCAGCCTGGATGTTGCAGGTTCAGGCAGTGTTACTCAGGATTTATTTTTTTTTTCAGAATATACAGCTTGCGAAGTATCAATTGAATCATCTTGCAGGAGCACGGAGGCGTTTGTAGTGGACTGTGTGGCTGCTCTGCCAAGTTGTGAGTCCTTGTTTCTCTCTCGCTGGCTCTCTCCACCTGCCTCAAGTTGTTTCAGCGAAGTCTTGTACAGTTAGGACACTAAAAGGAGTCACGGATTTGCTCACTGAGGGAGTAGGAAGGATTCAGTGCCCCAGCAGGGGAGCAGTGGATGGAGGCAGGCAGTTTGTCTGTGGCGTGCTTGAGCAGCCTCTTGCTCCTCTGTCCCTGTGGTCGTTGCTGTGTGGTCCCAGTGACGGCCGTGCTGCTGGGTGCTGGCAGGTGGTCCAGTCATCTCCCCAGTCTTCGCATCATCTGCATGGGGCCCAGGAGCTATGTTCCTGCCATTTGTGTGGCGCTCTGAGGAAGGAGGGCCTGCCCAAGATGAGTAAAGTGTGAAATAACTTGATTTTTCCTTTGTGTTTTCATCCTTTGTTATTTTAATAGAGAAACAGTAGCAGTCAGCTTAGCCTTAACATTTTGAAAACTGGTGATTGTCACTGATGTATGGTGAGCATCCTCTGAGATCAGAAGGCATAGAGAAAGGAATGAATCATGGATACCCTGCAGAGAACTGAGATACAAGCAGTAGGAAAGAGATAAAAAGAAGAGGGCTTTTTTATAGCCATACTTTAATAAACAGCTAAGTTGCACGATCTCCTATTGCAAACCAGTGGGTAAGGAAATAAAAAAAAACAGCACTGAAAGATAGAGTTTTTGAGGTGGACAGATTATTTATTTTACCCCCCAAAAATATTGTTGCTGAGAAGTAAAACTGGATATAACCAAAACAGCAAAGGAGTGTAACTCTGAGTCTAGACTCATTGAAAGATAGTTCCACTTCTCCCCAGCCAGGTTTTTTTTGTTCACCCAGTTGGTTGCTTCTCCTCTTCTAACTTGTCCACTTTGTGTCCTTAATAAAGAAGCCAAATCCGAAATTCCCTTAACCTAGAACATACGTGTGTACGTACTTTCAGACTGGCAGCTGTACCTTTGCCCTCTCCCTCTCCCCCCATTCTCAACTTGTGTTCATTTATGGTCACAAAAACATGATCACTATCAGATTGTATATTAAACAGCTTCTTAAAGCCTATTTATAATATCTAAAGCATTGTGTGACTGGACTCAAGCTACAGTGAAGTCAGGAGTGTCATACATGGTGTAAACCTAAATCAAAAAAAAATTGTACTACATACACAGATCATCTTGAGAGCAGTAGCATTCAAATAGTTCCAAACGTGGCTTAAAAAAAAATTCTTTCTGCACTCTCATTTTGTTCTTCCTGTAAACATGATTTTAAAAACACACTTGGGGATAGGATCTGAAAGTGAACATCATGTTCTGTGACTTCAGGACAGACCACACAAAGAAACTTTGTATTCAAAAACTTGTGTCTGTATCCATGTGGGCACACTTTTTCCTGTCAAAGTGCTGGTACTGATGCTCAACGTGAAGTCCACAGGCTAATGGAATAGCTTCTCCGTTGGGTAAGGGATAAATTTTTAAATCCTGCCACTGTCTTTGAGCACACCAGTGTGCCTGAATGCCAGTTGAACTGGCAGATGGTTAAACCACATTTGTCTGTTTTAATAAAGTCTGATCAACTGAAGTAAACACACTTCCTGTGCCCACTGCCTTTTTTTTTTGGTAGCCTATTCCATTTTAAGTTATTCAGATATATTTCTTTTTAATGGCATAAGACTTTGAAGGTGTTAACTATAATTCTTTTTATTCATTGAAGGTGTAGATTTGTATTGCTGTTTTCTGTATATATTGCTGTATTCTGTATATATTGAATACAAAGTATTCTTTCCTTTTCTGTCATTCAAACTCAGCAGCCCCAGACAGGTAAATAGCGGGAACCTAGGATTCGTTTATACAGAAGGGCTCTAATAGGTAATAAAACCAGTAGGTCTTCCAAACATTTTTACAAAACCTTGTATCTTTATGAAATGGAAGAATAATAAAATTAATTGCACATAGTGGCCATTCTTCACACTTCTTGCCTGCACTTTTTGGCTTGCAACAGAAAATAAATTGTATTTATAAGAGCAATGAGGATGCTTTGGCATCCTCATTGGCAAATAGGTAGCACTTTTAAATTTCTCTAAAATTCTCATTATGTGCTTATGAAATGGCAGAATTTTCATGATAGGTATGATTTTAAAGTTCAGATTTGTAACTGAAATGCTAACAAATTAATGATTAAGCATTTTGTAAGTGTGCATTTGAGATAATCATTACTTTTTTGAATGCAACTATTTATGAAATCTGTCTTGTACAATGTTCTAGCATGATAGCTGTGTCCATAAAACAGAATGGGAAAAGATTTTTTTTGTTTTTACTAACATAGAGAAGAAACATTGATAACATAAAATGCTCACAATTTTAAAATAGTAAATATACTTACATATGTTGCAACTTAACCAAAGAAGGCTGAGACAGCGTGCTTTTGACATATTGAAACAAGTCAAAATTCTTGGACTACTTTGTTTTTGATTCTTTATTTTTATTTTTTTATGGTGGAATTACCATTTTCCTGATGGAAAGCTCTTCTTCGAGAATATTCAGGCCTATTCTTATTTCATAAGTCTATGGGATGTTTTACAGCCAGTCCTTTTCTGAAGTACACTTTGAAATTAGTCTTCATTTGTGTTGTCCTCGTTGGAGAACCGGGCCTTTAGATTATAGTACATGGAGATAGAAGCACACAAATCTGAAAACATGACAAAAACTAGACAAGCTGCATACTCTAATTCGTAGACATGTAAAGCTGTTACTGTTGTGTGCAGAGATTTAAATATATATTTAATTCTGTATTCATTTGTCATGGACATAACCTGTAGACTCTGATTTATTTTAGAAACAGCAAAGCATTAGTTTACTGCTACTGCCATTTAATGGCAGTATACGATCATCTGCTGTATTACTGCATGGGTTTGTTCGTTGTCATCTGGCAGCATTGAATCTAGCACTCTTCATACCAGAGAGAGCTAGTGTGGTGATCTCCAAAGGTTAATTATGTTGAAGCTGAACTAAAGCAACTTGCTTGTAATTTCTAATACTTAGCTTTCTTGTTGTTGTTTTGATCAGTGTAGGTAAAATATTTGCTGTTCTGCATTTATTTTAACTGCCTTAGAAAGAAACATATTTGTTTCTCTACTAGTCTTAAACAAAAAACAAGTAATGATATTTTTTTCCCACTTACTAACAGGCAAGCACAAGCTGTTTGTATTCCAGCAGTTCACCTGCACATGACTACAGCCACCATGCAAGTCAGCCAGAAAGACTTTGAAAAGGCTCAAGAACAACTGAAGCTTTTGAAAAAGGATCCAGGGAATGAAACTAAGTTGAAACTCTATGCTTTGTTTAAACAGGTAGGCTTAAGTTCTGTTTTTTGTAAGAGGCATTTGTAAGCTGAGGGGATGGACCTATAAAATATATGATTAAAATACAAGTTGTTCAAATGTATTGTCTTAACAGTTTCTTCAAGTGCTCAAATTATATTCTTGAAATGCTAGTCCCTCAGACTCTGCCTGAATTCTACATGCGGCCAGAGCTATTACATCTTATAAACCATGATTTGAATATAAACTGTTATTCAAAGAAATAGAGCCAAATTACATCCAGTTTGTGATGTCTTCCATACAATGTAGCATATATTGATGCAACGACACAGGAAAACTGCTTGTGCCTGGAAAAAAAAAAAAAGATAATGCCACATGCTTCCTCTTAAATTCTTGACCTACTGTCAGTCAACTGGTCCTATACTACAGTGATGTAAATATTTGAAGGTTGATTTTGGTTGTTGTGGAAAGCTTTTTTGTCTGTTTTGTTTTTAATTCAATAAACTGTTCTCCCACATTGATCCTGAGTGAAGGTTGTTCTTTACTACCCATGGAAGCAGACCTATGTAGAAGTAGTTGCTCGTAAGGGTATTTGTACTAGTATCTGGGGAAGCATTTGTGGATCAGGGTTAATACATCCTGTGGCTTCTTATGCTGAAGAAGACAATCAATTGCTCCTTAAAATAAAAACTTAGAGACAGTAGAGTGTTCCAGGTAATTTCACTAATTAATAATAGTGAGCTCATAAATGTGTCCTTTCTTTTTCACCTTCCACTCTAAATACCTCTCTGATACTGTACTTTCACTTCAGGAAAATGGGTCATAAAATACTTCAGGATAACTGGAACCTTTGCAGGTCAACTGCTCCAATGCTTTTGCTCATAGTAAGGCTAACTTTGAAGTGGGATCCAACTTCATAGATCTTATCCAGTGGTTTCTTTGTTCACACAAACTTACAAGTTTTTAACTCTATTTTTAAATATAAAAATTCCACAATTTTGAAATAAGTTGATGAGAATTTACATGTGTGGGCATCTTGGAAACCCATGTTTCGTATTGGTTAGGTACATCTGAAGGCCTAATACCAGGTGTTAGGAAATAGCAGACAGTGGCTGTTTCGTGGTATGTGAACTGTCTGAATATTGCCTGGCCACTAGGAATTCCTTCCGTCTCAGAGATGAATTCTGTATTGTGAGCACGTAACAGTCCTAACAGTCATCATCTCTTTCTACCAAGTCACCTGAACTGTAACCAGAGGTTTAAATAAGTTTGTTTCACTCTCTTTTCAGGCTACTGAGGGTCCCTGCAATTCTCCAAAGCCAGGTATGCTGGACTTTGTCAAGAAAGCCAAATGGGATGCATGGAATTCTCTTGGCAATTTGTCTCAGGTGACAATACCTATAATTTCACTTGGCTGAACTCTGTCTTGAAGTGCCTGATCTGTGAATGAATGGCTGATGTCTAAACATATCACATTACTTGAGTGACTCTGCTTCAGACACCACAATGTTTTGGACTACAGTCATTTCAATACTAAAGAGTTTGGAGGGTTTTTTACTGCAAAATTTAAATTACCAATAACAGCTTATGTCAGTATAAAAGGACTTACATATATGGTGACTTTAATAAAAAATAGTTTTTCACATTATGTTGTATTCTGCTGTTCCCTTTAAGAAAAATGGATTGAGTCTCTCACTTCTTACGACTTCTTACAACAAAGAACAAATTTGTGAATCCAGTATGATTTTGAAAATTTTGTCATTTTAAGTAGTTGGTCTCTTATGCCGCCGACTAAGACTAGAAAAAAGTGGCTATAAAAATGATGTATTGAGAGCTTCTTTTCATGCTTGCTCAGTATATCCTGACGTTCTTAATACCTTGCATACCTTAATAATACCCTTTTAATACCTTTCATACCTTAATACCTTTAGAAAAGTATCTTTCAAGTGAAGCAAGCAGGAAGAACATAAATGAAAAGAAAAATAAGTGTTCTCTTTCTATGCAGACTCGCATAAGTCTGACGTTGCACATAGCTACCACGGTTTCTTCATCTAGTAGTAAATGAAGGAAACTTAAGGTTTATAAAACAGCTCTGTCATTACTGCATTACGTCTGCTGTTCAGGAATAGTTTGACTGACTGGTCAGTCAAAGATATTAATTAACGCAGGATTGGTTTTTTTGTGATCTTTTTTTTGGGTGTGTGTGTGTAGTTTGTTCATTTGTTTGTTTTAAATGTGCTTGCATAATTTCATGAGCGTAACATTCTTGTATGAGAGGAATTCAGGGAGGCCAGGCTATCTACTGGGGAGGGTTTCTGAGAAAGAGTAGAAGTTCAAAAAGCCCTCACAAATCTTTTTTTTTTTTTTTTTTGGGGGTGTTTTCTGGGGTATTTACAAATAGGGTTTTTTGGGGTATTTACAAAAGTTTTTTGGGGGGTATTTGCAAATACCTTAAGTGTGGGAGACAGTGGGATTTGGCCAATCTCTTTTCACTGGTTTGTGGGGATAGGACAAGGTGCAATGGTCAAAAAATGGATCACAGGAAGTTCTGCACCGACATGAGAAAGAACTTCTTCACAGTGAGGGTGACGGAGCACTGGAACAGGCTGCCCAGGGAGGTTGTGGAGTCTCCTTCTCTGGAGATATTCAAGGCCCATCTGGACGCCTACCTGGGCAACCTGCTCTAGGGAACCTGCTTTGGCAGGGGGGCTGGACTTGATGATCTCTGGAGGTCCCTTCCAATTCCTACAATTCTGTGATTCTGTGATTGTGTGTTTTGCATTTTTGTTCTATTTGTTTGGTTTGGTTTTCTTTTAGTAATAGCCAAGAAACACTTAAGGAAAAGAACTTATTCTTAAAGTTGTTGTAGAGAGGGAATAAATTTCATATGCTAGAGATCACAGAAGTATTCAAAGTATATTAGCTTTTCAAGAAAATAGGTTGAAAAAACAAGTTCCTTTAAATCACTGCTTAGTGTAGAAATAAGGAGGCAGAATACTTTAAACTTTTGTACATCATGTTTGTGTTAAATCATAATTAGTATCTTCAAACAATTTAAAAATGTCACAGACCCATTTCAGCAACACATGTTCTAAAATTAAAAAAAAAAATATCTTTGATTTTGTTGGAGTAATGTCCAGTTGGAAAGCAGAAACAAAAGATCCCCAGAAGCATGTAACTATGAGGATTATGACAAAGGGACAAACATCTTTTAGGTAATCTTTGGCATGGATGGACACAGTTCTCCAACAAAACAAATATCGTCATTATCCCAGCATCTTTCATTTTGCAGATCTGTTGCTGCTGCTGCTTTCCAGCTGGTCTTAAGCACGGTCTGCAGTGTTTAAATACAACGTGTTCTCCCCTTCTCAATTAGTGTATTTTCTGTTGGAGATTTTCTTTTTGTTTTGCCCTGAAGTGCACTCTCCCCCCTTTTATTGTCATAGGTACTCATTTCATGAATAGCATAACAAAGTGATTCGCATTCCCGCATTTGATAACTTTGTGTGTATTGTTTTATTTGTTTTGTTTTATTACAGGATAATGCTAGACAGAAATATACTGAACTTGTCTCAAGTCTGATCTCTGCAGAATCTGCTGGCCAGACAAAAGATGCTTCTCCAGAAGAGAGCAGACATGATGGCTATGAAACCATAATTGTTACCACCAAAAACAATATCACAAAGATAATGTTTAACCGACCTGAAAGGAAAAATGCTATCAATCATCAGGTAAAGAAATGAATTTGGGAGGCTTATTGATTTTTTTTTTTCTTTCCTGGTTAAGTTACTTAAGTTTTTCAAGAGTCATTGCTACAGGTTTAGCAGAACTGACTGAAGCATGATGGTCTGAGTTTTATGAGGGCTTAGTATGTTAACTCCTATGACTCCTATGACTGAAGATCCAGTACAAAATCAAACTACTCTGCTAATATTTTACAAATTGGGCTTTTCTGTGTCTTTTTTTACGTCTTTCCCTCCCCGTTCCTACCCAAGACTAATTAATGCACATTATAGTCTGTGCTAAATTAAAATGGCAAACTACAAGAAGGCTAGCTTCTTTTATGGAGACAACATTTGACTGTAGCCTTGCTTGTAACACAGCATGTATGCAGCCTACTTTGGCTTAGCAGTGTCGTGTGTAGGTCTAGATAGTAGTCCTGTTCTCATTGCTATCTCCATGAGGAAATTTATCCTGTTGGAAATAACATGATCATCCTATTTCAGAACCGCAAAGATACCAGAAAAGGGATTTCACCCCACTGCAGCTAATTCTTTAATATATTATTTTACCCATTTAGACTACTTCCCGGGTTTTAAAATTATCTGTTTCATGTGAATGTGTTTTTTCCAAGGGACCTTATTTTGACCTTGAGATTTGCATTTGAAGTCTGAGTATTGCAAACGCATGTCTTTATGGTCAGAAATAATACCTCAAATGCAATACTTAACTTTCTATGTATGGAAATTTTCTTCATACTTAAATGGACCATAGTTAAACTGTCACTCAGGTTCCTTGTTGTCAGTGTGAATCTTTTTTTTATGGTCTTTTACAGCATCACAGTTGTAATTTCTTGATTTACCTTTTATGCAGATGTACAGAGAAATTATCAAAGCACTTCAAGAAGCTGGCAAAGATGATTCTACCATAGCAGTTATTACGGGTACAATACTTAATATGCCTTTCTTAGATTTGTTTTATGCCAAAGTGCACTACTGACACAAACTATTTATCTTACATTTAGACTTAGACAGAATTGCATAAGTGGGGAAATTCTTTCCTCTAGTATAGACAAAAGATTTTTTTGAAAGTGTTTTGGCAAAATTCTTTCAAGATGGTGTTTAAGATACTTTAGCAAGCTTGCTGTTACATCAAAACATCCTTCTGAGATGAGAAGATAGACATGGAATACTCCTGAGGTCTTTATTACTTGTGAGTAGCCAATACATCTGCTCTGCAGCATCTTTGCTACTGCTTTTGGAGCTCATTCATATGGGGTTAGTCAATTTTCTCTACTTCTGTGATACATTGGAACATTAAAAGGAAGCCCTCTCAAATCCTGCTGTGGCATGCCCAAGAGTAAGCTTACACTGCATATTTACCTATGACCATCAGAAAAACTGATACTTCATTTTGATTCTTCTGTGGCAGCCATAGGAAAGGATTTACCAGGGAAGCTGCAACCTGGCTTAGCTGATAAATATATCCCAGTCACCAGATGTGTGATGTGTACAGCCAGATGACTGCCGCTATGATGTGAAAGGGAAGCCCAAACTCATGCTGCCTGTGAAATCTAGCAGCTCTAGGGACATAGCATTTGAATTCTGTAGCGAACCCTTTAGTCTGTCTGTCTGACGCTGACTGCATGACATGGTGGGAAGGCAGGAGGGACAGAATGGCGGAGGCAAGCGCTGCCTGTCTGGCCCATCTTCATTGCAGATAGGTGTGTAGGAAATTCTAGCTAAGTAGCGGGGACACGAGCTGAATTTTGGCTTGAGACCACTTACTTTAGTTACTTTTGAGGTAATTGCATTGTATTCTTATCCACTGTTGTCTTTACCAATGCCCTTGTATTCCCAGGATGCTGAATTTCCTTCAGTAGCGATGGCTAGGCACAACAGCCATTACAGAATGAAAAATTCTAGTTGTGTGAACTACCTATCTAGCAAGTATGTAGCTAGGAGTAAACTGCACACACCCCTACACCTAACATTTCTGTCCCATTTTAAGTAATCAGTAAGAGCACTGCAGCATAAAGTAGTGGATGTGCTAAACAATGAAAAGTCCCATCTTGTGAATGTCCTTACGGAACCTAGGATTATTTGGACAATTAAATCATGTAGTCTAGCTTTTAAATACTCCTTGCATTTTCATGGTGCCTCAAACTCTTATACATTCCCTGGTAGGATATCTGTTTCTTATTGAAAAACACATCTTTCAGTACCATGATTTCAATGCAGTGCTGTCATTCTTATCCTTAGAACGCTTTGGCATTTTCTTAGTGGGTCATAATGAAGGTGAAACTTGTACAACATATTAAAAGGGTTATATTGCACAACATATTAAAAGGGTAATATTGAGCCCTTTGTCAGTTTGAAGGGGGATGAAGGAAGATGTGTAAAATTACATTTCCATTTTCATGTTTAAAAAGAAAAGTTTGTAATTTGTTACTGTGAGAATGATTGTGAATTGATTGCTCAGAAAAAAAACTGAGCAAGTATGCAGGGAAAGAAAAGATGTGTATTTCTCAACTGATAATATTACAGAAAATAGAAAACTTTTTCCTCTCAAATCTTTTGAATTTAATTTTTTTTAACCCTTTGTTTTTCAGTGAAATGTTAGTCAACACATTTTATACTGTAGATGTCCTTTTAAGGTACTGTTTATACTTTGAGCCGCTCTCTCTAATTACTTAATAACATTAGATGCATTGAATTAAATTATTTTGTAAATGTAGAAAATGAAAGTTTTTCTTCTATTACCTACTCAGAAACTGTTGATGCGTTTATGTACATCTGTTCTCTGCAGGAAATGGAGAGTACTATACTAGTGGAAATGACCTGAATAATTTTGCTAATGTCCAACCCAATGACATGGAGAAGATGGCAAAAGATGGAGCAGAATTACTTAAGTAATTGGAGCAGAATTACTCAAGAACCTCTTGGTTTTATATACACATAAATAACTGCGATGGGTAAAATATAATTTGCAGGCATTGTTAGAAAACATGACAGCGGGGCCCTACTTATGCTACAATATGTCCAATTAGATGACTGTGCCTAAAAGCTCACCACGTGTATAAACAAAAAAACATGTGGGAGAAGTAGCATTAATCATTTGAAATAAATGAAGAAATGAGATGCATTTTAGAAATCTTGTAAAGTAATCTTTTTAAGTACAGTGATGCTATAGACTAAATTTTTTTAAAACTCCCAAAGTACATGCAGATACATTGACAAAGACATACTTCTGACTGTGTACTTCTTAACAACTTTTTTTCCTTTTCTATTTAAGTAGATTTCATCTTCTCTGTTATTTCTGTGTGTGATTATTATATCTGAAAGATATTTGCAAGTTGGATTGCTTTCTCAAGCACTTGCAATTGATGTAAAATCTGAAATACACAGAGAAAGGCAAATAATATTTAAGATTTGTAATTCAAATATAAACTGCAAGTGAAGTACTCAGTTTTGCGTCTTTTGCTTAGGCAAGCTGGCTGTGGATCACAGTTGCCTGTTAAAGTGATAATGATGCAATCCGAATCTGTTGCAAAAACATTAATTAGCAGTATCTGGCAAGCATTCCAGTCTGCAGTGTTCTGTAGGGTATTTAATACAATGCATAGTCTCACATGCAGTTTATGATCTTTCATCTCACTTTTGTGAGAAGACTGGTTTTTTTTAAGCTGTTAATATTACATAAGCACAGTGCTTTGTTACAACAGATGCACAGAGATGCCGGAGAAGCAAAAGATTATATTTTTGGGAATATATTTTGCACTTCTTCGAAGAAGTAGCTGTCGAAAGAAACAAAGCAGTGTTTCTCAAACCTCTTCAGAAGAGCACTGGGGAATTCTTCATTGTATTAGCATCACAATTTTGTACCTGCTGGGGCTTTGGTGCAGAACAGAATCTGTGAAGGAAAGGCTATTGCAAGAGTAGAATTGGAATGGATATATAGGCAGGTGGATAGATGGAGCCAGAGACTGCTTAGTTTGTGAGTTGCATTCCGTAACACTAAAGAAAACAGCATTTTAAGAACTTGACTGCAGTAACTGAAAAGTTACTGTACATGTATGTCTTTCTTTCTCAGTTAGAAAGGAGATACGGGTATTTCAAATAGTTCTTATTTTTCTTCTTAGTATTTATTTGGGAAAGGGTCTACAACATGTGCTGTATAGAATAGAGCTTATGGTTTTTGTTATGCAGTATCTAAGACTGTTTTGAAAGTGGTTTATGAAAGAGACAAGAATGTATCTTACTCTTACATTCTGGTTCTCCTTCTTCTTAGGGAGTTTGTGAGTTGTTTTATTGATTTTCCTAAACCACTGATTGCGGTGGTGAATGGCCCAGCTATTGGAATATCTGTAACACTCCTTGGACTGTGTGACATTGTCTATGCTTCTGACAGGGTGAGTACTTTACATTCCTGATCCCAAGAAGGTCTCTAGGGCTTCTTCTGTAGCAAATGTTATTTGGTACAGGGTGGTCTGACAGAAAAGAGCACACAGATGTAAATGCTTTTTCTATTACATTGAGGGATATTTATTAATTACCAGCATAGTGTCGTGCATCAGCCAGTGCTTAACATGCATGGAATTTCCCTGCTGTACCTATGGTTATCGAGGTATTGACTCCAGTTTAAAAAGTCTGTACTGTGTTCTTTATTATATCACTGGGTACAGTAAAGTGTAGTTGATGTGAAATGATAATTTTAGGGGCCCCTCTCAGGTGTGGAAGGGAGAGACAAAAGATTGTTATGGAATGGAAGAGCAGTATCTGGCATTTTATCTAATCTGTGTTATAAATAGCTCAGTTTATCCATCTCTAGATTCCTTTTAAGGTAATTTGCCAAATATACAACCAGAGCATAGTACAGAATTACATTATATAGCTTATTTTTAATGCTCTCTGTTGTTTATCTATATATGGTTATTAAACAGATCTTAACCCAAGGTGTTAATTTTAGGCAAGCTATTGCTTGCTTAAGTGTTTGTGATGGGTGGTACTTCGACTCCAGCTTCAGCACTGTGTCAGATTTTTCCTCAAAGTTCCTGCTGGATTAGCTTTGTCACTATGAGACTTAGGAAAATGGAACTGCAAGGGACTAAGTCCCACTTGCCCTAAAACAGGATTGGCTATGACTGTGTCACTCCTGAAATATGCACAAGCATAATGTACGTAATTTATTCAATCTATTCCAGTCCCTAGATCTCTTCTTTTACCAGGAGGTTGTTGGATTCTCCCTCCTCCTCCCTTCCCATCTGATCTTTTCTTGCTGCAGGATGAACATACTGATTCTTGTTCTTGGGTCTGACAGACTATTTTCATCCTCCCTTGCAGTAACCTTCAGTATGTACTTAGATATATTTCAGGTTTACATTCACTGTCTTGATCTTTTTTCTTTTCCAGCCGAACATCCCCAGTTCATTTAGGTTTTTCCTCATGTACTTTCTCAGGCCTACAGTTGTATTCCTCTGTACTCTTTCCAGTTGTTCTATGTCTCTCTTTAAGCAGAATAAATTCACTATGTAAAGGGAGCTAACAAAAAAGATGAAGAGTGACTTTTTACACAGGCAGGTAGTGATAGGACAAGAGGTAATGACTTTGAAGTAAAAGAGGGTAGGTTTAGATTAGATACAAGGAAGAAATTTCACTCTGAGGGCATTTTGAGGCACTGGAGCAGGTTGCCAAGAGAAACAGTGGATGCCCCATCCCTGGAGGTGTTCAAGGCCAGGTTGGATGGGGCTTTGGGCAACCTGGTCTGGTGGGAGGTGTCCCTGCCCATGGCAGGGGGTTGGAACTGGATGGGCTTTGAGGTCCCTTCAAACCCAAACCATTCTGTATTGATGATAATAGAAACTGGACACATCACTTTAGCTCGTGTACTACCGATGCAAAGTAGAGCAGAAAAACTTCTCCACATTTTGCAGGCTGTATTTCTGCTTTTACATCCCAGAATGTCACTGGATTTATGTACTTGTGATCTGCTGTAACCCCTGGATTCTTCACTGTAGCGTTGCCAGTTAAAGAGTTGTTCCTATCATATATTGTATACAGTTATTCTTGCCAAACTTGTCCATAGTAAGTAACACCTTTTTCATACTTCTCTGATTTATTGAGGCTATTTTGAATTTTAATCACTTTCCTCTCAGCATAGTATCTCCTGCATCCATAAATTAGATTAGATTTCGTTAAAATTTAATCCAAATAATCATTAAATATTTTCTCCTCTTGGTAGCATCATTCGATCTTGAATAGTTTGAGATTCATACTTGAACTACCTTTTACTACTCATGTGCATAATCATTGGTAAATGCATCTTATTTTTACCTTGTATTTATATTTTTTTAATCTCTGTATGCCTATATTAGTCTCATCCTTGGTCATTTGACGTAGTTTTCACTTCCTGTGTACTTGTATTTAAAGTCAGTGAAGAACTTGTGATTTAGCTGGGACAATCTGTTAGTACCTTCCTATCTGCACAGGGACAGCTCTTGCTTGAGGATTTCCATAGGGTCTCACTAAGCTTTCCTATGTACAGGTTTATTGAGGTCTTCTCAAAGATGACTGTTCTATCTTCTTCCATTTGCAGGATTATGAACTCCATACAGTAAGGTCAGCCTTGTGCAAATTATATTTTACTTTCACATTCTCCACTAGTTTGGTTTAGGCATAAATGGCCTACTCCAGAAGTGCCCAAGTTTATGTTCAGGCTCTGGTATTATTCCCAGCCAGGTATTCACAAAGCAGCCACATTTATAGGACAGTGCACAGCCCAGCCTGTCATCCTGGGGGGTGGAGTGGTGTGAATGTCAGATGAGAATGCCTGCTGCACTGGATTTGGCTCCAGTTCCTAGAGTACCATTTTATTACCCCATGCCAAAGCAGGACTAGTTACACTAGCCTGTATCCCTGCAAATGTTGTCTAAAGTTTTCTTACAAACATTCAATGATACAATGTCCGATTTTTGTTAGGAAGCCTATTGATCTGTCCTACCGTATAGCCACCCACATTACAGTACAAGATTATTCCTTCTATTACAGTGAAAGCTGCATTAGCAGTGTGTGCTTTTCATGTGTCAGTTCATATTTTAAAATGGTAAGCCTTTTGTCTTCCTTGCTTAAAACTGATGTGAATTGTCAAAACATGAAGTTTTATAGTTAAGTTTTAACTTGCAGTTAGGGTATTGTTTTGTGTGAGCCTATGACACATTTCTGGCACAGATTTTTTTCAAAGTTTCATAAAATTTAAGAGAAGATTCAATGACCTGAGTTTTTCAGCAGTAGAATAAACTTAGTATGCCTTCAGAAAGCAAAACTCTTTTTACATCTTAAGCTATGTGGGCTATGCATTTAATAACTTCTAGGGCAGATGTGTATGAACATCCTTTCTGTAAAGATTTTGCACGTGTGGATTAACTTTTCCAAGCACTTCATTCAAATAAGGTAATTTCATCAATGGGAATGTTAAGGAAATTGAGTTATACAGACAAAGTCAGTTCTTGTGTGCTTTGAGAGATGAAGCTGTATTATCAGATGATATTTAAAACCTACTATGGTAATGGTTCAAATGTATTTCTGGTGAATTCTGTTACAGTAAAGCTTTCAAATGAAAACTAAATCCTAGCACTTTAGTGTCATGCTTAAGTTGTAAGGCTTGCTTTGTTTTGTTCTTTTTTTTATTTTTCCAGGCTACATTTCATACCCCATTTAGTCAACTTGGACAGAGTCCAGAAGGATGTTCTTCTTACCTGTTTCCAAAAATCATGGGCTTGGCTAAGGTAAGGACATCTGTAATATATGTAGGACTTTCTGACCTCTGTGAGTTGGTATCCTCCAAATGTTAGAGCAAGTGGAGTCATAGCAAGAGTCCTCAAAGAAAACTCCTGTTCACATCTATTGAACCAAAGATCAAAAAAAAATATAATGACAGTATCAACACAGGCACCTTAACAGTGTGCTGGACACTTCTAAAGTTGTACAGTGATGTTGATGGAAATCTTCTTTCTCATGGCGTCCTCCACCTTTCTGAGACTGTTTCTATACAGTGAAAGGTTGTATCTTTCTTCCAGCTATAGGAGGAAATGAGGTAAAGAAGGCTTAAAAAAAAAGGAGGGGTGGGGTGGGGGAAGAAAATGGAGTGCACATAAGAAATATCCTGGTAGGCTGTCTTTATGAGGCAAGGGAGCAACTGCCGAAATAGCTTCTGCCAGCCTTGTGGGAAGTTAGTGTATTCAGCCATTCCTCCAGACATCAGTGTGATGCAATTGATTTAGTCATTTACTTGCAGACCTTTGATGTCATCTATTTTTTTGTAATGTACGCGGGCCTTCTTATTTTCTTTCATAGTCTTATTTTCTGTCTGCTATAGAAATAAGGCTTTCTTGTTCCCACAGAATAAAATCCAGGTGGTTTAAACTTACCTGATATCATTGCTTGTGTTAATATAACATATTTCTGTTGAGTAGGATCTAAGTCTGTAAGGAGTAGAGCCAAGTGCTTCATAAATGTGAAGGTATCAAGGATAGTCTGTTCAGTGAGATGTGAAGCCTTCATCCTTGGGGATGCTCAAAACTTAATAGGCTTCCCAGGACTGTGTCCTGCTTGAGCAGGAGGTTTCAACTAGAGATCCCTTCGATCCTCATCTGTGATTCTCTGCCCTTGTCAGAGGGCAGACTGTAATAAGCAAGAGACTAAAACAAATGTGACTTGGAAGCTTGTACCTTTCCTGTCACATTCCTCAAGTCTTGTGTCCTGTTGACTCACATTCTGTTTTCTTTATTTAGGCAAATGAGATGTTGCTTTTCAATAAAAAGCTGACTGCAGCTGAAGCCTGTGCTTGGGGACTTGTGACTGAAGTCTTCCCCGATGGGACCTTCCAGAAGGAAGTTTGGGAAAGGTTAAAAGCTTATGCAAGCCTCCCCAAAAATGTCAGTACTTTAAATTTTTCTCTATCTTGTAAGCTTCTAGCATTCCCAGCCCTCCTGCCAAATTTATCCCATCATCCTTAATTGAAATAACAAAGCTGAATGTATTTTGCTTCAAGCACAGATCTGTCCCTCTGCTGCCAGGAGACAGATACTTCTCTTCTACTCTGGCTGAATTTAATACAATGCATTTTACACAGAGACTCAATGGCTGAAAAGCCTTAAAAATTAGCAGTTTAATCCATTTGCAGGCTAGGTGCAGCTTGGATTCCTTATCTTAGCTTTTTATTTTAGCATTAGTTTGTTTAATCAATTTACCACTGATTCTACAATATTTATTGTACTAACTCCATGCACTGTGGATGCTCAAGCTGAAGCTGGTTGACTTTGCTTTTTGCTGAATTCAGTCATCCTGCTCACTAGTTTAGGCTTTGCAAGACTACTTGAGTCACAATTGTATTATATTACGTGGGACAAGAGGAGACACTTATGCCAGCTCCTGATAATGTCAGTTAACATTTGACACTGCAGATAGTCGAACAGGTTTCACTTCTTATGTTCATCTACTCTGATTATGAGCCCTACTAAGTAGACTGCTGTTTTGCTCCCCGTGAACCTCCACCTTATTATTAGTCTTAGTAATTAAATGTAGTAGTCTACTTTCAGCTTAAAGATTGACTAAGAGCTAGAAGGTGCAATGTTAATACAGCTGTTTGAATTCTAATGAGTTTATTGTGCTGTTTTTTTATGAAATCTTAAGTTAATATATAGAGAACATAACTTCCTGATGTTCCTCACTGCATGCAAATATTATTTTCCTCTTTCTCCTTCAGTCCTTGGCAGTGTCAAAGCAACTGTTAAGAAGTATGGAAAAGGAGAAGCTCCATGCAGTTAACAGTCAAGAGTGTGAAGTACTCAAGGAGAGGTGGTTATCTGATGAATGTCTAAATGCTATTGTCAGCTTCTTTCAGAGGAAATCAAAACTATAATCTTCACCAGCAGAGCAGTTCACCTTCTGGCAATAGCAATTCACCTTCTGGCAGCCTAATCTGTCTTTATGTTTAATAAACTTTCTCTGCAAATAGTAATTCCTTTTGATGTGGTATATTTCTATACTGAATACTGGATTAAAACTGTTTAATGAAATTAATACAATGTTATGTGCCTTGGATCTGTTATGGATATTTAGGTTTGGGAAAAAGGTTAATTATTCTGTAGGCAGCAGTGATGTTTCTGAATGATACTAAAGCAGATTGTCTTTGAAAAGAAGCAACAAATTCAACATATATGCAGCATATGTTGACAGCTTTTCAGTGATTTCATACGAGCAATTCTTTTTATTCATCTATGGAGAAGAAAATAATGTATTATTGAAAAATAAATATAAGTATTTAATTAGTGTTGTGCTGGTTATTACTACTTCTGTTAAACATCCTTAGTGAGAAGGAAAGTAACTCCTGAAAGTGTATTAATATAATGCTCTTACAAAAAAGTATTCACTTGAGAGGCTGTGACATAAACTGTTTAACTTGCAGGGACTATGGGCATCTTCTTAATTTTGTTGTAGTTTAGAATACTTATATATTTTATATATATATATATAATCTTATATATAAAATGTCATTATATATATAATTAAAACATAAAGGTATATCTAAAATATCTTATTTTACATGTATCTTGTACACTAGTTTTCTCCAAGCTATTTCATAACATTTTTCACGCTAAGAAAACTCTTCAGTTTCTTTTACGTAATTCTGTCTGCAGATTTAATGCACCATAGAATTTACATGGTGCTCCTGCAGCATTTCTCAGGGACCGCTGTACAATCTGTGCAAATTATTTCCAGTCTTAACTGTGCAACTTATTTGCAGTAATGCAAAAGAATATTCTGTCAAAAAATAAATCTCTTTGAACAAACGAATCATTTTCAAGGAAAAAAAATTCTACAGAGAAGCACTCATAAATATATAAATGATATGCCTGAGCTGAAATAGTGAACCCCACAACTGATTAATTTTTCCCATATAATAAATATTTTAGCTCTAACTCACTGATTTATCTTCCAGCAATAACTGTATTTGTTATGTTTTTCTTCTTGTATTATGTACTTGGACCAATTAAACTTTCATGTAGCATAATTATTCAGTAGTGATCAAAACTACGCGTCTTCAGAATGGACACAATGGAGTATGAAATAAATACTCTAATTTTAAATATAGCATTTGCTTTTCTAACAAAGTAACAACGTGAAATAGATTAAATGTGGAAATAAACTGAATGTTTATGCATTGATTGCAGAACAATGCAAACTCCTAACTGAACTTGAAAATGTGTGTGTAGGAGGCACCAAAATATAACAACTCTTTGGAAGTGCATAACATGTATTCATAACATATATTCTAATGCAGGAAAAGGGATAGTACCTTCAGATGTGTGTGCCATATATAGGAGAAAAATGTACATTTTATGAATTATGTTGTCTGTAATAGGTACCGGAGTAAGGTATTTAGTTATTTGATGTTATTTCAGTCTGGATAAAGAGCAACACCAATAAAATGTAAATTGTCTGCCATGCACATTAATTCAAATCCTACACATTCCAAATCTTCAGACTTTGTGATTGGGTATAACTATCTTAATGACAGGGGATGTAGCAAACCTCTGAAAGGAGAGCACCTATAAGGAACAACATTTTATGTACTGTGAAGCACTGTTACTTTGTTCAGGTGTATGAATTATACTGTTCTGTTTCATCAAGAAACAAATTACTAGATATAGTTTATCCAGACAAAACTGTGTTTATGTGCTCCAAACAGAGACTTTCGACTTACAAAATTAATTTATAATACTCTCAGGGTCTTGTATGTTATTCTCAGACTTTCATCAGAGGGAATATATCAGTGCACCATGAAAAGATGGCTTTATAAAACGTCCTCTGAGCTCTGTCATCTGGTAGCATTTCGCTCTGGGCTGACAGAACTGGGTAAATTTCACTGCATTGATTATTGTCAGTGTTGTACATTTCAACAGTGCTAAAAATATGGACTTCAAAATAAAACTAGGAACCAATAAACAAGGAAAGTGGATTTTGACAGTACCAAGTACGTGAGGAGTAGGGAGCATGTCTGCATGGACAGATACCCTACTGTGCACATTCATAGAGTTTCAGATAAAAAGTGAATATGCAAAGCTAAAGGGATCAGAAAGACTTGGCAACAAAAGAAAGCTAAGAATACAAACCAAACTGAATGGAAACAAGTAGCCTCAAAGGAAGAACATCTTCTAGGATAACCTTTTGGAACTAGTTGTTATTTACACAAATTGTCTTTGAGCAAAAAAAAGTTTCATAATGCAGAAATTCAAACAAAAGCAGTTGTAAGGATTCTGTAAAATTGTGAAGAAATTCTGAAAATAACAAGTCTATAGGTAGGGGAAAAAAAAAAAGAGGAAAAAAGGTTAAAAATAATACAGTAAAACGATCCAAAGTTAAGAAGAACAAAGTGCATTCTTTCTGCACAAAGTGAGAGCTAGAGTGAAGAAAACAAACGGTATCTAAATGGATAAATGAACGTTTGAATGAAGGCAGACTAGAATCTTTTCTTGGCATCGGTCTCACTAACAATAACAGATACTGAGTTTTCACCAAGTTAAAAAATAAATATACAATGTTAGAAAGTGTTTAGAGGATGCCTGTTTGGACAGGCTGACAGAAATGATTGTGCCTGCAAGGTACAGGCTCTGCATCCTGAAAAAACAACAACAAAAAAACACCGCACGCACACAAAAGGGTCTCACATGGAAGAAAACTTCATGACTTTACACTCAAGCCGTTTTGGTTTTCAACTTGGTGGTACTTGTTAAAAAAAAAAAAGTGTGTTGCTGTGTTTAATATACTGTATTCTTGGCATAGTCTATACAAATTCCTACTGCAGATTCATTATACCAATTTTTATTTCCTTCAGCTTTAAATTATTTTGTATTGTTCCACTCTCTTCAACTGCTAATGTATTCAGCCCCTGAGAAGGGGATCTTTATGCAAGACAGAGCTATTCTTTGAATCTCTGGATCTTGGAAAGCAATGACTAGTACACAGCTCTTTTGCCACACATTTGTGAAATGTGTCATGGAAATTCCAGTTACTTCCAGATACTGTGTACCTATGCTAAACCTAAAAATACCTTTGCTAAGATAACAAATTTTACATATGCTTGTAATACGTTGTTGACAAGAGGCAGAAACCTTATGCTTAGTATTTTACATAAAGACTGAATTGACAAATATTCTCTTGAATGACCTTTATCAATTCAACTACAGAACGTACCTAGTTTGAAGATTATTAACTTTTTCCAGTTGTTTTTGTAGGGGGAGCATTAGGTGGAGAGAGTGGACTTTTCTGTTGAATTTATTTATTCAGCCAGTGATTACATTTGGATTTTTTTTTCAATTAATGCAAACACAAAGTTTTATCAGGAACATGACTACTTTTGGGGATTTAATTTTTGTCTTTTTGTGATGAAAAGAAAAAGTTACGTAATTGACATAAATCACATCTGTAAGTAGATAAATACTAAATGCAAAATAAATTCAAGACTTATAAGACAGGCAACTGTAATGACTCTTAAATGCTACTGAATATAGATTATTTTCATTAAAGGAACACGGGAAATGGGTACATTTCAAGTGGACTGGCTTTTGGAAGAGGAGTAATTCTCAAATGCCCAATGTGAAACAAGAATGCATTATGAGTCAAAGCAGCAGATCAAACAGTTGTTCAAAGAAAAGCATTTTTCAAAGGAAATATCATTGTCAAGAGCAATCCAGCACAGATTTAATCTGGGAAAAGAAGAGAAGTGTATAAGGTATAATAAGGTAAATAAGGTAAATAAGGTAAATAAGGTAAATAAGGTAATGCTTTTTTTTTCTTTCCCTCAAACATTCATGATAGTTCTTTGTGTCTCAAGAATAAAAGAAACAGTTTTTTTTTTTTTTTACAGAAATGTCCATCAGTTTTATGTGACTTAAAAACGAGTAACATCGCAAATTGCTTGTTATTGTCATTTTGTCTTTCTATAGGTCTTAATTACTACCTAACCTCCTGTCAGAATGCTTGTGGTTATTTTTCCCCAGTCTTAGCATAGCTTAGCATTACACAGAGAATGTATATTCATGTGAGGGAAAATGAATTGCTGAAAGATTAATACTTTTTTTTTCCTGGCATCTTCAGTCCTGATTTCAAGGTGAAGTCCCTCCAAAATGCTCACTTAAATGGACTTTCTTCTACCAAAGGTGGTCCTTTCGGGACCCAGGAGTTGGACTCGATGATCCTTTTGGTTTCCTTCCAATTTGGGATATTCTATGAATCTATGATTTTTCTACTTTTTTACTGTTCTGGATATTACTTGTTTTTAATAGTATTGGGTATACTTAACTGAGTAACATGTATTTTAACTTTGAAAGGTTTATTTTTTAACTTGCTCAGCAGCGCTCTAAGGCCAAGGATTTCTTATATTTTACAGCTTTGTTTGAGAGAGGATCATTAAAAACACACCTTAAAATCAAGGCCTAGGCTTGAATCAATGTGGTGACTATTTATTTATTGATTGATTGATTGATTTTCTGGAGGAGGTGTTTCCTGCCTCTGACAAACTCCATATGATGGCTGTCACCTGTGCATTATCTTTTACAGTGCTGGCATTTTACAGGGGGCATCTGACAACTGGAAAGCAGCTCCCCCATGTATTTAATCTATTGCTGTAAGCAAGGATTGGGGGTTTCATGTAAGTCCTTTTACTTCTTGTAACAACAAGCCTTTTCTTTTTACGCTTTATTGGAAGGGGAAGAGAGGAAGCCCCTACAGCCCGTCACGGACGGGTTCCCAGCAGGAACCCTCTTCTCCCTCCCGCGGCCGCGGCCATCTTGGCGGCCGGCCACACAGCGGGGGGCGCGCATGCGCCGGAGTTCTGTGCGGGCGCTCCGCATGACCCGGGACCAGCGGCGCCGGGCCGGAAGATGGCGGCGGCCGGGGCGGAAGCGGCGGCGGAGCGGGCTCGGTGCGGGCGGCGGCGGCCGCTGTAGGCGGGCGGTTGGGTCGCGGCCGGCCCCGCGGCCATGAGCGGCGGGCGGGCGGCGGCCTCCTGCCCTCCGCGGGGCTCCGGGCGGCTCCGCGGCTGCGGGGCGCCGGGAAGGTGAGGAGGGGTGGCCGCCGTGCCGGGGGTGGCGGCGGAAAGAAAGGGGCGTGAGGGCACGGCGGCGGGGGGAAGGAGAGGCTGTGGCGGGGGCCTGTGAGCTGGGCGCCGAAGGACTTAAATAAAGTTTTAAGTATAGCGGCTGGTGATGGCAGGTCGGGGGTGTCCGCCGCGTGAATTTGGTAACTGCACACCAACCCTCCTTTTTGCGGTGGGGGGGGGCACGTAACAATTTGACATAAATACTTGTGAGGGCACGTCCAGAGCCTTTGGAGAACTTATTAGAAGGTGTCACAGGAGCTTATTTCACAGCGGTTTGGGAAATATCCTGGGGTCAACAGCCAACGCTGGTTTTTGCATTGCACCGGGGTTATTGCTTAATACGGCGTTTCACAGAGCACCGCCTGAGTTTGTCAACGTGCTCTTCTTGCAAGACTGATCCTTGTTTCATTGGGATTTCTGTTAATTATCAAGTGTTCAGGTGATTGAGCCCCAGGTAGTTTTTGAGGAACTGGCACAGAACTGCTTCAGTGAGAACTGATCTCCTCCTCCTGCGGAGAGGAGTTTGGAAATAGTTTGGGAACTGTTATCTTTACCAAGCTCTTCTGGATGTTGCTCCTTCTTTTAGATAATTTAAGTAACATCTGAATGTCCAGAGTATAAGTTAACTATTGGAATATTGCAACTTTCTTAAAACATGTGCTTTTGCGCTACCACGAGAGATTCACGTTATGTGTGCATTCTTCAAAGCCAGGATAACTTTCAGGGATGGATGACAGAGCCACTCAGCCATTCTGCCAGGGCAGAACAGCTGCAGAAAAAGAGTACTGCGATACAGATGATGAAGCATGAAAAGGAAGCTGGTGTTCCTTCTAATGAATTTGGCTCAGCAAACGCAGTTACTGAGCAGAAAGGGCAATCTACAGAGGAAATGAGAGAAGAATACGTATACAGAAGTACTGGGGGATCTGAGGAGACAAATAGGATTACATCGCTTGTGACAGATGAGGATGCTTCAAGAAATTGTGAAATATATTTACCTGTGTCTTGTAATCCTTCAGCAATGGAGTTATCTCTGGACAGGTGAGGATTTGTTTAATATAGAATCTTTTTCCCATAAAAAAGGGTACTTCCACTTTATGAAATTTTGCTAAGAAATTCACTTTCAGAGGTTCCAATGAGTTGGTGTAATCAGTCTAAATGTCAAATCTTGAAATTTATGAAGGCCACCTTCACCCTTCGGCCAGATGCATTGTTTTAATCTTTGTGGGTTTTTTAGTGCTTTTTAGTCTTTCCCTGTCTAAGGGAATAATTGATCCAGTACTAAGTTCTTTGAGGGTAGAAACTGTAAAAAGTAAAGGTGGGTATTCTGGTAGCTTGTTTTTAATGTTGCAGACACTTTGCAAGGTGTAGTGCAGATAACAGGAGAAGGCTTTTTTAATCCTAATGCTTTAACCACTGCTTGTTTTCTGTAATAGTGAAGACTGTATTCTGTTCCTGACTCCTCCTGTTGTTTCACTTAATGTGTTATAGCTTTATTCAGAAGTCAAACTGTTTTTGTAAGTCTCTTGCCTTACAAGAAGTAAGGCTGAAGTCAAAGATGTAAATTTATTTCAAACTTTTTTCATTCTCATTTTTTCATTTTTTTTTCATTCAATTGTTCTTTTCCATCTGTTATTTTCACTATTGTCAAATATTGTGATGATTAATGGGAAAGGGTTTAGTTTCTGTGTTCTTGGTTCCACAGGTTTACTTAACTGAATAATCACTAGGCTAGAACAATGCAAAGATGTGAGCTCTTCTCTGAAATGAAAGTGTCTGTGCAGATGGATTGCACCTCTTAGCTACCTTGATTTCACAACAGCTCGGGTAAATTGCAGTGCTTTGTTTGTGCTGGGTGTTAGCTGTCAAGTAAACTGCTAATGTTGTTATGTTATCAACTCCCAGAAAGAAAACAGTATCATCTGCAGGAGGAAACATCACACTGCTAATTTGACATCAAACTTCTTTGACCTAACTCAGTTTACCAAGATGAGCACTGTTTTCTCTTAGTAATCTAAATGTATTCAAGACTGTATCCCAAAGCAATGCTCCCCCAAGTCCCGTTGGATCCCTTCTAGAAGCAGGTTCATGCTCAGAGGATGAGGTTGTTGCATTATATTTTAAATATTTCTTACTGCATTTAGCCTGTGTATAAGCTAGGCTAGGGATCACTCTTGTTGTTGGGTAACAAGTTCTTATTTTTTCATTGTGTTTTCAAGGTTATCAAGTATTCTTGAAACTCTTCACAAGCATTGTTGGCCCTAAATTTCTGGTGAGAAATGAGATCAGGTGTAGAAACTAAGGTTTGCCCAATGCCACACTGTAACAAGGATAAGGACTTTGGATATGTATCTCTGAGACTTCTCAGCAGATAGTGGTCTTTTATGGGGGACTACATCTATTGTTTCTGTTTTTAATTTATAGTTTTTTAGTATTGTTACACATCAGATTTCAAGCAGCTATTTGAGCAGCCAGGAAACCCAGCTTGAAAGTTGAAGGTTGGAAATTTGAGTAAAAACTAAACTGCACCTTCACAGGACTGCACTGTAGGTGACAGTTTCTTGGTATCAACCTATATTTCCCTTTATGTTGAACATTTTTCTTGTTCTCGAGGGAAATATATGCAAATGGGTTAGGAACGTTACTTTTTTTTTTCCCCCTTCATAAAAAAGCTAATTTGGATATAAAGAAGAGGAAACGCAGAGCCATAATTTACCAATGTATTATTTAAACTTTAATGAGAGTAACTTACCATCTGGCTACACACAGCCTGTCCTTATGGTTTTCCTAACTGCTTGTCCTCCTTCCATTGTGTAAGATGAGGCAGGGTCACTGCCTTTATTTCTTTCTTGTCTTTTGCAGGCAAACTGGGGTTTTGAGTAACATGTTAGAAATCACCAGTAGTAGTGGGCAACGAATAATAATCTTACACTTTTTTTGCACATGTACTTTCTCCAAAATACAAGCTTTCAATATAACCTTCTCCAATTAGTGGTAAGTCTAAATGGATTAGTAATATGTTTGGTGATACACTTTTTTCCAAGTATTTTAGCTGTGAAACTGATTTTCAAAAGTTTATTTATTAGGTGTTATTATTGTCCAATCAAGTTTAGAGGAGTGTGTGATTTACTGTCTTTTTTTCTTGAATGCTGCATGGGCCTCCATTCCTTACAGTAATGGTCACACCTCAGATTTGAGATCTCTTCTTGATAACACTGGGCTGTGCACAGAAACCATGTGCTTTCAGGCCATCTTTTCCTCCTTTGTGGTTGTAACTTGAGTTCTGAATATGTGCATATAGGTTCACATGGAGACTCTTAACTCTTAAGACAGCATACTTCGACCAAAAAGCAAAAGCTTATATTACGGCAGAAACATTTGCCTGGTTGTGAATTTTGTTTCAAGTTGGTACCATTCAAACCAGCTGAAGATAGCCGGCTGCTGTTTATCGTGATGTTCTGTTGCATATTCTGCTCGTTATTAGGCATGTTGTTCAGCCCCTATGGAAAAGATATAAAGCTCTTGTGGGTAATATGTTTTTAGTTGCATGCACAGGTTGCAGTATTCATGTATACAGATTAATAAGGCATTTTGGCTTTTATTGTTTGCTAATTTATAAAAAGTACAATTATAAAGGGGCTTTAGCGCTCTGTCATCTCCATACAACCGGCAGAAGAGCAATTCAGACAGTTTCATTACTACCATTGGTGTCATAAATAAGAGTTTTATGCAAATGTGTAAGATGGAAATCAAATGAAATTGATATAGTACTTGGAGAAAGACATAAGTGTTTGCCTGTGGTGATAAAAAGGGGTAAAAGGTAAGTGACTATAAGATTAGTGCTGTTACATGACGTACGTGTCAATTTTTTTGTAGTGAGGAGGACATGTATCGCGATGCAGAAGAAATAGAGAGAGAGAAAATACTACTTGTTTGCAAGATGAGCTCTTCAGGTTTGTTTTAACGTTGTGTGGCATTTCAATTACAGCATTACAATTAACTGTAGCACTAATTTGTAACAATTCAAGACCTTCATTTCCAATTATTTTTGTGCATGGATGTCTGTGCAATAGAAGTTACTTATCGTGACTGATTACATTGTACAATTTTAATTCACAAAAAGATCACTTTTACGCAAATCTAGTTGTTCTTTGTATATTTTTTTTTTTGTTTCTATTGTTACTTTACGAGAGAATGTGAATCCTTTGGAAAGCGGTGATACAGCCTATGTTATTACTGTTGTGTTTGAGAATTACTGATTTATATACATTATAGAAGCATCTGTTGTTGAGCACCCCTGATAACGTTACTCCTATTTGTTTAGGTGCAAAGGCTGTTGGGATTCCAAGAGAACCATATTTTTTTCTTCCCAGCATATTCAGGAAGACCTGTTGTCTTTCTTCCTTATAGTCTGGCTTTTGAAAGAAGAGGAGAAGTTTCTGTTGAACATTTTTTTCTCTGATTTCTCTGCTAAGATGATGAAGAGTATCTTAATAATTTCTCTCTTTGCCAGTTAATATTTTTGGAAGACAGGAGCAGAGTGTTCTCTGTTTTGTTGAACTAAGTCCTTCTTTTTGTTCACTTGTCATTCTCAGAGCAAATGGCTTTTTTTTTTCTGGCTACAATACTAATAGCTACATAGTAGTTATAAGTTATGCTGCCAGTCTCTTTGTGCACCAAGGTGACTTTAAAGGGATAGCATGTATTTAGAAGTCTAAGTAATAATGCTTTCTCTATGTTGTTCTGTTTCACAGTTCTCCTCAGTGTAATCTTGCCTATTCTGTATTGACAGAATATAAACCAAGTGTTGCACCCGAAATGGATATCATGGAGTATTGCAGAAAAGAATGGAGAGGAAATACACCAGTAGCGAAAAGGATGAGAAAAGTATAAGTTCTACTTTCTTACTTTTATTGGGCTTTTTGTTTATATTTCTATGTTTCATAGATGGTTTCCTCTGCAAGAGACCTTTAAAACAGGAAATGCAACAGCAATATTTTTCAGTGTCTAGTCATGGAAGTGGCTAACAACTGGAAGATGGTTTTGTTCATACTTGTTCAAAATGTGTTTTTGGCAAGGATACTCATGGTAATATTAAAATAAAAACCCTAGACTCTTCTTCATTACTGTTTTCAACTTAAATTTGGTTTATTGCTGTGAAATGGTAATCACAAGGACTATTGAGATGGCAGAGCAGTTGGCCAAAATTTATTTGCAGAAGGAAAGTAACTGAAGTAGGTGAATGACTTGATTTTTAAGATGGGGAGCTGATGAGGATCAGGCTTTTTCTTTTAATTTTTCCTGAATCTCTTTTTCTGTAAGTCTTGGACATTTTTTTAATTAATTTTGAGCTAGAATGTTATAAAATAAAGAAGACTGGTTTTGGTGTTCTTTTCTTTGTTTGAAGTGGTGTTGGGTGGGGAACTTAGCGGTATGTATGAATTAACCTGAAATACTTTGTGTAAATCAAAATATCCATGTGTCACCTTCAAGAGGTTAGTAAGAATAGAGATGTAGAGCTCTGTAAATGAGCTGTAGAGACATATTAAGCTTCAGAGTTTGCATTTCAGTGTTGCGCCCTGTTACACATGTATGTCTGGGAACAGCAGGGAGGGGACAAATGTGCTGAGACGTGTCAAGGTATTTCAGTATAAACACAAATTTTCCGTAAGGCAAAAGCAAGCTACATGTGACATGTATTGGGTAAAATGGCATAAACTACTGCTGAAACTTCTTGTAAGCATGCTGTGTTTTTAGGTTTACGTTCTTGTGTGTGTGTTTGGATTTTATTTGAAATCTAAGTAGGCTAGCTACCTACATTTCAAAGATGTTTCTGCAGTGTAGTCAAATAAATGCCACAACCAATTATCTACTTCAGTTTCATTGGTTTCTTGTTTGTTATTCAGCAGAGCTAAAAGCAAAAAAAGCATAGTTTGATATAAACACATACAAACTTTCAAAACATTTAGTAGATTAAATCTTTTTAAAAATATTTTCATTTGGATGTTCCTACTCTAATACATTTTACGATGCCAGTGCCTTGAAATATCTTGGTACCTTGAATTGTTTTATTAATGCTTTCATGTTATTTGGATTTTGTGTTTTCCTAGGGATATGAAGCAGTTGCTCAGAAATTTGCGTCAATAAGGAGAGTACGTGGTGATAACTATTGTGCTCTCAGAGCAACTCTCTTCCAGGCACTAAGTCAAGCTACTCAGCTACCAACCTGGCTGCAGAGTGAGGATTTTACCAAGGTATGTGTCAAACAGATCTTCTGACAGTAGGTGTTGTTGGTTCTAACCTATTGGATAATTTTAACATTTTATTTCTCTGTTACATGCTCACTCCTCAATATTGCTTAAACTGAAAAGTGGTAGTGTTCGGTTGTGTTGTAGATTTACAGCGATAGCTTCAACCTGGAATTGAGTCCAGGTCAACGTAGTTTCCAGTGTATAATGAATGAATGTTATTATGCTGAATGTAATGTAACTTGTCTTTATTTTGATTTCTTCTTAGTGCGTGTAATACAGCAGTGAAAGGTTCCCCCTAAAACACCTGGCCGTAAAAAATTTATAGAGAACTTATTCTAAGCACATCTGGAAAAACATCTTTTTAAAATTATCATGTATTTTTGTGTGCCATAGACGTTCTCTCTAGAAATTGGATTAACAAATTGGATGCTGCAGGCTTTTCAGAATGTGTGTAACCTGTGTCTTAAATGTTACTTAAAATAAGTATATGAGCAACTCCAATCTGACATGAAGAATAGTCCTTCTGGAGCATTGATGGATAAACACAGTGCGTTTTGTTAGGAATAGAAGAAAAATATTCCAAAAATTGTCTTGTGTTAGCAAAGTCCATTGGTGCTAATTGAATATGGAAGAAACATGTAAGAAGCTGCCTATACGAAAGCGGCCTGCTTCAAGGGAGTAAGTTTCCAGTTACCCAGGTTGCTGCTAGATATATAAATGATGAACCTCTGACACGCTCGGTTGTAGCCAGCGGTCAAGATCAAAGGGTAATATTCTTATCGCTTATCACCTTCCTGTATAACTCTGTGCTATTTTAAAATTTCTTATTGTGATCATTATCTTTACAAAAACGTCAGATGTTTAATTACTGATAAAAATATTTGTGAAATGTTTCATACTGCAGCAGTACATCGTAAAAAGTTTTCCTTTTTGTAAAATTATTCTCCTGACAACTCTCTAGACACTGTCAAACTATAGAAGATAGTTTCTCAGTGCTCTTTCAAAGAAGTTGCATACATTTTCATGTTCACCTATTTTGTTGTTGTGATTCACATAAGGAATGTCATACTATGGTAACTAACACCTTTTTGAAAAGGCATACAAGTTAATAAAAAGGCACTGATTAAGATAAGCTGTTAATGCATCAAAGGCAGTAGCAGAGGGCATGTAAGAGAAACATGTGGTGACAACTAGCAATACAACACCTTTTAAAAAAAATGTGACAATGGTGTTTAGATTCATGTGCATATACCTACCTATAGGAGTTGCTGGCAAATAATCTTTGATTTAGTTCCATGTATCAAATTAGCGTAGCACTGAGAAGGAATGGGGGGATTGCGTATCTGGCATTAAGTACTTGCTTGCCATTAAAGAGAACATACTATTAATTTGCAGTCTGGATAAAATGAAAGCTGGCTGGTAGTGACTGGTGGTATTCATGCTGCTCTAGCCAGGCAGTTAATTTAATGTGAGGCACAAATTACTGTGCAAGCTCTAGCAGTGAAATGGTAACGCATAACAAATGAGGGCCAAAAACTGGGCATGCAACTGCCAGTATATCCTTCAAGAGGAATGTAAAAGCTCTTAAGTGAGCAGGTGTAGCATGTGAGCAGTACAAAAGGCCGTTCTGAGGCTAAAGTATGATCTCATGCATCAACTAATCATAGAACATCTGAGTTGGAAGGGACCCACAAAAAGATCCTTGAGTCCAACTCCTAGGTCCCCAAAGGACCACCAAAAAACAGAAAATAAACATCAGACCATGTGTCTGAGAGCATTGTCCAAAAGCTTCTTGAACTCTGACAGGCTCAGTGCTGTGACCACATCCCTGGGGAGCCATCTTCAGGTTGTTCTTACAAGAAACCTTGTCCCATGGTGTTCTAATTAATGTTCCCTGAAAAAAAAAAAATAGCAAAAAACAAAACAGTTTTCATGCTCTGGATTAAGCATTTACAAAGAATTCTGGTTTATCTGGTGGATGTTATCACCTCTTTAGCCTCTTTTGCTTTTGGTTCAGGGAAACTTTTAGACACAGTCACTGTTTTCTGCTGTTGGAGTTTAAAAACCATCAAACCTTGAGTAACTTAAGGTGATTTTTTTTTCTGTTGCTTATGTATTGCTTAGATGAGGGAATAGTAAGCAGTAGACCAGTATTCTGACCATTAGCCAGCAAGTATTATCCAGCCAGTTGTGTTCAGTTGTGGTCATAGCATCACATCTGTTCAGGAAATCATAAAACAGATCATTTTAAGGTGAAAAATATATTGTATAAAATCATTTAATATATATATATGTATATATTAATGTGTAAGGCAGTATTTATTTCAAGATTTTTTTGACTTAAACTGCCTTTTCTTTTGTCTACTTCCAGCTACCTGAGAACTTGTTGAGCAAATATGACTGGATCAAGCAGTGGCAGCTAAAACAGAAACTAGGCAGGAAGATGGGAGAAATAAGTGATGAAATAAAAGAATATTTAATGCTACTAAGGAAAAAGGTTGGAAAAGTACTTGTTTGTTCTTGGTCACTTGCAAATAAGAAAAATGGTTGTGTTGATAGTAGTGTATTACTTAGCCCCATTTTCCTTTCCATGGCCCCCTGAAACTCTGGAGCCTACATAAAACTCTTCAGTTGTTCATGTTTTAGTGTTTATGCATATTCTCTTTTTCAAAGACTTTTAAAGAATATTTTGAAGGCTGCATTCAAGCAGGTTGGAATGAAATGCTGTTTTGGATTAACAAGCAGAAGTAGCCAAGCACTACACGGCCTCTCTCAGAACAGGGAGAAAATATGATAAAGCTTGTGGCTTGAGATAAGAACAGGGAGGTCTCTTGTCAACTGCTGTCATGGGCAAAACAGACTCAGCATGGGGAAAATTAACTTATTGCCAATTAAAAAGGGACTAGAGCAATGAGAACTAGAACCACCTTATTCCCATTCACCTCTTCCACCTCCCAGCCCAAGCGGCACTGGAGAATGGGGAATTGGGGCTGCGGTCAGTCCCTGACGCTTCGTCTCCGTCGCTCCCTCACAGTCACTCTCTGCCCCTGCTCCACGTGGGGTCCCTCCCACAGGATGCCGTCCTTCCCGTACCACGGGGTGTCCCTCCTGCACAGACCTAGGGGTCTGCAGGGCTTTTTCTCACTCCTCTCTCCCAGCTGCTGTTGCCCAGCGGGTTTTCCCTTTTTTCAACCTGCTCTCCCAGAGGCCCACCCAGCGTTGCTCCCTGGCTTGGCCCTGGCCAGCAGCGGGTCCCTTTTGGAGCTGGCTGGAGCTGGCTCTAATCTGACATGGGGCAGCTGCTGGGCTCTGCTCACAGAGGCCACCCCTGCAGCCTCCCTTCTGCCAAAACCTTGCCACATAAACCCAATACAAATATGCATTCTGAATAACTGAAATGTAAAGAGTATGAAAAATGTAGGATTTATGACAGGAAACAAAGAGCCTGTTGCCTTTTTCTTTTGACAATGTGTTTTGCCACCTTGTAACAATTTCCAACGTCCCCCTGTTTTGCTCTTAAGGACTAACACAAAAACAGACTAACCCAGCTTGACCTTGGCAGAGCTACAGCTGTGGAAATACTCTAGATTGTTTTTTAAGAAGGTACAGAGCCTTTTTCAAGTTAAATTCTGAGTGCGTATGCTCAACATCTGATGATTCACAAGTGGCTTTTTGCAGCTCCTGCACAGTGATGGCTATTGATACATGTTGTGTTTGCTTGTTTGTTTTTACAGTGGAAGTATATAAGTGAAATCAAGGGTCCTATTGAGAAACAAGAAGCATGTGATAAATTGTTTAAAAATGAAGAGGAGGAGTACAGTCTGTATGAAGCTCTGAAATTTTTGATGCTTAACACAGCCATTGAGTTATACAATGATGATAAAAATGGAAGGAGAGTTCCTGTTTTCTCATGGTTACTGTTTGCACGGGATACATCCAGCAACCCTTGTCAGTTAATGCATAATCATTTGAATCAAATAGGTCACAGTGGAGGCCTTGAACAAGTAAGAAGAGAGTGTTCTTTTAGTGTTATTTTTCTGCTTGGAATTTGCAGTGGTTTAAGAAATTGTCCAGCTTTTGTTAGTCTGATCTTTCATTAGAAAAAGTATAGTAGAACCGTTTGCTTTTACTAAGGATCTGTAAAGGTCTTTTAAATGCTGATTCTTCTGTGGCTGATGACATTGGGGTAAGTAACATCATGCTTTGGAAGTATGGTATTTATTCATAGTAGCTATTGTCTTAGTCTCTTAATTGTTAATTTAGCTGTTTAAAAATATGATAAAAGCTAACACTCAAGTGATGAAGATCATGTGCAGAACATAGACTTGCTGGTTCTGATAAATTAATGGCACTTATTGCCTCATATGTTGCAGAAATGATATGCATATCACAAAAGCACCCCAGAACAAAACCTAGCAGTTAATGAGATGAATAGTCTTAAAGACTGTAGAAACATCTGTTTTAAAAATCCACGTGGTACATCAATTAAATTCAGTAGCTTAAAAACACTAAGAGCATGGGAGCATTATGTTTGATTTGTGTTCTTGGCTTAAAAATCTGGTAACCCTGGCATAGATGAGACAGGTTGCTACTACTGTTAAATTAGCTGATGACTTGCAAAGATGAAACTGCAGTGATTGTTGTCAGCAGTGATGTTTTTGCTGTCCACTTTGGTCAGTAAGTGATGTTGCATAATTCCATGCTGACTAAACTTATTTATTTTGGTAATATTTGTTGTTGTAAATTGTTATTTAGAACAGGGTATGCTTGTCGCTGTAGTAGAGAAGATAGAGGAAGAAGCTGGAAAAATCTTCTGAATTCCCTTTGATAGCTACAGGCTTTGTAAGGGCTTTCCATCTGCTGTTTATTGGCTAGAAATTCAGAGTACCTGCTCTGAATTCCAATTTCAGGGGGAAGGGTCGTTGCCTGAAGCTGGTCCTTGTCTGGTTTATTGACTTAATGGGATGAGTACTGCTCTGAGAGACTGTCTTTCCTACCTGCTCATGGCAGTAGGGAAATGGGATTCTCTGTATAAACCAGTGTTTCCGAAGGACTTGTATCTTACTGTGACATTTTTGCATCTGAAGAACGCTATGTTAAAGGCATGGTAGTACAGCTATCTGTGCACCAAGTTATGAATGGCTTTAATGGTCAAGATACTGATTGAGAGGCAGTCACATACAGGCATTCACGTTTCTCGTATTTTAAAATGACATCTGATCAGTATTAGTATTTTTTATATGCACTATTTTGTAAATCTATGTTTGATTTTTACATGCCGTATTTCTGCTTTTTTCCAATGTAGGTGGAAATGTTTCTCCTTGCTTATGCTCTGCAGTACACCATCCAAGTGTATCGACTGTATAAGTATAATACGGATGAGTTCATCACACTTTATCCCAATGACCCAGAGGAGGACTGGCCTGTGGTGACTCTCATAACTGAAGATGACAGACATTATAATATTCCAGTCAGAATGTGCCAAGAAACTATGTTATAAAGAAGAGATTTTTAGCAGACACACCTGTGCTTATTGAGGTTTCCAGTGCTGTTTTGAAACAGGATGATGATGAAATCTGTGTTATTAAATCTGCAACAACTTGAAACCCTTGTTTTAGAAGTTTACATCTGAACTAAAATATCAGATTCCGTTCTAAGAATAAATGAGTAAAAATTTTGGAAGCATGGCTTGTTACAAAAAAAAAAAGTAAAAATACGGAAACTTCTGCAATCTTTTTTTTTTTTAATTTATTTTGAAGGGCTTACTCTGAATAGAAATGCAAAAGCTATAGACTTTCTTCTTTTAAGAAGATACGTGAGGCTTTGTAGTAGGACATGAGCTGACTTGTGCTCTCCGAAGTAACGAGGAACTTTTCTAGACACTTAAATTCATCAGTAAGCTGACAGTGTCCTGACTGATTTTTGTAGTGCTGCACAGAAGCAATTTGTGTAAAACTTGGGTCTCAGGAAACAGTATAATTCTTTTGCAGTTGGAATTTTACATCTACCATGGTTTTTATGCTGTAAGAGAGATGCTTATTTAAAGTTTCCTAATGCTTTGGGGGTTTTTCTAGACATGAATATTGCATTTAGAAGCCAGACATTTGTTACACTGAAAATGAAGAGCTTTTCTGCTTTCAGCCCCTAGAGAGGATCATGGCAGCAGGACTTGATGATAAAGCAGTATAGACCATGTTTGTCAATAGGTGATGAATGCAAAACTGACACAGAATTCTGTCTTCAGTGACAGGAGATGACCACCACATGCCCACTAACTTACATGTCTGTTAATGTTACTGTTTCTGTAACGTTAAGCTTTATTGGTAACTGCTGTGGAGATCATCAGGGTTTTAATTCACAAAGGCAGTGCTGTATGTGGAAGTAAATTTATGCTGTCACTTCTCCGCTTGTTGGAGGAGCAGGTAGGAGGTTCTATGTTTCTGCTTTCTGTGTTCAAAATTTTTTCAGTTGAAAGAACACAGAACGTGTCAGGTGCTGGCATAGCTAAAATAAATACAGCCTTCACCTTGAAGTGGAAGTTTGCCCTACAGATGATTGTCGTACAAGAGTGAGGTTGATGAAATGCCAGTCATACACAGATCACCTGGCTTCTTTTGGAAGGTCTTATATAAAAGGGATAAGATTACAAAAGCTACTATTCATTCAACTATTCTGGAGGAAATGATATGCAAAACTTCAAATTCTTCTGGTTTTACTGAAAATTAGTGCATTAATTTTTATTTTATTGTGAAAGATAATGAGAATGTATATTCACTGCATTCTAAAATGTTATTTAGATGCATCTTAATGTGGTCTGTCATGTACTCAGTGTTGTATGTTACTTTTGCCTTGTAAAACTAGTCTGGTCTGTTCCAGAAAAGTTTCTGGGAGCTACAGCAAAAGCAAAATAAACTCATCTGGCAGTATTTTGTTTCTTTGTCTCATGCCATGTTTTTGTCCCTAGCTTTTCATTTTTGAGTCTTTAACTTTGAAGTCCTCTTTCTGATTATTTACATCTTGAAAGCTGCAGAACATAGTGATGTATGTAATTACAAGTAACTGTTGGCTTGCTGCTTGCTTATGGATGGAAGAGGAAAAAAAAACACAACCTATTATCCAAGTAATACTGAAGGGGGAAACTAAAGTAGCTTTTCCAACTTACTAAACTCTGGTAAGATAGTTGCACTTCTGAATTAAATAACTGAAATAATCCAAATCTTGGTATCTTTTAATTCTCACAGTTTTAACATTAATTTTAATCAACTGCACCATTCTTTGAAAACACATCCTTGTCATACAGTTGGAGCAGTGTGATACATAAGGCTTTTTAAGAACTGGATTTGCAGGTGTTACGTATGTAAACAATTCACATAGCTGGCCTGTACATTGAACCAAGAACTGCAGGACTGAGCACAAGGTATACGTATGCATTGTCTTATACTGCTCCTGCAGAAATTTAGCAAATGGTAGAAAAGCAGTTGCTTTGTATTTTCCATGGATATTTTGGAAATAAATAATACACTTGAATCAGAGTGCTGTCGTTATACCACAGGCAACAGTCCAGGTGGTCCTGGGGCTTGCTCTGCTTTGCATTGTACCCTGTGGGGACCACTAGCTGTGGACAGAGCTGTATCGAAATGGAGCTGCCGTGTGCAAGGCAGCGCAGTGGAGGCTTGGTGTAGCTCTGAGGAGCTTGTACTGAAACCAGCCTGATGTGCCCTGTAGGGGCTTGCCCCAGAATCTGCCTGCCTGGGGAGGTGCGGATGTGCTCGGTTCAGGACTGTAGCTTCGTGCAGATTGTTGAGTCACAACTGCCAAAATCCTGGCCAGATTTGTTTCTGTAGGACAGCAACAGCCCTACCATCAGGTGCTACTGAAGGAGAGCAAGGGGGAATTTGTCTCTTACCGGGATGGTGGATGTGATCAAATAACGCTTTGTAAGTGTTAAAGCAAGCAGGGAGAGGGAGCTCTTGCACTGTGTATCAAGTGCATAGCTCTGTTCATGCTCTGATGTCCCTAATAGTTGCGTCAGCTCTGCGCGGTCTGCATTTTGTTGTCTTCTGTCCGCGATTGACATTTGTTCCCCCAGCACGCCAGTTGGCAGGACAGGACTGAAGATGTTTTAAGATGACCAAATGTGCTTTATGAATACTCCCTTTTTTGGTGATGGTGGAAGTCCACAGGGAGCATGTGTTGGAAGCTTGCCCCTAGATGAATAATTGTACCATGACATCGAATAACAGGCTTTAAGTCAGACAGATGCAAAGAGCATTTCCATTTATAAATTTGTTGAGGAGGAGAATCAACATAAGTGAAAAGGAAATGTTATTAACTCCACAGAGCTAAAAGTGACGTGGGGAATGTTTAGCATGGTAGAGGCCTCTTGGAAGAAGGTGATTGTCTAACCTCTTTTCCCCATGTCCGCATCAGTGCTGATGACTTACCCTTATTTCTGTTCCTGACTTCTATTCAAGCCAATGAGATGCTAAAAAAGCAACAAACCACATGATGCTTTGAGCCATTGGGGATCTAGGCAGTACTGACTAAAAACTGTTTTATCAGTGCAGTCGAGGGAGTGTTGTGGCATACTGACGAGGAGTGGAACACTGAATGTCATTGCCAGTCGTCTTCTCCAGAGGACCGTTTCCCCAGATTTGCAGCCTTTTTGGAAATATGCTTTTTTTTTTTTTTTTTTTCTGTTTTCACATACCTGCCAAGGAGGTCTCTGAAGTGATGTATTTCATTCAGGCTGTTGCAGCGGGCAGCAGCTGCAGGGGCCGCCTTTATCAGGCTATGTCAGGTAGCCCCTGCACACGCTCTTCGGCATCAAGCTTTTATTCAGACACCCTAGACCAGTCTGCCCGAGGCTCGGATGAAAATATGACACCTCATTTCACACAAACGATGCTTTCACACAGGCCATGCATGGTAGGTACTATTACGTGTTTTTATGATCTCACCTTTCTAGAATTTGATAGTTCTGGAAGAGTTTGTGACTTTCTGGGATGGGACAGAATTCAGACATTTTCTTTGCTAGATATGTTGTGCACCAACCCATCTTTTATTTTAAAAAAATAAAAATAAAAAAGGAAAAGCTGCTCTAATAGTAACGAAACTAGTATCGTCTCTCTCAATTTCCACAGTCTTTGTTTCACCGACCAGTCACCAAAAATACCCATTTTCTGGCCTACAGCTGACACTTGGGACTTATTTCTCAGTATATATGTGCTATCACCAAGGGGCAGAAAGAAATATGATAACACTCTTCTATTATTACCTACAGTGTTGTTCCTGAATTGCAGATACAAAATAATAATAATAATAATAAAATTTCTAGCTGACTGTGTTAAATATAAAACACTGCTTTAGACTTATGGTTGTAACTATGCCACCCTATACCTTTAGGGGTGGAGCACTTGCCAGACTGTTGTTTACTCTTTATGATTCTGAATATCACTTCTTTACATCATAAGATTTATTTATTTACTTTAGTATGAAAGGTTACAAGAAATTATAAATTATATACAGCAAGGAGGGTATATAATCTGCAGGCTTATGGGCCATGAGAGAACCGCGGCTGTTTCACTCAAGCTCTTGCTAAAACCCCCTTCTTTGAGTGGATATTTTTTGTTGTTTTTAAATAAAGTTTGAGTAACATTTTGGCTATTGTTTTACTGCAAAAGGTCTTGGTGTTTTATTCAAAGAGCAGTGTGCAGAGCTTAAAGAAACCTCTTGGGCGAGAGCCTGCTTCTTGCCACTTCTGCAGCATGCTCATTTCACAAGCTTTTCTGCTTCTTGTCAAAGTTGGCTTTCTGTGTTGGGGTGTAATTAACTGCATCAGGAGAGTACTTGTATTTTGGAGGAGCATGTTCCTTTCAGTAGGGTGGCAAGCAGGAGTTAACAGCAATTTCTGCTCTGCCACCTGAGCATGTCTTTTGAATTTAAATTGCTGAGGGTAAAGGGGAGCAGAAGACTCAATGAAAACATTGCTCATCTGAAGCCATTGCTGACCTGCTTAACTAACAGGATTGGAAAGAAAGTGGAAAAGCAATAACTAAAACAACAAGGAAAAATATATCTGGGGGATTTAACAGTTAATTTCCCTTGCATTGAATAACACCTGCACAGTGGCAGGCTGTACTCATACTGTCTCTTGCTGTGTGTCTCAGATTCACATTTTCCATCCAGCCCAGAAAACACCCAGGTGGAACATCACTTGGCCTCCTGCATATCCCAAGGTATTGCCACAGGACGCTGGCACATGGTGCTTGCATATTTGCTTTTAGTAGCTGGCTCATTACTTTTAAACTGTCGAGTGTTTCCATGGTGTTTGCTTGATTTACTCCCTCAGTCAGGCATGCTGAGTTTTGTTTCATCAAATCATGCTGAAATCAAAAATCCTCTTTTAATTAACCAAAATGACTGAGTGCTTTTTTAAAGGTACTAAGTAGCTGGAAACCTAATTTTGCAAAGGAAGGGCCAGTTAAGTTGGAGCATTGCTTAAGGCTGTTTTAAGCAAAACTGTGATGGCTTCTGAAATCATCTGATGATAAGACACCCAAATGAAAGGTCCAGGTGTTGCTATATCTCACCATCCCATACATGCTTTAGTCCAGTGCATCTGCCTTTGCAAGGGGAAGATGGAAAATGGCAACAGAGGTCTATGTTCATGGGACGTTAAAAGGGAAATTTTCTGTGAGGAGCCAGGATAAAAGGCATTAAGAGCTGCTGCTGTGAAGGCAGTTTTCTTGTATGGAAGGGACTGCATTGTTATTGGTGGAGCTTGGCACTGAAATTCATGGTTCTCCAAACAAATGCTACAGTGGTTGATGTGTGAATAACGGTGGTAGGTGGGCTTGGCACAGAGCCATCTGTTTTGGTTGTAGGCTTGTGATCACTGGTTCCAGCTGCTGGGAAAATGTTCCTCTGTGACAAGATATGGGAAGATGTCACCTCTTTTAAGTGACAGAGGAGGAAGGTTCACTTTTTCACAGCTACAGTACAGCCTATTTGGAGAGTTAATGACTGCCTGACTTTCTCCTGGGTACTACCTTCTTCTGTAGCCATTTCTAGGCTTTGCATTCCCTCCCTGCTGGTACCTCTGCCATGTCACAGGGACCAGGAGAGTGTTTGCCCTGGCTGTCTAGTACATCACTCAGTGGTTCTGTTTCATACAAACCCAGCCAAAAGATGACTGCAGTTGTTCTCTTTGTGTCAAACCTCTGTTCATTTCTGGGACTTTTTTGTCTGTTTGTGATAATGATCCCTTTCCCATTCCTCAGTGCACAGCAGATCCTCTTTCAGCATCACTTACGTTACAGACCTTCCACAGAGAAGCCTTCTCCTGACCTGTCTGCCCTCCTTTTATTATTGAGTATGAGACACAGAAGCAAATGCTGTGTGGTACGGTCTGTGACATGGAAGGGTTTCATGAGAAGGGTGCCTCGTCAGCCCTCAGCATGCTACCACTGCACTACCAGGGGGTTGGCGGTGTTGCAGGGGGGTGCAGCAAGGCGTGAGGAAGCTAAAGGGATGCAGCAAGAAGGCGGAAAATGTTCTGGGTTCGTATTGCACCTGCCCGTGGTTGAGGACCCTTGTCTGAGGTCTATTTGTGCCCTTTGGGGAAATAACCTGGGTTAAACCTGGATGCAATTACTACACTGAGGGAACAGCAAATTGTCCTCATTACCAGTGCAGGTAGTCAGGGAGCAGTGAGGGCAGACACCAGCTCTCCGAAGGCAGAGAAGACAATCTGCTGATAGGAGGGGAGACTTCCAAGACTGCAAGCAATGAAGGTGACTTAGTTATGCTATTTGACACCATACTGTACTTTTTACTTTTCACATGCTTACAGCCTGACCCTTTCTTACTTAGGGAGCGAGAAATAAAGCCTAATTGTCTCAAAACTAGAAAGCTTAGTTGGAAAAAGTCAGACTCGCTGCATGTGACTGCCTGTTGCTTCACTTTTTGCTGAAATCTGAATCTCCAGAGCTAGCAGGGCAGCAGCAACCCTGTACCTGTTTTGCAGCTAGGCCCTGGCCCTGCAAGCCGTGGGGTGCTGCCCACCTACCGCTGCCCTGACCAGGAGGGCAGGATGGTGCAGGTGGTGTGCTGGGGCCTGGAGGCGCTGTGGCCCTGCCTGAGGGTCCTCCACCTTCTTTCTCCTCCTCTCCTTAATTTTAATGTTTTCTTCCCCTCCTTAATTAATTAATTTATTTATTTTCTAGCATGGCCTCCTGCCAGGCCAGCCCTCTCTGCAGGGAGAGCTGGGCAAGGTTAGGCCGTGCCCTCTGCAAGTGGCCATGGGAAGGCAGTGGTGGGTGCCAGCAGCTAATGAGTGCCTCAAGGAGTTATCTTTTGTTGATTTAGATGCCCTAATTATATTCTTGGCCCCGCTTAGCGTTCTTGGCCTTGGGCAGGAATGTGAACAGATATGAGCAGATCCTTCCTTCAGCCATGGTGACAACAGTCAGTGGTAGGAGAGCAGGAGGGGGCAGCCATGTTGTCCTCAGCCAGTGCAGGGGCCTCTGAGGGCTCTCTGGGCCACCCCACACTGAAGACCAGGTGAAACACAGCTGCTGCTCCCAACCGCACCATGGATGAGACAGCGCACACCCCACAGAGAGCTGCTGCCCAGCCCACCCTAAAGTTGAAAATAAAAAAAAAAGTTGGCCGTTTTGTGGCCCAGCATGAGGACAACTGAGGCAGCAGAGTCCTTGGTGCTCAGCCACAGGTGTGAGCAAAGGTCCACCATCATGCCTTTCTAAGGCCTTCTTAAAAACAGCAGCTGCTTGAGTGTCACATCAGGAGAGCAATTACAGGCTGAGATCCCATCCTCGGCCTTCTCGCTGCACTGGGTGGTGCAGATTCGGTCACTTTGGAGTGCCCAAGGGACAGAAATGTTGTTCAAAATCAAACACTAAACATTTTTGGTCAAGGAATGTTTTCACAGCTTTGTGAGAACACCTTTGGGGGCTTGCCAGATGGGTGGATGAAGGATCTTCTCATGACTTCCGAGTTTGCCCTGACCAGATCAGAAGAATGCTCTCCTTTAAGTACTAAGCGTCTATTTAACAGGAATAATAAAAGTTTTAGGTTTGGTGTGGAAGAAGTTCTCTGACCGTGAAATTCCATATTAGCAACTCATGGAGGCTTTGTAGAAATAAAGAGCTTGTCCTGCATTGTTTTATGGATACCCTTGGATTTCATTAACTTCAAGTTAAAACCTTACAGTTGGCAGCATCACACTTGTGATTCAAAAACATCTTGCGTGTTGAATTAATTTCTCACCAGGAGGTATATTTTGCTTGTTCCACACGGGAAGAGTATTTTAGACCATGTTAGATTGCAAGAATTAATAACAGAAGCAATCAGACTCATATGCAAACTGTTAGAACTTTACTTAAAGTAATTAGAATATGAAAGCTATTGGACAGTATTGGAGCACAGATCTCTCTCCCCCCCCTCCAAAAGAAAGCATAGGACATTCTTTTTAACAATGCAAAAACATACATCTCTGTTAAATACATAAACAGCACTCAATTTTAATGCAACACGTACTTTTATACCATTGACCATAGCAGTCATTTAAAAATGTACAAAGCTTTTGCCTTCATTGGTTTCTTTAGAGTTTACAGAAAACCCACATGTTTAAAGCAAAGTAAATGTTCATTAAAAAACAAACTGGTAGCTTTAGCAGGTGTACAACTTACAGAAAACAATGCTTATTTTGAAAGAAATCAGTTGGAATTCTATAAGTATGACAGAAAATGATGCATGAGGTAACATTTCTTTTAAAATCTAGGATCCCTGTACTATAGTTCCAAATAGTGCTCTGATTTGACACATACAGTCCTTGGAAAATTGACTTGTTTAAATAGTCAAGGATTGCTGTTAGGAACGCTGTTTTGTATAAAGACTGCTTTATCCTGAAAGACACTGAAAGAATCTGAATCTGATAGTGAAAGATATTTGGAAAGAAATGAAAAGCACGCGATACCTCTAAGGTGGAACATCCATCTGCCTAGTTCTCAGGTTTACCTTCAAATTATAAAAACAAACTGAAAAAGAAAAAAAAAAGGAAAAGAAGAAAAAGAAAAAGACAAAGAAAAAGAAAAAGGAAAAGAAAAAGACAAAGAAAAAGAAAAAGAAAAAAAGAAAAAAAGAAAAAAGAAAAGAAAAAAAGAAAAAAGAAAACAAAAAGAAAAAAAAAGGAAAAGGAAAAGGAAAAGCTTTTTCTTTATGGAAAGTCAGCCTTAATCCCAGTGCAAATACAGCATTCCCTAAAAGATGGCCAGCTAGTACTCTTGCCTCTTTCTAAGTTGCAAACCTGCTGAGAACAGAACAAAACTTTGTCCTACAGAATACTGCAGGCCAGGGCGTCTAGGGTCTGGTGGGGAAAAGCACGAGGCCCCCAGACATTCTCCCCTTCTTGCCTCAGCAAAGGTCTTCAGATGTTGTGCTGCCCTTTTTTAGGATGCTGCTTCAAGACACTGCTCCCTACTCCCAATTTTTGAAGTATTTCCGTGAAACCAAAAACAAGTCAATTTTAGAGAACCCAAAGGCACAATTAGAACATGCAAGTATCAGTTTAATAGGCATTTATGTGGCTCTGTTCCCTGCAGTATCCAAGCATTTTTCACAAGCATTAATAAATCCTATCCTTAGAGCATGTCTTGGAGACGGGAGAACCTGTTATCCTTGTTATTATTACTTTACAACTGATGCAGTCTTCAACCTCACACGATGTGGTCAAAGCCATCTTGAGCCTCTGTTCTGAAACTGCACCTCCTCTGAGATACTTTCTAGTGGGTGCTTCTATTCAATTTGGCTCTCCTCCAAGATGATTCCCTGCTGTGAAGACAAAATAATTCTCATCTTCTGCTCTGCCCTTTTGGTTTTGCTCAGCTTTAGAGTTTCTTTCTGGAGTGACCTTGTGGCTTGCCCTGCTCAAATACGTGACGATGAAGAGTAGGATGCATGAAGCTTTCTTCTTTCTTCACTGCAAAAGGTGTGACAAAGTCTTTTGTGTTCCTAGCACTATGAAGTTCAGTTCTATCTAGCACCAGCAATGCTGCCTGGGAAACTTTAAAGGTGAGTGAACTTTTCAGTGAAGATGACAAATGAAGGAGTCACAGTTCTGGCTGCCCACTAGTATGGTCCTTGCAGGATAATGCCAAGTGTGTGGTGCTTCAAAAAGACATCTCAGTCATTCGTTAGCAGCCATCTCTCTCCACTTACATGGGCTCTGTCATTCATTCCTCCATACTCACTCACTCACTTATGCTCCTCCTCGGGCACTTCCAGAAACTTCCTGTCCAATATAGATCCCGAAACAAGAGTTTCTCAAAGCTTAGGAAGGCTGCTAGGCTGTGCTGCCCAAGCACTGTTAAAACGCATTTCATCTGTCCCACCAAGCCGAATAGAGCCCCTGGTCTCCAGTGTGGATTTCTGCCGCTCATGGCATTAAGATGCTCTGCCAGCATCACAGCACAAATAACAAAAGCAGCACTGGGGGATCTTACACTGGCTTCAGTCCCAGCTCCACGTCCATCAACAACAGGCAAGGTCCATTTTTTCCCCCTTGGAAGAGCCAGCTCTAAGGAGGATCGCTGCTGCCAGCTCAGTCGTAATGGTGGAACGACAACCCATCCAAGAGCATCTTTCTAAAGGAGCTTTGTGCCTCCTGCCTTAGGTCACCCTCCCACTTGTCAGGCAAGCTCTGAGGTCCTCCAGCCATGCCTGTGTCTCCTACCAAAAACCCGCTGTAGGCTCTTGGCTTCAAGAAAAAAGGTGGAGGCAGCAACACCAAAAGCTGATCTAAAATATCAGAACAGTGAGGCCTATGTTCTGAATGATCAAAACTTGACACGATCTAAGCTTGACTGCCTTTATGGTGGCGGTGGGAGATACTGTTCAGTTTAAAAGCACAGGCTGAGTCCCCCCCTTGTGCATTTGCTTTGTAATAGTATACAGAGTTTTGCATGTAGATTTTTATTAAACCTAAAGTAGGTGAAGCGCACTTCAAACTGTGTTATTTTAATAGTGATCAGGTTTATTTAGAAAAGCTTGTTCACGTCACCTACAAAAATGCATATGCACCTTCAGCTTTTAGGAGCTTTTGCAATTTTGAGGCATTTGCAAGATCTGTGGATAAAATCAGCTAATCTAAGTAATTAGCAACCTTACTGCCTCTAGCATACTAATTGTTTCATTACAATTTAGGAAGAACTTTTCATTTATTGTAATAGGGCACAAAAGTTACATTACAGAGTTACATTAGTGCCGTCTTGGAGAGCAAACTAAAAAGATCACGCTCTGCTGTTTTCTGTGTGTGTACACATACTGCTTTCCACCCAGGCAGTATATTCATTAAAAGGGAATGCATTTTTTTTTTCAATTTTTGTTTTGTTTTTGTTTCTCTCTTGTGTTTTTGCTGAATTATGGATAAAGCTGTTGCTTCAATTTTAAAATACATCCTTTCTTAAGAAGGGATTTATATGCTCTCATTTGTAGTATTTAAGTATTTACTCTGCATTACCTTGATTACAAAGGGGAGTTACCAGAAGGGATAGCTTTTTCTGTTGCGCTGAATGATGCACATGAAAAGAGGGATAGCAGGAAACATGATATATGCAGCTGCTTGCTGGTTTCAGGCTTTTGTACTTAGAGAGTTAAAAGTGCAGTGCAGTACTCAAATATTTTGTCTGCATATACAATAGCTTATTTTTGCTCTGCCCTCACTGTGGGCTCCCACAGGGTAGGAGGGTACTTTAAAGCTGGCTCTACAATATGAAAGTTTTGTCATCTGCAAAAGAATCTGTGAAGCTCAGATTTTGGCTTATGTATCTGCATTGTAGAGCTCTAGTGGGCACAATTTCTCAGCCCTGAACTGAAACCCTAATAAAAAAAAAAAGGAGTCTCAAGTCCCTTAAGATGAAGGGACATTCCTAGGTTCCTAACTGAACCAGGGGAACAAATTAGATCAGAAGGCAATGGCAGGTAGTCCTCTATCTAACCCCAAGGCAGGGTCATTTTAGACACTGGATCAGGTTGCTCAAGTCCAGCTGAATTTTAAACTTAATAGAGTGTCTCTGTTAATTGGTCTCTCCAACTCATCAGGCTATATTTTTAGGTTTGAAATACATTAAGTCTTACACTTGCCATTGCTTCAAACTATTGCAGGCTGCAGTGCTAGCTTAGCTGTAAGAGTTGGGATCCTGGTGCTATGAAATCATTAGGAGGACAAAAAGTGGCCTAAGTTAAGTAGTGAACTTGAATTAATTCTGTTAATTCTTGATTTTAAATAAAGACCACCCCCAATTCCTTCTGTTTCTTGACTCTCCTTTTCAGCTTAGCAAATGAAAAAACAGTTCATCAACAAAGTTTTGTTTTAAGCTACTTTTTAATCACTGCATTACTTGACATTCAGCATGAAGATTACATATTTCTTCTCAAAACACCAATAGGCAAAATAAACCTAGCAGGAGCCTTCAGAAAGAAATAAGGAAAAGTCTGAAGATGCTGAACTGGGAATGAGAGAAAAAAATGATGTGGTAAAACTAACAATTTGATATGAGCGGTGACAATGTTTGGTAATGCCAAGGAAAATTTTCCCCTCAAGGTTGCAAAGACAAAAAAGCACCTAAAAATACACCACAGTCTTTTTGTTCTACTGACTGAGCGCAAATACCTTGGTTATGACATGTTGAGATGCAAGATCCCTCTTTAACCATACAAGTAACTTGCACAAGCAGCAGAAAAAGTGCCTGTCTGCTTGCGTACGTGATCCAAGCTGAGGTTAAAGCTCAGCTCTCTGCCCCTGTATTTTGTCTTTGGCCTTTTTGTTCAGAATGTGCAAATTATTGAGAAGTCTGGCAATGATTTTGCTGACGAGTGGATCTGTGCAGTGAAACGTGAACTTGCATCTCTGATGTAAACCCACACAAGCTGCCCCCAAATTACCCAAGCCCCAGCTCCCTAGGCAGCCTGCATCCTCCCTCTGCTCTGCCACACTCTTGTAGGTCAAGCCCACGCTTGGCCTGAGCTTGTTGCTGAGCTAACTAACGTACGTGCCTTGTATCATGAGGCTGCACCAGCAGGCAGTCCCATAAAGTGTGCTGCTGCACATTTGCAGAGCAAGCACGGAGGCCACCCTCCTGCGAGCACCCAGCAGGAGGCCAAAAAGTGCCTGCCTGCCCTGGCACTGCTTGAGGGACCTTACTGTGGCTTGCAAATACGGTATTCTGCACATACGTATAGTTAGGCTGGTATTTGGGAACTACCAAACACCAAAACTGTGATGATTTTCTCTTTGTTTAACCAATGTTTGTGTGACATCTGCCCAGTTGCCCACTTACTGCCAGTTACTCAGATCCAGTAAGCAGTGTAAAGCCTCCTCTTTGCATGTCATAAAATCTGCATATTGGTTTATTTCTGCTTGAATAATCTTCTAAGATGTTTTCATACTCCACTGAGGACTCCTCCACTCTCAGAAACCAAAATACTTAAAAGCTGTGTCTTATTTACACATTACTTCTCACCCTTCGGTTCCTCTCTAGTGCAGTTAAATGGCAGTAGTCACTGCTCTGCTATTTTCTGCTCTCTGATTGTGTTCCACACCATGCTGTTGTCTTTAGGCTGGATATACCATATCCATAAGCTTTTCCATGTTTCCCCCTTCTTTCCAATTTCAGCTTACTGACTGAAATCCTGCTTTATCTTACTGGTATTGTGCCTACTGAAAGGTTGTTTAGTTTACTCTTTCATGTAGCTTGAAACTGCAGTTTTTCACACAGCCTAGTGTTAGTCCTTCATTAAGATGTTTATGCTTGAATCTTTGTTCCAACAAACTATATACAGCCAGTAATAAAAATATGTGCATAAAACTCTCATACACACATATACATACGCTTATATATATAATATATATATATACATATATATATGCATGGCTTTCTAAGACACTAATGGCTACTGAAACTATGCTCAGGTAACACCCAGCTGCACTCAAATCCCTGCCAATTGCACCAGGTCCACACAACCCCAGTGGGAGACGGAGTCAATGCTGCTGCCTTTCCAGTCCCCACCCTGTCCAGCATTTTGCCGAGGACCCGTCTGCAGGCAGCAGGGGGTGCAGGATGCCCCTCAATGCCCCAGTCCCCACAGCATCGCGCCTCGCAGCCCAGTGCATGGCTGTGCCTGCTCTGAGCGCCCTGGCCTGAAAGCATCCTTTCACCCTTCTTTTTAAGCATGAGGCGCCAGCCCACAAAAAAAGGAGCTCTCCCCATCAAAAGACTCCTGTCCGTGCGCCATGGCCTGTCCTGAATGCGCTGCATTCAACAGCTCACCCTCTGTCTCCAGCTGCTGTCTGTCTGTCTGCTGCGATTCGGCAAAAACCAGGCAAGCGCCAGGTATAAATCTCTCCCAGTCAAAGGAAATATTTAGCAGCAAAAATGAGTAGGAAACAAAAGACTTCTCTGTTACTCACCCAATCTTCTCACCCAGTGTAGCTCTAACTAAGGAGCAGGCAACTTAGCGCTCTCTCCCCGGGCGGCCGTGCAAGACGGACGGGGATGCCTGGGAGCCAGCTGATGCACCCGCGTGGCCTCAAGCACTGGCCAGGACATGCAGAGCCTGTTTCATCAAGTCCATAGCTTGGTAAGTGTGAGAGGGGAGGTTAAAAGAAAATAGTTTTCTCAACGGCTAGGTCTGCAAAAGGAAAACTCGGACAAGTTAACACAATTTTAGGTCTGCATTAAGAGCCTAGGAACATTAACCCACAACTTATCAGTGTCCCTTTTACTTCCTGCTGTGTGGCATGTTCTCCCATGGTCTAAAATTTAAGCTGTGGGATGCAGATCAACTTTGTTCCTCTTTTTATCATCACTTTTTTTATATAGTTCAGAAATTCCCAAGAAAGTCTGGATAGGCTAAGCTGCCAGATGAACTCACTGAGATGACCAAGCTCTGGCTCTCCAAAGCAGGAATTTAGCAGGTGTCTATAATTTCAGAATGTATCACTCAGATAACAATTCCAGGAGCAGTACCCAAAGGAGCCAGCTAAGCCATTTTACCATAATTCAGGACAGTCCCTTTGGGCAGAAAGAGGACAGCACGTTCACAGGGACCTGCCTAGCAGCATCGCTCGCACAGGCAAAGCTCCGGCACATTCGGTGGTGGGTTTGGCTGAGCTGGGCAAGTCGGCACGTGCCCTGCGTCGGCCCCCCCCCCCCGAGCTCCCAACCTGCCAGCCAGCTGAACCCACCACTGGAGAGATCACCGAAGCCCTTCAAGATGTTACCCACAGGGAGCGCCAGCTGCTGCTGGGGTGCATGGCGCTCCGTGCACCTGCAGCGCAGAGTGGGCATTGCTCAGACATGGTGTTCCCATTTGGAGCTGCTCGCTGCTGAAACATCAGCCTATTTGGTTAACCCAACAGAGCAATGTAAAGAAATACACAACACACAGGAAACAGAAGTAAATGTTACACATGTATCCTCATGTAGCTGCCTGAATCCTTGCCCAAATCCTACCACTCCTGTACTCACTTGTTATTTTGCAAAGTACAGGAATATTAAATATTAATTGAAAAATAAAAAAAATAAAAAATAAAATTGAAAAGTTGACTTTTACAATACCGTTAGTTCAGTACTCTACGACCAAAAATTTACTTTTTCATATTTGTTCAGTTTTCTATCTAAAACAAGTTTCAGTGTTTCACCTTACTTGTTCTCAAATTCTTACTTTTGGGTACAATAATTACCTTGAAACCTACATCTATAATGCTCAGAACTCTTCAAAAATACTGCTGTTTAAATTTCAGTAATGTACCAAAAGAAATATTACACAAAAATAATTTCTTGCTTTATCTCGATACTTCCTGAAAATCTGTGTGTTGTGGATTTCGATACAAATGTGCTGGAGGAATCAAAACTATGTAAATAGAGAAGACATTAAATGGCCATTGTGATCTGTAACAGTCTACATACATGTTATATACACATGACCATTTGAGAGTCTGTATTCATGAATGCTTATGTGTACAGTCTGCTTACTGCAAAAGTTCATTTGTCTGAGGGTTTTTTGTCTTTTTTTTTTTTTTGGTTGGTTTGTTTAATCAACTTTAAGAAACAATGAGAACAACCTTGTGGCGGCACAGAAAATGTGAGGCTACTAGGTTTAGTCTTGCCTCTTAGTGCTACTGCTAATTAACCACAAACTGATTTTTAAAGTCTGCCATTCAATGTCATCACTTCTAAGTCTTTTCTCACCACATTTGTGCATGTAAAAAATCAGTAGAAATGTTTAAAATAAAGCTCATTGATACAATGCCTTTCATTATAGCCATACCTGGTTACTATCCAACTCTGTAGTGTTTTAGAGACATTTTTAGCTGAACTTGGAAAAATAGGAAATGTATTCTAGCTTAAAATAAATGTACATAATATACAATATATATATTTATACACATGTGTATGTATATATACACATATATTGATACAACATTGAAAGTAATGTCTAGTTCTGATCAGTTCTCTGAGTGCTGGGAGTACCTGGCAAATAATCCAGAAACTGAAGTTGTCCACAATTAAATAATCATTCCCACAACTTAGAAAAATATACTTTTACTTAATAAAGTTTAAATTAACTGATTTGCAGATATAGTATGTAGGATAACGGTATCCAAACTCAGGCATGGTTACAGCTGAAAGAACCCAAGCTACTACAAACTGGTAGCAGGAATGCTGCCCCGCAGCCAAACACAAACCAGCAGAGGAATACAAACTGCTCCTGCAGCCATCATTGGTGGCACCCAAACCATCTCTAGTTCAGTAACCTCTTACATAGGCTTCACTTCCACCTGACACAGACTGACCATCCAACCTCACGCTCTCTTATTTAAGGCCCAATTATACCGCACAGTGCCTGCCTTGTTTGCAAAGTGCAGCACTTGCTGGTTTGAGCAGCTTTCACTTCAATGACACTGCTGTATTGAGAGCTAACAAGTGATCATGGTCCCTAATTAAGGACTTGGAGGATCATCAGTACTTGAGCTTCACCATACTGATTTTGATCTACTGCATAGGTAAATACATCATAGCAAAACATACATATGTGTGTATATATATATTTATATATATACATGTATGTGAGCATGTGTACATCACCAAATAAAGAACTTCATGGAACTATGTGTAGTAATGCAATATACCATGGTATCCTGCATAAGTTATCTGTTTTTTTTTAGTTAGTTAGTTTGTTTTGTTAATATATAGGCACCAGAAATAAGTCTAGAGTAAATCATCCTTTAAAAATTAAAGTTAAATCAGTGGACAAGAACTTTGGTAAAGCTTGTCAATTTTTATTTTTTTTATTCAAATACAGTCAAATTCTATAATTTGCTATTACCCTCTTCACAAGAGGAAAGTGCATGTTGTGTTTGTTTTTTTTTCCCTAAAGAAACCTATATAACATGGTGCTTAACTATTCAAGAAGATTCTGAATTATAGTTTACATTTTTCAACAGATTCCTATCTTTCAGATGGAATGAAAGCTAAATAGAGTTCTTGTCCTGTGTGTATTTTATTTATTGTATGCATATATATATAAATATATATATGTATGTCTCTGTTTATGTATCTGTGTGTGTATATACACAACCACACACTCTTAACAGGAGAGAGGAACTTGTTTTTCTCCGCTTTCCATGTGGAGACTTACACGTTCCTCCCTGTGTTGTACCCTGTGCAGTATAAGCTCTAGTGACGAGGCCAAACAAAAGATATAGTTCACCATAGTATATTAGTTTATGTAGCAAAGTCATTTTCAAGCAAGTAAAATAAAGCTCTGTATTCCAAACTTCTTTTCCTTAACATTTCTCATGAAGAAAAGGAAGGAAAAAGAAAGGGGAGGGAGTAGGATTATGGCAGTAGCACTGAGCCAGTGGCACTCACGTGCGTGCACACATGCGCACGCATACACACACAGCAGGGCTTTGGTTGACAAATGCAGATTGTCCAGAGAAGGTGGATGCATAAGTAAGGAAGACTCTACAGCGATGCAATTATACCTTTTATGTCTGCATGGAGTGAAAAAACAAATTCAATTGAAAAAGAAAAAGCAAAGACCTCTTTTTAGGTCCCTCATCAGTGTGAGCATACTCAGTATGCTAGAGAATTTATCTGAAACCTTTTAAATCAAGGCCTCTTTATTACAAAAATAAAAACAAACAAACAAAAAAGTATGAGAGACGACAAGATGCTGAAGTATCACTCCAATCGTCCCTGTAGAGAACAATTGCATCCCCTTTATTATTCATTCTCTTCTCTCATTTCTACGATGTCTGTCATTTCCTCCGTGTGAGGCATGTCGGTCATAGCAGAGTCTTCGCCTTCTGCAGCTGTTTCATTCTCATTCCGCTTCTTTTTCTAGATTGAAACAACCATGCATAAACATACAAATACGTTGTTTGTGAACACAGTCTTACAAACTTTGGGCACCAGGAGAAGCAAGGTAGGAATAATGTATTTTTTAGAGTATACTATGAACAGCTAGAACACTTGTGTCATATTCCCGGTTTGTCACTAACAAGTTGTCTTAACTTAGGTTTCCATAACCTTTCTGGGGCTCAGCTTTCTCCTTTCTAACAGTAATGCAATAAAGGAGGCACTTCTTACGCTAAGTGACATCCAAGACAGGCTTCAGTGTGACTGGAGGGAAGAAAGCATCTGGAATCTTTTACATCACAGACTTTTTATTACAAAAAAAGGAAAGCAAACAAAATATCAGAGAAGATAAGTTGCTTTAGCAGGAAAGAGAGAGGTGGCATCTTAATTTTTAAAATGTCAAACTTCAGGAATTTTTCAAGATGTGAGCATTCTGGCTCTTCTTGGTATTGCTGGATCCGCTGCGAGTCCCCACCCCACCAAAGCCTAATAATATTAGAATATTTTTGGATAGCAGGAATGGGAGGGCATTCAAGAGTCCTATGATTCATCCAGGATGTCCTGGATTAGTAAAGCTACGAGGTATTTAGTCCCGCTACAAAACAAATTGAAGCATCTGTTCCTTATTATACATTCTTCAGCAGGCTGACTAGTCTTACAGAAAACACTTGTAAAACTGACAAAATAAACTCCACAGGTATTACTGATTCAGCAGAGTTGGGCATATCAGGATTTCAAAGTTTCAGAGGTGTCTACACAACACCTGGTTTGCAGCTCTCAAATGCTGCCCACTTATTGCCACTTTAGGTGAAAACAAGTTGAGCCGTACAGCTACTAATTGGCTTTGCCACTGTCACATTGGCTGTTGAGATGATGGTGTCAGTAACATACTAATTCCAGTAAGGAAATAAATTAGGTTGGCACAGCAATTACAAGTACTGCCTGCAAAAAATTAAGCACAATGTCCCTTGCCAGAAACACTCTTTGAGCTACCGCTGTAACAAACAATCAGAAGGTCAGTCTAAACAAATACATGGTGTGAAACCACAGGCCAAGAATAGCTTTTTCAAAGCATACAGGCTCTTTGGTGCTCAAGAAAAATGTAACAGACTAATCATGACAGAGATCAAGGTCTTCTGTTTTCTTATGCACCTTGTGCAGGGTGGTCAGTAAAGAAAGTGCGGATGCTGGGGAGTTACACTTCAAAAATGTACTTTTAGTGTGAACTAAAGTCCACCATCAACTGCTTTCACCAGATGCTGCAGAGCCTACTTCTTACCTGTTTCCGATAGACGTAACAGGCTGCTATTGCAACCATGGTGGATTCTCCCACAAAACCTGCTAGAAGGGATCCTACTCCAAGAGTGGCTCCATGAACTCTGGGGTAGCACAAAAAAAATAATAAAAAAATTAGTCATGATTGTGTGACAACACCTGATTCAAAATTGTATTTCCATTGGTGTATAGAATTAAGCTGTTGTTAGAAGTATTTCCTTCAAAGACATAATGCACTGGTAAAGAGAGTAACTAGTATTTTAAAGGACTTTTTTTATTTCTTAATGTGCTTCACTATTTAGTAAAAGAAACATATCCTGAATCAAATTTTGGACTAAGAAAAGCTGAACGCAGAATTTGAAGTCTGTGTACAGAGTGTACAGAATGCTACAGAATGGATTCTTTAACCTTATAAACAAGATATTCTTTCATTAGATTTCTTAATAGTGCATTTAATAGAATGGAAATAAATTCTCGTAGAACACATTTTTGCCTCACTGGCATTTGTGCATTTTTTCAAAAGGGACATCAATATCTTGACTGCCTAGAGCAAAGTAACACTTGTAAATTTGTAGATGTTTCTTTTCCAGATACTGCCACTGTTTAGCCTTTATATTATGCTTAGTATTTGGGGAAATGTTCTGAGTTGGACAAATTCAGCTACGAAGTGATAGGAAACAGGGAGAAGAGCAATTCCATCATCTCTATGGAGAGGAGAGAGATTTACCCCAAGTAAGGCAGAACAATGAGACTAGTGATGAGGACAATAATCCGCAGCACTGAGCTGGGTGCCAGCACAAATGTCTTCTTTAGAGTCATCAGCCAACCAGTCAAGTGTGCTCTGACCGTCACTGTTCATAAACAGAGGAAGGGGAGGGGAAGGGGAAAAAGGGACACAAGCATAGCAATCGTCAGTCATCTCATGTGAAAGTTTTTTCATACAGAGAGTACTGTTCAGAAATACACATGGTGAAACTTGTTTCTGTAACTCTGCACACTGGGAAACCCTACTAGAAACGAAGTAGATTTCATGTCCAAATTGCTTAAACTTACTGATTTTTGAAAAAAGCCAGTTATAGACAGCAACACTTCATTGGAGCCATTCCCTTAGAAACAATTTATTAGGCAGTCCATTTTGATCTATGCTACACTACATCAAGTAGCATTTGTTTACAGCAGTTAGAAATTTTTTGAGGGGATACATTTTGAACACTGCTGCCAAGCTTGTCTCTCTCCTGAATAGGGGCATTTACTTTTATTCTGTTTATGCTGTGATGGTATCTGGAAGTGTCACTCAGACTGGCAGCTGAAGGGGAGACTGCTGGAGGCGATGTTACTGTGCAGTACTGAAGTTAATCACAGCCTTGGTAGCAGAACCATAGGTGCTCATACGTGCTACAGCACAATGCTGTTGATGTGTGTGTTCTTGGTCAACTACAATACACAGAATTCAGGTTTTATTTTGGACAGTCAGAAGTCTGCCTAACAACAGACTGCTCTTACTGCAACCTTTGTACCATGACTACTGATGGAAATAGTCTTGGCCTACACCGACTTTGATGAAAATGGTTCTTATTATGTATGCTGGGTATGCACTTAGCCACTCTTACATTTACAGCCAAGGCAGATCCTATGACCACACCTCAAAGTTGGATTAGCTCTTAGGTTAAAGAGTTTTTGTTTTCTTGTTCTTACCTGGAACTGGAAAGAAGGAGAAGATGCGCAAAGGGACAACACACAGCTCTGCAAAAGCGAAGTCTACTCCAATTATGTCAACTAAAATCTTCTCTGACACGTTTGGTGTCCAAAACATCACAAAACAGAGCTAGGAAGGAGAGCCAGAAGAACAAAATTAAGAAATTGAGGGTGCTGAACCTTACAAAACTTACAACCAACTAACTTTATTGTTCTCAATAAAGAGTGGAAAACAGATTATTATCTCAGATCAATCAAAAATATATCATACTATCCAGCTCTTTTCTCACTGTCCAGGTGTCACAACCATACATTTTCAGATGGCTTTTAAAGCTGGTCTTTGAAATCCTACCACCTCCACGACAGCTGGTATTTCACTCCTGTTCTTTGGTTGTATGCCAGAGATTGTTCTCTCTAGCCTACAAGTATCCAGGCCACAGAAGTTTCTCAAGGTCTGTCACGGAGCGACCTGTGGGAGGTCTCCCATTCTGCCAGCCTATGCAGTGAACAAAACACTTCATCTTCCTGCCAAAACAGTATTTAGCTTTCTTCCCTATTTCTTAGGATAGGAAACAATTCTTATTTTCATTTTACTTGATTGAAGCCATATTGCAGAGTACTTCCCTCACCTACCCAGCAAACAGTATGTGGAAGAAGTAAGAGTAGAAGGCAAATGAGCTGAGCAAATTTTTTTTTTCTTCAGTCAGCATTTCTCTCCCCCTGCCAAACTACTGGTAGAGAACACAACTGAAGCACAGGGAATACTCCAGAGCAGAGAAGGTTGTATGGTTGAGGATCCAATTATTAAAAAGTAACTGTATAGGGCAGAGCAAATTCTTTCACTGCCATAGACATCATAAGGCAGATTGCAGTCATTTACACAAGCTACCATACAGGGAATATTTTGTCAAATCTATTTACAAAGTCCAATAAAAAAAAAAAAGATATAAGTATGTCCACTCTTCAACTGTAATTTGCTGTTTTCATGAAAACGAAGACCTTTATGCTGCTTGTACTATCCTATGCCATTAGCAACCTACCAAGCAGTGTGGTTACTACCACTGCAAGAATCCATACATTTATGCTAACAGCTAAGTTTGTCCACTTCTAGCAAATGGCAAATACAGCAGTTTTTCCTTCTTCAAACAGCTATGTGAAACAGTACGCATGGTTAGACCAGAAAACAAGTGACCAAAAGCATTACTCTCCATCCTGTTTTCTTTGAAGTTAAAGCTTGTTTCTGGCCTTTACAGGAACAGATTCAATCTGCAGCCAACTGAGACAGAAGGAACGCCAATTTGCCAATCAGGGGTAATGACTTACACCCAGCTGGTATGCAGGCATCCCTCCTCAGCTGTTGCAAAATACAGTCCCACCCCCAGTCAGCAGAGTCACTGCTGATAAATGGCTTCAAAGAGCACTTCTAACACAGCAGCTGGTGGGTAAAGACCATGGTGATTGCTAGCCTCAAGAACAAGCAGTTTCAGGAGGTGAGCTAAGGTAGCAGGAGGGCATCCTACTTATATCTCAGCATGCTTCCATCTTTTGGTTTTAATGTTGATGGCTAATTTCATTTTGCTAAGAGATTTCTCTATGTCATCTTAAGAGCACATGATTTCCTCATTACCAGCAGACAACAAAGCTTCAAGAAAATAAATTAATGCTGTGTATTATGGAAAACCTGCAATTTTTTTCTAGAATGCTTGCAGTCTGGGAAGTTTCTGTATCATATCAAAGACATTCAAAATGTAGTGCAAAAAACTAACCCCTACTTCAGGTAAACAGTAAAACTAAACATACAGAGTAGGCAAGGTATTTTGGCTACTGATTTGTCTACAGACAAGATAGACTAAAGTAGGATGGGGTCATAGCTTTTTGTGATACTGGGTGTTGTGATTATCTTGGTAAACAGTTCTCAGAAAGGGAAGTGGAGAAGATAGCAATATAATAAATGATGCAAGCAGTCAGTGAAACAGTGTGGCCCATCCAATTGGGGATGGGATCTACTGGAGGAAGCAGTTATAACTCCTTGAGGCTCAGATCAGGAAAGACTTTAGGGAACAGATTTACACCCTGTATTTCTCCCATCTTTCTTCTAGGTAAACATTCTGGTTACCTCCTTCTCCCCACCCCCACCCCCCTTATGTCTCTCTGTGTATGTCTGCAAAGTTAAAAATAGAATAAATAGGCTTGGGTAAGGTTACATTTATAGCTTCATTTAATCTAATCAAGAGGTGAAAATAAAACAGTAAGAGCTTTGGCACAGACTAGCAACATGCATATTTACACCCTGCAGCTTCAGGTTGTGATTGCAGTCGACTACAATGCCTATGTACAGTAATGAATGTTGTACTTAGGAACTTTGCAGCTGAACATTTTAATTCTTTGGGAGTAAGGATTTTTCTTGTGGAATTGTTGCAATGGAACTGACTTCATTTTTTTTTTCTCTTCTGGTATGAGTAAAGGATGATATTAAAGCCTTTTATCATTTAAACAGGCCTTCAACTAAGAAGTGACAAGCACTTCAAAAGTATAGGAAAAAGATACATGCAGGAGCGTAGAACACTATAGAGAATATGCAGCTCTGAGTACACATGGCAGTATTTATTACAGCATTATCTCTATATGAACATTAGTCTAAGTATTTCTGGAAAGGTTTTAATCATTTGAACCAATCTGAAGGGTTGTGCTATTGGGTAATGTGTCTTTAACTGATCTAGGGCAGTGAAATTTGAAAGACTTGATTAAATATGTCAGCTTAGAGCTGCATGAGAGTCAGTACAGCTGTTCTAGATGAGATCAAAGCTCCATCTAGATTAGTACTGTCCTCATGGCTAAATGTTGCTGGGGGATGCCTAAGGAAAGGGCACAAAGAGTGGGGAAAGATCAGAATAGGAGATTTCCTTCCTTCAGAGTATGGTCTGAGCTGCTGGCAGCTACAGCTTTAGACATTCCTTACTTAGGCAAGGTATTTCCAGAAGTACATTTGACAGCAGTGATGTACCTTTATCCCATGCAGCGTTATGTTGTATATACAGAATATCTAATATTGGTGATTTTTTTTTGCAATCTAATTGTGCATTTAAAAAGACAAGCAAACGAAAAATGAAACTCTTGTCGCTAATGCCTTAGACAATCTCATTAGGTACCTCTGCTTACTCCCATGTGGAACCTTGCTCTTCTCAGCTAGCAAAATCATGGTCCAGGCATACTGAAAGATGACACATCAAAACTTCTGCTGTCAACAAGCCTGACGGAATGCACAGAATCCTTATTGCAGCAGGGAAAGTACAATGCTGCTAGTGCCCAAACTTATCTTTAACCTCTTCTTAAGCATGCTACATGTATTTGACTTGCATAAATGACTGACAGAAGACTGTTTATGAGACTCTGTCAGATGCTGTATGTACAAGTTCTCTGGTTTTCAAGAGCTACCAGCGTTTGGCCTTTTCAGAGGTCCTACATCTCCTGGAAGCTATTTCCGTTCATTCTGGTTGCTTACAGGGACTACTAAACCTCAGAGACCCACTGCATAATGCGTGATAATACGTTATGTTAATACAGGCGATTGCCATGTGTGTAGTAATCTGCAGGGTGCTAGATTAATTTGTTTTTAGGCACTTGTGGAGAGCTGTGTGTCTTTTGGGACATTCGCTGATGAATACAAGGATAAGAGTATTCCAGTGAGCTATGAATAACAGTATAGTACTGGTAGGCTTCAGTGCAACCTTTAGTTAGAAAAAACAATGCTTGATGACAAATACTTGATAAGACTGTTTCTGAGAAAGAGGCTATGAAACCTAAAATGGGTATTTTTTTTAAAAATGGATTATATATACACCAGCCTAGAATGAGAAAGGAAACATGTGCTGAGCGTTGTTTTGAAGTAGAAAAATGAATTGTGTTTCATCACAGAAGTATGTTTTGCAGGTTAACTGTTCCATCCCTGGTTAAATCTGTTATCCCTATCACTTCTTGAACTTCAGATGTTTGCAGAAGTGTGGCTGTCAGAGGAAGGTGTTTAACTGTCCAAATATTGTTCTACATATATTTTGAAGATTGCATCTTAAGGAATTTAACCCAAACCTTGCTCATGACCTCTCATGCCCCTTTATGGTATGAGACACCCAGTGAGGGCAGAATAAATATACTTCACACCTTATTATGCATTTCAGTTTTGAATTGCACCTTAGATTTTTTTGGAACAATATTAGTTAAATTTATCAACTATATTAATATGGAAGAATGCCACATGTGTTTTGACTTTTGAAGTGTGCAATAAACAGATCTAAAAGGTACCCAGAGTCTTACATAGTCTGATCTCCTGAACTACTAAATTATCTCCATGGCCTCTGCCTTTCTCACACAAACAGAACTTCTATAATTGTATCTCCTTACAGAGGCCGTATCACTCTAGCATCTTAATATTACAGAAAATAGTACTCTTCTTCTGTATATTTATCATGGACAATTAAAAAAAAACTAACTACTAGTATTGAAGCAATGGCAATAGTTACTGTTAATTATAGTCACACCCACTTTCAAACTTGGAATGTTGGAAAGTTGGAATGTGTTTTCATGTTGAATATAGCTATGCAACAGAATACAATTTCGTAATACCTCCTGAAGCACTCATTCCACTAGGCAGTCTCTCAGGTAGTTGAACAACATGAAAAATGTTCAACGAGATTCTTACAAAGAAAAACGAAACCCATCCACTTATCAATTTACAAATAAAGGTTTATAAAGGTTTTCATGTTTTACTGTGGTCAAAAAAAAATATTTCATCATAAAGACATTATTCCCTGTTGACAGGAAATCACGAGTGAGTTTAAGATGAAAATAATCAAGTGGGTAAAGCCTCCTGCTTTAAGAGACTTGTTTTTCAAGCACATAGCTATAAGCCACCATCAAATTCTTTGGAAATTGTGCAGGAATTTCTGTGTATGGTACAAAAGCAGACGCCAACGTCGCTGGCTTGCTACGGAAGCTTGTTGCATACCAAACCTGGGCTAGTAACAGAACAGACCTGCAGAATCCTATCCTATATGGGCTGTACATCATGTTAGAAAGCAGATTTCACCCAGCCCCTACAGTTTTGAGGATTTTTTTGATTTTTTTTTTTAGGAAAAAGAAAGTTTGATCAATCCAGAGGGAGGTGATTAAGCTTCTCCTTGTAAAACAAGCTGTTGGGATATAGCACGGTGATATGTTCACGTGTCTTTTAATTCTGAAGTGGACTGGAGGGGTCGGTCCTTTTCTTCAGTAAAGTTTTCAAGACCTGACTGGGTACAGCTCGAAGGAAGACCTGCCCTGACCTCACAGCTGCCCCGCTTTGAGCCAGAGGCTGGGCTGGATGAACGCCTGAGGGCTTTCCAACATGACTAATCCTGTGATCCTATGAATCAAAAAACCTCAGATCTGCGCGCAGTAGAAATGTCACACCGCAGACATATTTGAAAGCTGTTTATCAGAATGGTAATGACTTGAATCACAAAGACATTCTCTTATAGCAATTACCCCTCAGGTACACACAGGTCAGCATAGTTTTCTGTGAACTTTGTTTTCTGTGAAGGGTGTTGTAAAGCAGAAATCAGCTGTCATAAAATTTGCCAAGCAGCAGGGGGAGCAAAAGAAACCAGAGCCTGTCTGCAGGAAAACTGTAACTTCACATCGACCCCTGGAAATAAAAGTTTTCTACAGATTTAAGTCTACCCCTGCCTTCCCCAACTGTTTTTATAATTCAGAGTGACGAAGCACATCATTCTTCAGAAATAAAGCTAGGTCCAGCAGCTGCAAAATCCACCAGTCCTCTGACAGCATTAAGATGATGACACCTGTACTTCCCCACCAACTGCTGCTGAAAATGCTTGGGTGGTATTTTTCATGCAGCGTTGGGTCACTACAGACTTTAAGATAGTCGTTGTATTGGCTTGTTGAATCCTAATGTAGTTTTTACAGAATACAGAATAATTTACCAGGCATAGCAATGCTTTAAGAAAGCTTGAACAAACCAAAGCTGGCAGATTCCTAGGCTCTCTGAATATTTTTTGACACAACTTAGCCATTTTCTTCTGTCCTAAATTTTCTGCAGCACTTGCTGCTTCCTATCATGATTACAATGCTTGAGCAGAAACATGCTGCAGAAACAATTTTTGACCCTTCCTTTTCTGCTTGCTCCAGCCATTCATGCAGAATAGACTCTTTGTGTGAAACCTGAACAATCATGAAGAAGACATCAGTCTCCACTTCACTGAACCAAACAGAAATCCTTTGTTGCAGAACAAAAGCTCTCTGCGGTACCACGGATGGGACAAGGCCCTTGGCTTGCTCGTGAGGATTTTATAAAGTCAGCTTCTGGTGGTCCAACGTCTTCCTGAACAGGCAGGAATGCTTCTGTTCATGTCTGAAATGATCTTTACTGAAGCAGGAACTAAACCTCACTGAAAAGGTAAAAACCTTAAGTGATTGTCAGCCAATATGTCATTTCCAAATTGTTATATTTGTGTCAGCAGCCTGAAGATAAAAAAAAACATCTGGGAGTTCAAAGATCAAAATTAAAAGTAGTGAAAACAAACTAATTCACTGGATGGATGGCATTATTCTGAAAGCTGTCCTTGGCATGCATATAATGGTTGAGAGTAAAGTAAAAAGAATGTGGATTTTGTCTTAAAATTTAAGGTTTTTTTTGTTGTTTTGTTTTTTAGTGTAAAGATCCTAGATAGGATGTGTGATATCTCCTCAATATAATGAGGCTGTAATTAAGCCATTGATGAAATAAGGCAGGGGAGTGTGGGGGAAATCTGTTCCCGTTTTTTATTGCCTTTCTTTGTATACTCATCAGAGATAATGACAATGAACCCAGTCACCCAGCGAATTTCAGATACTGGCACTGTCAGCAGCTGGGGTTATGTCCTCTGGGAGGGACCTGGTTCTTACTGTGACATTTCTTCCTGCGGATTTTACTGCCTCAGTTCTATTATGCCATGACTTGTAGTAAAGCCCAGTTGCAACCTTTGATAAAAAAGCAATGCAGAGACGTAAGATGAAGACAACCAATAGAAGATAGGAAAAAATGAATGAACTTTGATGAACTTTGAACAAAGTGGCCTCTGCAATGGCTTAAACTTTTGGCTGCTTTTTATCACACTGGAAGTTGCAGGTGGCAGCAAAACATGATTCTGATGTACATTTCCCTTCATTCATCTTTAAGCTTGGGAGCAATAACTAAGTGGAAATTTTAATAATACTGTAGAGTACTTTGATTCTACAGAAAATGTAATATTTCTTCAAGCCAATCACTAACCATGACTAAGCCCTGGTTTGTTACAAGAAGGCACTCCTGAAAGCAAGCAATAAAACGGGAACAACTATCCAGAATGGCGAATAACACTGCAGTGGCTATTTAGCACTATAATAGTGGCAATTAATTATTCTCCCAAGCAGACAAGAAGATATTTGGGGAAAATCTGTTAAGGACAGTTATAAGCATGACCTTGGACAGCGGAGGATGAACTACTGCTTTGATCTGGACAAACTGGACAATGTACTACGAAGTACAATTACTATGAATTTCGTGCAAGATGAATGAGGATAAGAAATACGAAACTATGATTTGATAGCATGATGCATTGAAAAAAGTCAATTCTTCAAACTATCTACAGTCAGCTTCTACAGAGTAATTTGTGCCGTGCAATGTTATAATTTGGGTCAAGCATAGCAGACACTGATAATCTCTCAGATTTTACTGCCTGAATGAAAGAAATCAACACAGTGACTCCTGTCTTCCATGGTACGGCTAACCTGTTTCTTCTAGTAAGACAGAAACTACACAGTAGTCAACCCCTAATGATAGAAGAAATTAATAAGGTTTGTAACTGGGTGTCTCATTCCATTCCATTTTTGCAGGAAGGATGTAGAGTATCTGAAAGGCCAAGCAAGTTTAACTACTGCATTTTCTTTTCAGATCTGGTGCTACTCCCTCAATCATGACTCATAAATTCATGAAAAAATGAGGCTTTGTTAACTTCAGTCAACTTGGAAGTACTTGTTCAGCTGCTGGGCTCTCTTGCACCTTCACTGCACAAAGACTACATCTTTGGCTCTCTCTTTAGCATTAAATATCTTCATATCTTCCTTCCCTCCACCTTTCCCAATTCCTCATTTGGCCCTAGTGGGCTATCTTCTGAATGTCTAACATCAGTTATCTACACAAGAGTGGAGATGGGCAAGTGGGAAGGTTTCAACACTGCATACAGGTTAGGAGTAAAGCACTAAAAAGGAAGAATGCCTAAAATAAGGACCTCAGCAACCATGGCTTTGTTCTGAAAATGCTTTCTTCAGGTTGTGAACTGAAAAAACAGCATTAGGAGCCTGGAATATATCTAACTATTAAAATGATGGAAGTTGCAATAACTGGGCAATTTTCTCTGGTAGTAACCCTCTGCCAAACACAGAGGAAAACTGTGGCGTAAGCCTCAAGGAAATAGAAACAGTAGCCCCTGCACCCCTTTCACAGCACCTGATTCACTTGAAACCACAGGGATGAGGCATCAGATACTTGGCTGAAGGACTTTTGTGTGAGAAGGATGAAGGAATGGAGTAGGAGCCTGACAGTCTTTTGCATTGGTCAGAATTTGCAAATCACTTTGCTCTACTCTGGGTTGATCTTTACCAAACCTAATCAATTATGTACATGGAAACTTCCTCACTCTGCAAAAATGCATGAAGATGAGGGCATAAATTCCAGCATTTCTGTTTCTTCTTGGTATCTGACAGTCTAATACAGATTTCACAAAAAGAGTGGTAACTGAATTTATTTTCTTTAGGAAAGGGAAAAAAACACTTTTTTTTTTTGAAAGTACGTTCCACATACACTGCTTGTAGAAAATACTATTTTAAAATACTTCTTTGCACACTCTCTGGCTACAGTGATGATGCCTGAGGCAGCTAAAAATTAAAGCTAATCTCCTGAGAGGTCCTGAATGCAATTTACTGTCTTTCAGCCTTGAAATAAGACCTTTCAGGTGTTTGGTCTTCAAAGCTGAAAGAAAGCAAAGTTCGTAATGCTTTTGTGGGTATCGTGACTCATTAAATGCATTCACAATGGCTAAATGTCAGTCTGTGCGGGATTCCAGACATCAAGCCCCAAGAGATGCATACTGCAGGGAACTGCAGTGCAGTTGTATTGAACTACAGAGTCATAGAATCATAGAATATCCTGAGTTGGAAGGGACCCATAAGGATCATCAAGTCCAACTCCTGGCACCACACAGGTCTACCCAAAAATTCAGACCATGTGACTAAGTGCACAGTTCAAACGCTTCTTAAACTCCAACAGGCTTGATGCAGTGACTGCTTCCCTGAGGAGCCTGTTCCAGTGCGCGACCACCCTCTCAGTGAAGAACCTTTTCCTGATATCCAGCCTGAACCTCCCCTGCCTCAGCTTGACACCATTCCCTTGGGTCCTATCACTGGTGATTAAGGAGAATAGATCAGCGCCTGCCCCTCCACTCCCCCTCGTGAGGAAGCTGTAGGCCACAATGAGGTCTCCCCTCAGCCTCCTCTCTTCCAGGCTGAACAGGCCAAGTGACCTCAGCCGCTCCTTGTACGTCTTCCCTTCCAGGCCCGTCACCATCTTTGTAGCCCTTCCCTGGACACTCTCCAACAGTTTTATGTCCTTTTTGTACTGTGGTGCCCAGAACTGCACACAGCAGTTCTCCAACTATGGACACTCCTCTTCTGCCTCCACAAGGTTTCATGAGTAAAACTTTTACATGTTCCTTGGTGTTTCTTGATATGCAAGATAAATCTTGCATTGATAAATCACGTTACCAGTAACACAAGCTAAGGATGCCTAGTAAGACATCAGTCAGTCTCGCTGCAGAGACACAAACAGCTTTAATTCCTGTCCTTTACCAACAACTGCTTTATGCTTCACAGTTTAGCAGGAAAACGTAGCTGGAAATGTCAAATACACCTGTTTCTTACATATACAAGAACCCTACTCTGTATAATTCATAATGTGAAAAATAAAAGGTAAAAGCAGAAAGTGATATGAAATATTTATTAAACTACAGACTGAAAATTTGAGAAAACTGAGAATCAGGTAATTCTTGGTGCACCTCACAGGAAAAGATCAGCTGCAGGACTGATGCCTGGGAATTCAACTGGAAATTAAACATCTATTAATAAAAAAAATCTGGTAAATGCAAAGCATCAGAGTGGGAACTTGTCAATAAGGCAATACTACTGCAGTGATATACTGAGTTGCTATGAGCCCACTGAGTTCACCCACATGGGCTCCAATTTTATCTGTCAGTGCCTACGTTTTAGTGGCTGGTGAAGTCTTGCTGATCAAGGACAGTGGAGTCAGCAGATGGCATCCACTTGGCACTCCACAGTTCCTAGATCAGCAAAACCATATCCAAAGAAGAGGACAAAAAGTTGGGCATATGGAGTTTCCTTTTAGACAAGACAAGGCTTCTCAGCCTGAATGAAACATGGCTGCTTCTCTTCCACAGCAATTGGTTCCAAATCTTTCAGAATTAAGAGAGAAGCAGAAAGCAGCAACTACTGAGTCCTGTATTCTATACTTTAATTCTTTTATGTAGGAATTTATTTTTTTTGTTACACTGACTTCCTTATTCTTGATTAGGGTTTTCTTCTTGTCTCCTAGGTGCTTATTGCTTAATTATGATAACGAAGCAGATGATGACTGGAGATTAGTCAAATGATGGGACAGTCCACAATAAACTGTCATCAAATGGCACAGAGAATTTCTTTCTCCCCTCTTCAGAGCTGAAACTGCATTATCCCATCATAGGAACCCAGCAAAAGAAATCCTGTGGAGCCCTTTCTGCTGTTTTAAGGGGTCTCTCTATTGGATCTTGCAATATCAGTTAAAGACCCTGCGGTCCCCAGAGATCTGTCCCATTTTTCTGTTCATGGGCAGGGTGGAAATAAGAGATGCACAGGCAAACATGTTAAATGTTGCATTTTAAAACCTCTGATACCTATGTCATAATGTCATAATATTTATACTTATAATTGTATATAACTACAATTCTACATATAATTATATTGTATAATTGTATATAACTACATTCTACATGTAATTATATACGCGAAATACGTATTTATAATTATATGCACTATATGTTACATTATATATAAAATAAAGAGAAGTACCAGCTGGTGGCAGTTTATGCTGCTATGCTACCAGTTGTGAGCACTAGAGAGCTGACACAATGCCTGCTTGCTGCTCTTCCTAAGGGGCTCCTAACTTCCAGCAAATGAAAGAAATAGACAGTTGCCAATAGTAACTCCTTAAATTATAGATGTTGATCAGCAAGAGCCCTTAGAAATCAGTAAGCATTTTTCCCCTGTTAAAAGACTAATCTCAGATATGAATCTAAATATTACATTCTTTTTACAGAAATAATGAAATATTTTATTCTAGAATACAAAAAAGGTGGCCTAGTATATGATGTAGAATGTAATATTGAAAGTATTACATTTTAAAGCTATTATTAGACTCCTCAAGTACGAACAAACCTGGCTGTTCAAACAAAAGGTGACATCTTGACATATGTTGATACACACATCTTCAGCTCTCAGGCCCAAGCATATGAGCCAGTGAACTGACCAGCCGTTTGCTCCTAAGTATACTAAATTTAAACTTCCACAACAATTTAAATCTAACGCAAGTTACCTATCATCTGAATTTGGTTGTCATGACTCAACTGCTGCATATCAATTTGTACACCTCAAGTGTCTGAGCCTTCATGTTAGTTGAAACTTCATGGCAATTTTTTCCAAAATAAAAAATGGATTTAATAGTTTTACTAGTTTGTGATTTATAACAAGTAAATCTGAAGCGTGTAAGCTTTGCATAAAACACAATACATATATGAGTGTAAATTTGAAAACTTTCTCCCTCCTCTATCTTTTAGCCTCCTAGAACAGAATGGAATGAAGAACCAAAGGTCAAGCTTAAACATCTGAATTGTGTTTCTTAAGTGGTGCCTTCTAATTAACCATACTACAGAGTTTTTACGCAATTAGCTTCTCCCCTTACTCAGCCTGGTTATTCATGAAAACTACTGCTTTCCCTGTTTGTCCCTGTCTGCGTCCATATAAAAAAATTCAAAGCAGCACTGACATAATTTTTACAATAGCACTGGTGCTATTATACTTAAAGCTGTAAAGAGCTTTGAGCTGTTTCTAATAAATGTTAAAACAGGAATACTGCTCAGCTCTCCTGCTGTGCATTAACTTGGTGACAGACAGATGAACATGGCATGGTGTGCACAGCATGCCACCCTTGGCACCTTAAGCCTGTAATATTGGTAAGGAAAACACTGTGGTAAAAAAACATAAAGTGCTCAAGAATGTAAAGATAAAACTGGCAATATGTCTTGCTTACACCTTAGTTAATAGGAACCATGCAGCTGCCATACAGGAACTATACTGCTGCTATTCTGAGAAAAACCCTTGCTGAAGACTAGTCCATTTGCTGTTACTATCGCTGCGTAAGTCAGGGTTGCTTTAAATAGCTCACTTGTCACACAGCCTGCCCCCTCTACACACATCTCACAAGGGAATGCTCTCTCCGACAGAGCAAAGCTTTACTGCAATGGAGAAGTGCAGTAATTTACCACTTGGAAAAAATATCTGGGGATTTCTGCACTGTACTGAGGCTGACACATCCCACAACTGAAGGATGTGTGGTACAAATGCACCAGTGTCCATTCTCAGGGGTCCGTGTCTTCACTTAGTTTACAATTCTACAGTGACCTCAGAGCTAATGTCTAGGGTCATCTAAATAGGTCAATCACTGAATCAAAATGTTCAGCTCTTCAACAGTCTTATCTAGCAATGGCAATAAAACTGGTGTTTGGAGCAATAGCTCATATATAGAAAGAGGTATTTTTGCCTGAAGTGTCTTATGACAATGAAATAATAAATAATGGCAAGTGGTGAGTAAATTATGAAGCATATCTTATCTTCTAAAATAAGAACCAGCCAGTTAACTGTATGAGCAAAATTCTTCAGCTGAGTCCCTCCCCTCTGCTATATAAATTTTACATTCGATTACATAGCTGCACAAAATGTGACTGTTGGAAGGAGTCACTGCTTGCTTACAACCAAAACCACATCAATATGACTAATCGTATCAGCTTTCTTACATATTGGAAGTCTAATTACTTCTATTTCCAGCCTTTAAATAAAACGGCTTATCTAGACTTTTTTCACTAAGCAATACAGCTATTTTCCATTTTTTTGAAAAAGCACTTTTAATACCAGACTGACGCTTTGAAATCACAAGGCAGTACATATGATCACACTCAGCAGAACACATTTGCACACTGCCCAGCCAGCTTGGGAAGGCTCTAGTGCAGCCTTTCATATCCTATGAAGATTTAATAAAACAACAACAAAGTTCTGTTTCTTAACAGAACTATGCGTTTTGTTTTTTTTTTTTCTTTCTAGACAAATATTGTCACCATCAAGGGTCATATAATGCATCTGCTGTAGTAAGTTTGGAGTACGTCTTGTGTAAGCATGACTGATCTTTGGAAAAAGATAGGACATCTTTCTTCCAAGTCTACAAAATAGCAGGTCTTCAATGACTGGGAGGTTTCCCAAGGTTTTTTACACTGCATGACTGCTGCTCATATTAAAAGTTTGATTACTATCCTTTTATCTATTCATCTTCTGGAATCCTTCCATAGACCATCCACTGAAGAAAGGATTCATATGACAAGTCTAAGTATCAGTCTTGTTTTCATCTCTTGGCCAGCCTGGACGCCTGTTTCCCACTTTCCCTCTCATCCTGAAGAACAGGATGTTACTAACAGTGATGCCACTAGTCTGACTGCTGTCCATTGCAATAGAGCCTCTCCAGGAAAACACAGTAATCACTGATGGTCATGAGAGCTCAGCTACAGTGGTCATCTGATCTAGCTGTAACAGAAAGAAATTTGAAGTCCAGTTCCTTACAACCTATGGCACATAACCAACTTCATACATACTTCATACCAACTTCCACAGAGCTTGTGTGATGAAGCGTTTCTATGATTCTATGATGCAACTCCCGGCCCTTGAGCCAGAGTCTTTAGAGCTCCTGTGTCTACTTTTCCCCTCTGTCCACTGACAAGCAATCCTAAGAATCTGTCACTAGTGTGCAAAAATAGAGACAGGACAGAAAAGGCTAGGGACCTCAACAGCACTTCTGGAATTTCAGTGCAGATGAATCTTTCAGGATAAGCTTATGAAAGAACCACCCTTGAGAGTAACATGGAGAGCTTTTGAAAAAAATATCCTGTAAAGTTATACAAAAGCCTAAAAGTTGTGATTAAAAATTATTCTGCACAGAGTGGTGCTGGTAATGTGAGAAGCTCATGATCTACCAGAACTCACGTATGTTAAGCGCCCATAAGGGCTAAAAAAACAATCAGTTCAGACAAGGTTTTAAGATTGAAGTAGTATTCTCAGAAAAAAAAAATATAAAGAGGAAAGCTTTCCCCTTTGTGATCTCTGGAACACTAACAGACTTCAAGCAAGGCTCCAGCTATAGAGAACATAACCTTGGCCTGGTCCACCAACAAGAGAAAACCTCAAGGTGTGTGATGGGAGATGACACAATAGCTCCAGGAAATCTCCAGACAATGGCCAGTTCAGTGGAGACATATGCCTGTGTCCATCACATGCTGTAGGAAATGCAAGTTAGAGCCAGAGCTATTGCTTTCTAAGCTAGGTAAAAAAGAGTCAAACTTAACTCTAGGAAATAGACAGAAGAGCTGCCACATTGGCTCATGCAATCCTGTGTTTGATGGTGGCCAGCTGTAGCTGGTTGGGGAAAAATATCGAAAGTAAAGGACAGAAGAAATCTCCTAACTCAGCTACTGATGGATTGAGTTGCCTCATTTCAACTATGAAATAAGACAGGGCACCGAGGGCACTGCCTGCCAGTCCCATCTGAACCTGCCCAGGCCCAGGCTCCCACAGCAGCCCCAGGGCCACCAGCCCCTGCTCTGGCGAGGCTGCAGCAGGGTCGGGATGCAACTCTCCACAGCCCTGCCCTGCCTGGCTATGACCCCAGCCCAGCTGGGCCCACTCGCGGGCCTACGAGCTCACAGCCTGGCCTCAGCCTAGTCCCAGCCCCAGGGAGGTGCCCCATGCCCAAGGCTGCAGCTGTCCCAGTGCCCCCAGTGCCCTAGTCCTGGTGTAGCACTGGGCTACCCAGGGAGACCCTGATGTCCCTGACATCCTAGCCCCCATGGTGCCCTGACAGGAAACAGTTCAGTACTTCCTAGGACACCATGCACAGATCTGAAATCTGCTATAGACTGTCATGGACAGAGGTCCACAAGTCCAAGCAAAGAGGGAACGTGATGGCTTGACTAGATCCCAGTACTAATGTAAATCTATCCTAAGTAGAAAGAAGTTGCATTACCATGGTTATCATCTACTCCATTATTTACTGTTATACTCACTCATGCACCCTGTGTGGTTTTTCTTCCACAACTACCTGTTTGTTGCTAGACTTGTGCAGAAAACATTTTCTTAAAGAAGATGTACTATGTGAATGTGCACAAGCTGATCATTTGGAAATGCTGCAGATTCAGCAAAATGTCATCCTTAGGCCTAAACGCAACCCAGGCTTGTGACCCACACGTAATTGTATCTGTATTACTTCTCGTTTAACATGAAAAAACATCCCTCCAATCCTCCTTCAGAGCAACACTCAATAGTTGTCTCATGTGATTTTCCTTCCTCTCAAATTCCACAGCAATCTCCAACAAACTGGCAGCAGGCGCTGATTTCAGCTGGCACTCTCACAGCATATGCAGTAATTCAGCATTCTGCTGTACCTGTGCCCAACTACAGACTTCATAGATGAATTAAAAAAAAAAAACACAACACAAAAAACCAAGCCTCTGATTTCCTACCTCTAATTCTGCACATACACGGGTACATAGCACCTGACAGACTCTATTCATAGGATACCATAGTTTAATCTATATGACCCAAATTGGATAGATTAAAAAAAAAACAAAACTATGATACTATCGTAACTTTAAAATGTTTGGTTATTTTCAACCTGCTTGTTATAAAGCAATGAAAATGGAATGGAAGGTTTAAAGGAGGACTAAAATGAAAAGGATGATAAATATTCCCCATAGTATACAGGCCTTGAGTTATGGCTATAGAATCAATTTACTTTTACACTTTTTTTAATGTTAGAGTAGGTACTTCTAACTGAAATATCAGAATTGATCTATCTGGATGGAGTATAATCACCCACGCAAACCCAGCAGACTACAGAATTCAGACATCAGTTCTTGCAATTCTTTCCAGCTTCGATATGACTTTAGATACTTTTGTCAGAGTAAGCACTGTCTCTGAGATTGCCCTTGTTAGCTCATTTTGAGAATAAACAAAACCAGCTTGCACGAAAGCAGCCCTAGCATGGAAGACTAGTGCCCTGTGAGACAGCAGAGAATGGCTACAGTAGTTTCAACATATGCTGCCCTTCCCATTATTCACAGCCAATTACGTATGCCAGGGGACAGGCTTTCATCCCATTCCTCAAGAGACAAAAGCATTTTTTTCATTTTCCTGATGAGCCATTTATCAGAAGTTTTGTTCAACAGAGAAAAGGAAAAAGAAAAGCAGATCTCTATGCCTTGCACGTGGAGGCTGACTTGAAATGAAAAGTAGTGAGAGGAATTAAACAAAATAACTCTAGCACATAAGATACCTACTCTGAGTTAATGACAGCTGATTTTCTTAGTACTTGAGTACTATGATCACATACCCTCCCCCAGATAAAAGCAACAGACTTCATCAGAAAAGAAAACTCACCTTTCTTGAACTGCTAGCACTTTTATCATTAGATATAGGAGATAATTTCCTGGTTTATATGAAAGACAGACAGTTGGAACAAAGGTTTCTTACCGTTAAGGACAAAGCCATGCAAACAAAAGTGAACTTCTTTATATGTGTTGCTGTGACGGTGCTGTTGGTGTTCACCAGTTTATTGCTGGGGTTATTCTAAGGTGAGAGAAAGAGATAACAAGCATTAGTGTGGCTCCAGACTACTGGGAAGATGACAGCACCAGGGTCATTCTGTTGTATCTGACTGTCTGTGTGTATACATGTCTTTCTTTGCTTGTTTGCTTTTTAACCTAGAGCTTTCTGAGTAAATATTTTCTGCTTAAACTGATGGTAACTCCTCCTATGGTCACTGATGGCTGAGTCATCTCCCTAGTTTTCTAAGGAGTAAGTCATATTTAACAAATTCAGCTTTGAAAAAGAATCGTAACTCTTTCTAAGGAAACTCCATGTGATTTTTTTAACCTTAAAGTTCGTACCATGTTTTCACAGGAAAAATAGGATTCCACTCCCTTTTACCACAGAGTGGTACCAAATCCATATGCACATGTAAACACCCTTACTGATCCAATTAGCCAAGCAGGTAATATAAACAAAGCTCCTGAAACAGCTGGCTCTGTTAATGTAGTTTAATGAACAGAACATAATTAGGACTATTAGATGTTTCACCTTGAACATGGGCCCTGTACTCATGTACACGTGGCAGCAAAGTTTTACTTAAAACAACAAAAACCCTTCTCCAAATGTCTAATGTACCAAATGAAGCTGATGATTTAAAATTACCCTCAGGGAACACATTAACACAAATCAGAATGTCTATGAAAGGAGAGGAAAGGATATCAAAAGCAGGGCACCATTAGGAACCCTATAGCAATAGGGTGTTGGGTCATGTACCCGCATTTACCCCAGGGATGTTTGAGACACACTTGGCCGTGACCAAACTGGTAAGAACGGTACTATGAGATGTAGTACCACATTTATTCACCCTTAATGTAGCTCAAGTAGAACAGCAGTACCTGACACATGGTCATCTTACCTTACTGAAGTTACTTGTAAGAGAAATAGGAACTTGCACAAACACATCTTGGGAATGGACAAAATGAACCTAAGCTCTGTGAATGGTACACTATTTCATACACATTTGAGTAGTTGATGGAACTTTGAAATGTAAAGCTATTGTGGTGATCAGTGCAGTGATGGCACATTGACAGCCTTACTGTCTCAACTAAAAACCTGCTTGGAAGCTTCGGTGCATGAAAATCCTTGACCTTTGCATAGAGGCAAGCCGACCTAGTAGGAAGCTACTTCCAAGTCTGCCCTTTTTGGGAACAAGTTATGAAAACTTTCTGTAAACATTTTTTATTACTATATCATTATTTCTTGTGTTTCTGAAGAAATACTTTCTTACTGTTAGCTTTTATGTAAATGAGGATGGGCCTTGCTTACTTCACTCATCAAGGTTTAAACTGCTGCATGGCTCAACTTTCTCATAAGGCTAAAATGACAGGAAAAAAGGCACATCTCAATCCAAACATGTAAAAAGGCTGTGATGAAGGAGAGCTCTCATTTGTTTCTATCTCGCTGCTTCTAATGCTGTCCTTGTTCAGCTCTGCCCTTCGCCCTAACTCTTGACCACATACTCTTTATTCCCATCTCTTGCATACTGCTTAGTTCTTGAAACAAAACACCATGCAGATTATAGAGTAAAGAAGTATCCATTCCCATCTATTCATCAGCTGAATAGCATTCACAAGTCCTCTCATAGTCAGTCAACTGTTCACTCTGAAACAAGTAGCACAGTCCTTTAAGAATAATGGCATTATCACTACATAAAACAGCAAACAGAGTGCAGAACTAGAGCATTCCTGTTTCATTTTAGCAAATCAGTAGTACCACTAAACTGAGGGCAACTACCAGGCCATGAGGTTGCTCTGGACACAGAGTTGCATAAAACACTGAAGCATGACTCGGGATCTCTCGTACAAATGTGATCTCTTACAAATGTGAATATAAATGTGAATTTCCCTTTGAAGACAAGAATCTGACTTGTCCAGTGTAGGCACTGAAGAGGGGCATACTTTCTGAATCCCAAATCCCATCAGTATGTTAAGGCAATTCAGTGTGCCTCTGATGGCCATCAGCATTACCAGCTTTCTAAGTGACTGACAAAAGAAAACGGAGTTCACATGCATGCAATTTGTTTCAACATCTGAGAATCAGAACTGAGGTTTTATGAAGTCTGGAAATAAAAGGAGGTTCTATCTCTGAGCAAGGCTTAGCTTAAGGAAACAAAGCTTGTGAAAGACCTAGTGACACATGAATGATGTGTGACCAGGCGTAAAACATTTCTCACAGTAATCTAGAAAAAGCACTGTTTCTGGTCTGGTATTTACTGTCTGAAAGGCATACATGACTGCCAGAAAGAGATACCCTTTATACAGTTGCTACTGCAGTTACCACATTTTATGCCAAATTCTTCTTAAAACATGCAACTAAAATCACTATTCCATACATTTTTGGCAATTAGATCATTGGCACCTATCTATGCCTTATCCTAGCCTTTTCTTCCTCACATTTATTCCTCAAGAGCAGACAAATAACGGTCTCATCCTGCCACCATCTAAGTCAGTAGTGCATTTTCTACCAGGTAAGTGAGACCTGGATTTAAGTCTATTAATTACTGTTAATTTCGCAAGGCAGTAGTTTGAAAGAGATGTGCATTTGATTGTAGCTCTTAACACATGTGGTTAGCAGCTGTGTTTCCTGTTCCAACCCATTTTTACCTTGCAGTCTATAGATTCAGCATTCTGCAGTTTCTTTTCAGCAGCATGACCTCTGAGAAGGTCTCTGTGTTGTCTTTTATCTGACATGTCAATTTAGCTGTATACAGGCAAGTTAGGAAGTTATGACTGATACGACTTTTTTTTTTTTTTTAAATTTTCCTTGGAAGTACTGTGGATTAAATCAAAACGGTCTTGCTTCAGCTAAGTATATTCCTGAGCAAGCAAGCATTATTTTTTCATTAATATTTGGAACCAGAAAGTTCAGTTGATATAACTAATTGGTAAATAAAGAGAAGGAGGGGAGATTGCATTTGACATTTGAACTAGACTATCACAGGACACCACTGTTCTTCATGCAACATACGGGCTAGCGAGTACCAATTCCAAAACAGAGCAAAACAGAGTCTAAACAAAATTAACTTTGGTCATATTTTTACTCTGCACACAGTTCAAGAAGCAGTCCTTGCATTCTTATGTAATTACATGATTTGGCAACAAAAATCTTCATAGACTTGGTCAGCTAAGTCAATACTTCTAAAATAAGAGGTTATCTGTGTTTACTGTTAGTATAAGAAACAACCTTTTGTTAAATATTAATATAAGCAAAAGAACCCAAACCCGTGTCAGAAGTAATGCAGAATCTAAAGAACAGGCTGACTCTGGAGCAAAGACATAAGCTCTTTCACTTTGTATACTTTGTGAGACCTCATTTCATTAGCTATGCAGCTATGTCACAGTAAGTGAGGATTTTTTTTAAATCCTTAAAACAATACCATCTGTCTATTCAAAAGGTAGCTTAATACCTTACAACACAGCGTTAAGGTTAAAATCATAAATTAGACAACAGCTTGAAGCCACTGAAAAATAATTCATTTAAACCAGGATTTTAAGAAAACCTTATCAATGGGACAAGGAACGATAGGTATCAAAGGCAAAAATAGAGAGAACCAAAACCACAGATGACCATTAATACAGCTCTATTTAATCTTTGGTTGTTCTATTTTTTTAAAGAATCTATTACACATGTTTACAGAGACGTGAACTATCTTTCTTCATATTTGTTTGGCAGAAATTCCTCTGGTATCACTGAAGCTTCCCTCAAATTAAAATGTTGTAACAGAGAGAAAGAGGAGGATCATGGATGTGAAACCACACTAGTGGTATTTACTACACTCCTAACATGGGCACTCACCTTGTCAAAAGCTGGGTATACTGCTCTAATTTCTGTCAGCCAGCCGTACGGCATGTGTCCCACAGGATAGGTAGCCGTCAGAATTGCCACTGCCTATGAAAAATGACAAGGAAACGCAAACTTCAAATCTTTGAACAGAACAGTTAAACTAACGCGGTATGCCATTTTCCATGAATACTGCCACATTGACCTTGATGCAATGAGAAACATGCAGGAAACTGGAAGCTCTTTGCTTTGGGACCACTGTCAGAGCAGCCATCATTCTGCTAGGCATTTGAAGCTTAGGAAATATATCATGCAATAGAGCTACATTACTCAGCTTTGCCATTTCACTGTCATGCTGATACTCTGGGATGATAGCTACCTTGAGTTGGTGTGTGCCCCTCGTTCAGCTGAATTGAACATACTGAAATATCCCTCCCACATTTCTCCCAGGTTATTTTATCTAGAGACACCTGAGCAGCAGAATGCATTATGGCTCATATTCTAAGAGCCCTTCATCATATTTCATAATCTTAATTTAGATACATTTGACTTGGTTATTTGTATGTAAAACGCCTTTAAGTAAGACTGATTCCAAAGCAGCAGGTCTCAGTGGCTGACTGATGATGGGTTTCAAACTGACTGCTGTGGGGTCGGAGGCACTTATAAGACAAATAAAAACACTCTCCCAACTTTGGTGCTAATCAACTAAGAACAAAAAACAGACAAAATCAATTCCAGATGACCATTTTGATCATGAGAAACAACTCACTATCTGCACTAGGTCCCTTTTGCACTTTCACAAGTACAGACAAGAGGTACATCAAAGACATTAAAAAGTCCATATATTCATGCAACAAGTTCATTTGCACCCTGTGCTGTTTAAAAAAACAGCATGGGAAAAAACAGTCAAATCTACAGAGTGAACTGGAATAGAGGGGGAAAGAAAGATATTCTCTCCTAATCTTCTACTGTAAATGATGTTTAATGAAACTTGAAAAAGTAATTGGTTCAAAGAAAACAAATTGGAATTTTAAAACTGTACCCTTTTTAAATGCAATTTTCCCTCCTTATTGCTCTATTTTCAGCAGAATTTCTACCTATATGAAAGCTAATGAGATTAAAATGAGGAATAAATAAAAGAAGAATATGAAACATATTGAAGTTTCATTTATTTACATGGTGAAGTCCAGTAAGACTGTGTAGATGCAGTAACCATTAAAGAAAACAATAATTCACTACCTAATTTGGTATGCTAAATTCCACTTGGATTAAATTACTGAGTTTTTAACACTGATCATTCTTCTTGTAATTTTCACCTGATTGATGGGATCCCAAAATACAACCACAAAAGCTTTTCTAAATGTCTAGAACAGAAGTATTTGACATGGGGAAAAAAACTCCCCATGAAAATCAACACCAAAAAAAATCACCATAACTGTGCTGGCAGTCTGAACAGGAGCTGTGGGAGTTGGTCAATGCAAGAGGACTTGCTGTCCTCATGAAGATGCTACACCCCAGCTCTTCAAAGGGACATCCTGGACACACTGAAATTTGCTTACAGCATTGAACAGGAGAACTATAAAACTCCTGTCTATAGTGATGTTCCAGACACTGATGTTATCCGTGTTGCCAGCACCTCCTTTTTCAGAGGCAATTAGTTCATAATTCAGGGAAAGTTGAAATGTGACAATTAATGTGAGTGTATAAAGGCCAGCAAACCACCAACTATGACATGTATCTGGAGACAGCCTAATAGCAACAAAATGCAACAGGCTAGTCATGAAGCATGATGCATCGAAAGTCAGAAATCAACAAGAAATGCACAATTGATCTCTGCTAACCTGTTCTGCCTCCCCTTGTACTGAGACTGCTACTTAACACGTAGACTAATCCCTGATTTACACATGTGAAAGTGTTAGGTTTCCTGAATTTTCTCTCCACAGTTGCTGCAGTCACTGGTAACTTTTGAGTGAGTGAAATATGTGGTATCATATATAACAAATTATTAGCATTGCTGAGAAAATATTTGTTAGACATCAGCAATTTCAATTTTCCTTTTCATTTAGTATCTTCTGGCTTTGTTTTTCAGAGAAAAAAGGTGAGAGATTTGCTAATGACTATGTGGATCTAGACCTCATCCCACTAAAACTGGCAGCAAGGGTCCCTCAGACTTCTTAAGAGAATAGGTCAGCTCCTAATGAGCATTTGGCGAAGGCTTTGCATTGCAAACAGAAGTCCTGCTACCATCAGCTGTAGGAGACCACATGCTACAGCTGAATATCCTCCAGAGAAACAAGGTGCATTGCATATCCCAGCCAAGAGACAGATGTTTTTTATGTGCTTCTTCATGTTTTCTGCCCTATTCTGTGTAATGCACTGGATTCTAAGAGCAGTATTGTTTCACATCTATTTGCATAGCCATAAATATATATGACACAGAACAGCAGCACATGGGACTACTGATGACTGTCCTAAAATCCCTGGGATTTGAACGCTCCAGCACATACCGATATGTAGAGCTTGAAATCCTGGGATGCCAGAACTGTTTGGTGAAAAAACTCTACCGGTCTTGTTAAGGATGAGATGCCTGGTAGAAATGCCCATGTTAAGACCCTGAACAATCTTCTTTTAAGGATAAAGAAATCACTAAAGAGAAATGTATTTAGGACATTTTTTTTCTTGTCAGTATGGCTGAGAAGAGAAACACAGAGGCAACTCCATGGAAATGATCGTTTGCAGTAATGGGGAGCACTGACTTTCTCACCTCTGTGGCCGAAGAACTGCCACCTAAATCCCGGGAGACAAAAAGGTTGACAATGGGCCTACTTATTCGCTGAGTTGCCAAAATTAATGCCAAAGGCCACCAGAAGCTCAGCATCTTCCTTATTGTAGCCTCTCCCTGTAACAGGAGGAAACAAACAAACAAAAAAAACAAACAAAAAATAAATGGCTTCAGAAAGAAATAAGTTGAACTGAATCAAAAGCACAGAGAAAACATTTCTGCTTTTCTCACCCACCGTCATTTTGGTACATTCATTTCAATATGCTTCAATAGCAGAAGGCTAAAATATTTCCTCCTTTTCACCTATAGAAATATTGATTCAAAATACATTTTGAAAAGTATATTTCATCTACAGTAAGACTGATTCAAAAGAAACTGTATCATGGATCTCAATAAATAATGCATAAGGTATCTGAATAACTTGTTCTGGCTACTAGACAAAGGAATGTGAAAGCCAGTGTAACATTCAAAGAAAACAAAGAGTTTTGAGACATTCTTCCCTGTGAAATAAAGTGTCCACTTAGTTCATTCTGTGTTGTCTCACAGCACCGAAAGGAGAGAGCTCAGCACTGAGATGCTAAGTAGACAGCACATCAATAGCACCTAAAGCACTGCCTCATATGCTCTGTAGCTGTAATGGTTTCCATCATGCCTGTTTAAACAAAGATGTTTTTTCCTTGCAGGATGGAGAGAGCTGGCCCTTCATTCACAGTGGTTTAATAGAGTCTTGTAACACAAAAAGCAAGTTTAAAGTTATTTAATCAAAAAAATCAGCAAATATTAAGCCATACCCCCATTTCAGGCCCACTTCTGTCAGGAATGACATCATGTATGTTCCTGTAGTATCCCAGGCATAGTGTGGTACATCGGACAAGTGCTCCCATGTATAGTGACAAGATTGGGATCAAGAGAGGCTCCCTGCACTCCAAGTGACTGTGAAGCAAAATGGCTACAAAAACAACCTGCAAAGCAAACAAATAAAAGATTAGTAGTTTGTCTGTTTGTTTCTTCAGGGCCAACGTGTCTCCTGGCTGACTCCACGCTAGTGCATTTGAGCCAACAACCACGCGTGACTACAGTATACGACTTGGAGCATTTAGAAACTTCAGTTCCCCCCTGCATTCAGTCATACAAATGAGAAGAACAAGAGTTAATATTATACAGAAGCTATATAAAAAGTACTTGAAGGTATGGGCAGGTGTCAGACTAGGGGCCATAAATAGGAGGCTGGCATGCAAGCCTGGCAAAGTCTGGCAGCAAGCACATGGTTGAGTGTCACCCTTCCCAGGAGAATGTGGTATGCTGATACAGACTGAGGCTGGAGACGTCCTTCTAGGTTCAGCTTCTAAGCCCTGCTTTCTTTTTTGGGGGCGGAGGAGGAATTAAAAAGCCAGATGTCTTAAAGTATTCACTTCAGCATTTAGAAGCAGTCTTAATTTATCCCAATTTTATACTTTTTTGAGTGCAATTTCAGTATTTCTTCGTTCTTTCTTGAGCTAAGTGCCATATTGATGTAACCAAAAAGGAAACTTTTTGTCTCATGAACAGCTCATAATTCAAACATTTAAATTAAATACTCAATCCAGAAAATGAAGGTAATTGATTAATACAATATAATTCTCTTTCATTAACTAAAGAGCTGACAGTATGCCTGTTAAATTCCAAGTGTCTCTGGATGATGGGCACAACTGGCAAACTAACTGTGTATGGTTTTGTGAACAGCAGCATCAGGAACAATCCTGCCAGGACAAGCTGGCATTCAAGTGAGTTCCAAGAAATACATTGTTCAGGGGCAGGTTCTCTCTTTCATTGCTAGAGTTCAAGAAATACTTAAAGCACACTGTGAAAATGTTTATTAGGGAGGCCGCACTGTTTGAAAGGATTTGCAAAACAGCTCATTTGAACTCCACAAAAGAATTCTTCTTCAGTAAACAGAAGTAAAGTCAGTCACAAAATGTGTACATGAAGCTATCCAAGGAGAATTATCTACTGCCTGTGCACCTATTGCCTGTGTAGGGAGTAGATGTAGGTGTAGGCAGCTCTGGGCTATGGAGAACCAGAACTTTTTGTTTTCTGGTTTTATGCTTCCTCTGTTCAATATTTTGTTACAGACTGGAGACAAGATGACAGGTGTCTTATTCTTCACAAGCCTGGCACCCCACTCACCAGCCACCATGAAAAGGGCATGCGTACCATGGCCAAAATAGGAATTCCAGCTTCTGTATTTAGGTGTAAATGACCTGACATGCATCTAAGGTCAACAAACTTTGTAGGTCACATCAGAACAAGAGCAGAGCCTGGGTGTTAAGGTCATTTAAAGTAATTGGTATTATCTTCAGGGATTTAATGCAGTATTGTAAAGGGGCAGACATGCCAAACATAGAATAGCAGCTGACTGAATGGTTTAATCCGGTTTATAGTTTGCTCCTATTTTGTGTGAGGGGAATGTTATGGAAAATTGAACTAAGTGGTGTTGACTTCTTATTTCCTTTCATGTTGTCCTATTATTATAGTCTTTCTTACCCAGTCATTACCTCAGCTGGTAATGGGGCAGTACTGTAACTGCTCTGCAGGCTCTGGGATCTTCCATTCATAATATGGTCATAAATACTTAAAAAAGAGGGCTCTGTGTTGGTTCTTAAATGGTACAACAATGCATATGAATATTGTTTTACAAGCATGTCTTGTGCAAAGCAACAGGACATTTAACACCTCTCTGACAGATGGAAATTCAACATTGGGTCTTCCCTCTGTCTCCCAGGGGTATCACCCCAGATAGCTTCTGCTTCAAATCCAAGCCTTCAGCTTCTGGTCCAGTAACAGGAACAGTGCTATACCGGCACTCAGAAGATGGCTTACACCCCTGCATTTCAGCAGATTAGACCTCATGTGCAGAACTGACAAGTGGGCTGAAGAATCAAGCCTTAGCTTCCCTGCCTACACTCCCCACTCAGGATTTCATTGCAACTGTGTGAAGTGTTGGGGAGAATGTACACAGGGGAGAAAGGTCTCTGTCAAAGTAGTGCCTCAATTGGTAGCAGTCATCAGTACTCCTGGATGACTTTTCTTTCCCCCAGGGGTGCATGCGTACATATAGCTTGATTCTCAGCCATTGTAGCACAGTGTCTGGAGGTGCCAGAAGATAAGGCCCTAATCCAAACAGTCCTGGCTCCTTCTCCTGACATTGCTTCAAGACTGACTTGATCCAGTCAAGTGAGACCAGCCTAAATCACAAATGTCAGCAAAGAGTGGGGAAACTACCAGAGAACAGCACACAAGATTATTTTCTCTGGTGTGTTGTCCATGGCAGAGAGAGAAGGCAGTCTCTGTGCAAAAGCATTACTGTTTAGGAAAGCATCTAGTCCCTAACACAACTGAAAGAGTGACTGCCAAGTGGAGGCATTACCTGAGCTATGACATCTGAGATGGAGGCACATCCCACCAGGAAACTGTACTTGTGTTTCAGCAGAATCCCCGCATGGGTCCATGCCTGAAAAAAAAAAAAGGCAGAACAGAACGTGAGAAGTGATTATGGTATTTGGTAAGGATTTCAGGTCCCAGAATGATGTTTTTTATACAAAAAACTTAAAAAGCTTTTTTTCCACCAGCAGCACCTGGTGTGAACCTGGGCAAATGTTAAGCAAGTAGGGCAGAGAAAGCACTACTGCATTTAGTTCCTCTTTGCCAGGGCTGGCAGGAAGAATGGGAATAATTTTACAGATTGCATTGAAATTTCTGAGCAGGATAGCCAATAAGAAAGTGTTCCTTCTAAACAGACACTGCACAGGTTATACGAAATATTCTAAGGGAAAAATGTTTCCTGTCATTCACCAGTTGAATGCACCTCAGAAGTGTATTCATAAGCTATACTGAGTCCTGTCTGAAAAAGAAAACTTGAACGATCCTACTTCTTTTTACTGTCAGCTACTGTGTTAAGTGGAGAAAGCAGTGGAGGCATGCCATGAGAAGGTTATCCTTTCTGACTTTTATATAGAAGTACAGGAATTAAAGAGAGCTGCCATGTATTTGTTTACGTTGTGCAGGCCACATGCAGTCAGCCTGGTGATCTGGAGAGCAGCAGCCCACCCACACGTGTGGCTCTCTTCCCCATGCATTTGAGATATACTGGACTAAGCTGCGCTTGCAAAAAATAATGGTAACAAATATCTTTTCCATAAATTTGCTTTGAGAAAGTATTGATCGATGAGCTCTGCAAGTGACTTGGGAATGTGCAGCCAATTGAAATCTTCCAATACAAACTGTATTGAGAGGACACATACAGACAATCTGTGCAGCCCATCACAAGATGACCGGTGCTTTCTAGCATGCATATACAGTAACTCTGACAAGGCAGCTGAGGATTTTTACATTTGTCATGATCTCTGGATGTTCAACTCCACCCAGATGCTTTTTCCAGGTAGCAGAAGATGATGTGTTCATGTATATCCAGAGTTATTGCTTGCAAAGGACATGCCTTCCTTCTGCAGACCTTCAGCTTCCCATCAGGTAACAGACTTTGCAAACTAAGGTCACCAAAGAAAAAAATAACATTGATATTAAAATTCAGTTCTGAATCATGCACTCACCATGGCATCCATAAAAGGGAAGGCAGCAAGATAAAGGAAGGCCCTCCGAGTTTTACTTCCCACTGATTCATCCACATGGTGTAGCTTATTAATAATGTAATACCCCAAATCGCTATATGCTGTAGAGATACAAGAATAGGAATGAATAATGAAGGTTACATTATGGATTCTGCATAAGATGCTCAGAAGTACCCGAAAGAGTAGGATGCCAAAGAGCTGTGAGATGCACCCACTCAGCAAACAGCTGCAGGGGCTGCGGGATGTCACAGCCTCACCAGCTGCTGTTTATTACTAAGGAGTGCTCTCGCAGTCCTTTTTCAAGTAACCTTTGGCAGAGGAGTGATAACAAATGGCTGGGTTGGGAAATGGGTATAGTAAGTGCCACATCTGTTTCCTAAATGAACACACTGGTACTCCAGAAAATCTACTGCTCTTTCATTAACTCAGGGCTCTTTGTTAGAAAAGCTGTTTTCACCAGACACTGTGTATTTCATGGGATATAGTGCCTTATAAATTCTGAAACCACCTATTGCCACTGCATTCTCATGACATTACCTGTAAACCTGCCCAGAGTTGTAAAAGGAGCACTAGGATTTGCGAAGACATGCAATAAATCACACTCATTATGCTCCTGTGAGCGCCTCTCCCTTGCTCTGCCTAATGACCACCTCTGCTGGGACCTGTCAGGGCACAGCACAGCTCACTGTGCATTCGCTGGGCAGCCTCTAACAGCTCTTACTCTCCTTCCTCATTTACAGCTGGCATCTCAGGAGCCACAAGTCAGAAAAGGGTGCTTTGCACTGACAGAAATCAAGGGGTTGCCACTTCCAGTCACCAGTGTATTTGCTGTCCAGTTTCAACCTCAGATGAGAAGAGTTTTTGGTGTTGGGCAGAACACCTTTCGTCAGGTCTCGGTTCCCAAGGTGTTGGGTTGAAGATGGCACAGATGCACAGACTCCCCACAAAGCTACCTACAGAACTGCTTACATCTCTTTGTATTATGCTTGTTGGTACCCACGTTACCCAGCTGTTTTAGTAACCCCAGAGGCCTCCCCATGACTTGGAATAATGAAGAACTAGGTACGACTGGTGTCTCTGAACTTGGGAACTTACATAACATGTGCAGTTAAGTGATTCAACTAGCTTTCAACTTTTTATAAATCATGTTCTACACCTGCATATTATTACATAGCTTCCTCTACACCCTTGTAATGGTTGTTAAAAGAATGACTGGGTTGTAAGTCAAACTCCCAACACAAGTAATGGCAGAATCACCTGTGCCCAGGTAGTCTCAGTTCTCTTCTGTTTGTGTCTCTTCTAAGGTAAAGATTTCAAATGTGGACACTTCCCTGTTTTTCTGTTTGTAACAATTCCACTGTCACTGGACAGGCCTTTATATGGAATATTTCAGGAAAGTGATCCTTTGCATGCAAGCGGTTCACGTCATCGGATCCACAAATGGCTAGCACTAGTTGTTTAGCCTATAACTTACTCTCATAACTCATAAGCAATGTTTGGAAGCAACAAAAGAAGAGTTTAAGTCATTATTGTTTTGTTATGGCTTAAGGATACAGCAGTTAAATGGTCTACAGGGCTGAAAAGACTTTCTAAAGTAAGAACAGTAGTGTATACAAGGGAGCAAAAAAAAAAAAAAAGTATCCTGACAGCACTGGGAACAAGTGTGAGCCTCAATCCAGACAGCCAGGACTGCCCCAAATATGTTAAAATGGTAAAAACTCCCCATTTCCCTGTGCTGGTCCCTATCTACTATTGTTAGGCTCACAGTCTCTCACTTCACCCAGTGATCCCTAAGTTGGGTAGCTATTCTTCTCAGCCACTCCCAGATATTTTCAGTTACCCTTCCAAAGGGTATTGGGAGAGAACTTTAAAACTGGACTCTCGCCTTTTCTAAGTTCAGGGAGGCCAGCTTAGCTCCTTAAGTACTCATTTCTTCGCTGCTAAGTTCAGTCACACATCAACTACAGCCTCTTCTTATTTTTGTATGAATATTCATACACCAATTTTCACTCATTATTTTGAAACCAGTCTGTTGCATATGGATTTTTGCGTGGTTACTCCTTGTAAAAAGCTGCTTTTGTGGCAGGCCAGTATGCTGATTTATCTGAATTTACTGATTTGAATAAACAAGAACAAGTTTGGAAGGCATGTGAGGCAAGTTGCCTCTGAGGGTCAGATTCATTGAGTTCTCTCTTAGATCCCACAGAAGTTGCTTTAAACTTCTTCTACGTAAAAGCTTAAAAACTGTTGCAGGAAACACATCGGTCTTGTTCCCCACATGGGGAGTAACAGAATCCAAGTCTACGTGCTGAGGAATGTCCTCTTGGGGAGCGGTCTCCATCAGCAGTGAAACAGGGGCAAGACACCATGCTGCAGAATTCATCTGTGCTCTCTGTGCACTTCACCCTCTGGTCTTCTCCTGCTTTAAAGGAGTTTTTTAAAGTGCTTAGAAAATAATAAGTAATGAAAAACTTTTTTTTTTTGTCTCTAAAAGCCATTGTTATGTTTAACTTTTTTTTTTTTTTTAAGTTTAAATAAACAGAAAAATTCACAGAATTAGAGAGGTCAGAGACTGAATTACTCTCACTTCTAGGAACAGCCACTTCACCACAATTGCAGTTTAATGGTAGGGCACTCTCAAGGGACTTACACTACCACAGCCCGCAGCACCAGAATTTAAGAATTCTAGGGATATCAGCATTGCGCTTCAGTAAGCTTTAAGATTTGTTTTCCTCTCCCCCATCCACAAGAAGTCTAACTGCACTTTTTAATGTGGCTTTAATTTTAAAATAATAGTGGCTAAGTTTAAAAACTAGTTTTAAAATACTCAACTATTTTCTTCGACATGTCAGTGAAAGCACACAATCACTGTTGCTGATGTCAATGAATGTTTCCGTCCTCAGAAAGAAGGACTCAGCAAGCTGAGATTTACTGACAATTATACAAGCATGTGTCTCTGAGCTGTGAATAAAGCAATTGCTGATGCAATTAGAACTTAACCTTGGCCAACCTTACATACTTATTATGAAGCACAGAACAAAATTAATAACAGACAACAGAGCTGAAGAGTATTACATGAATCTAAAGCAGATGGCTCTTCCCATTCCTTGCATCATTTCAACCAAAACAGCGAAGTCCAACTCCAAGACAAGCTGCCTGTTTGCTCTCCTGGAATAACTCACTTATTTTGATATCTATGGATCAGTTTTGCTTCTGATATAACAACATTTAAGCAGGAATTCTTGCTTTTGTCTTTTCTAGTTGAGTTGTAAGACCTGGATGCTTATGAAATGACAATGAAATAAATACTGTGCACCTAACTGGATCTCCTCTCCTCTACACTGATTTCTCTAATGAGCCGATTACTACCACATAAATTTCAGACATCCTTGAAACTACTGAACACACTTTTAATGATGCCAGCAGTCTCAAAGAAATAGCCACACCGTAGTCATTTTGGGGCTATCTACTATCCAGTATGTTATACATACGTCGTAAAGAAAACAAAAAGAAACTCTCCCAGGAAGTGATACCACTTACTTCTAGGCACAGAGCTGCATATGTCAATATTCACTTTACCGGAGTAAAAAATCGATAACAACAACAACAAAAAAACACACCAAGAATGTTTCTGTGTTAAAAGTATGTGTTGTTTTTTGTTTTTTAATATTTTTAATAAGCATTCCATATTCATTCTTGGTGCCAGTTTTAAAAATTAACTTGGACACCTGAGAAGTAAACATCTATCCCGCTGCTAAGTCAGAAAGATGCCTCACAGGGCCAAAACCAGCTAAGTGATTTAGGCAGATAAGAAAAGGCCAATTTGCTAAAAATACAAAATTATAATGGCAAGTCTGCATTTGGAGATGGCACAGGTTATATAGATTTTGTGATGTCTTTGATTAGCCTGACATAAAACAGAAACAAAAGCCTGGGTCCCCCATGCAAAAATTCAGATGATCAGGGTGTCTTGGGTTTTGCATTTCTTTTTTTCTCACAGCAATGAATGAATAACAAAACCAGCTTATGAACATCTCAGTGAAGACTGATAATTGCAGTTGTCATCTTCTGTGATCAACTGTAGTTGCAAAATTGAATTAGTTAATTTTTCCAAATCTACCAATGTCCAATGGTCTCTTCGGGTAAGCCAACATCTCGTAAGTCTCAAAATTTGCCTGTTTTAATTAAAAAAAATATTATCCTAAAATCAACAAATGCTGTGGACGTAGGCTTTCTTCATTCTTCCTTTGTCCTGAACAAATTGCTGACAAGAAACTGCCCTTGTTGTGGAAGAAGGGCTGGAGCAGCTGGGGAAGCAAGTTACTGCTTTAACAATGGCCACTTGAAGATGCTGAGGCAGGACATGTTTTTAATAAATAACCTCACCTCTTAGTAGACAAAAATAAAAAAGTAAGCTTGGATTATATTCTGATTTGTGTTCCTGTGCTTTCATCTTTTTCCAGGGCAAAAAGTTTAGTACAAACCAGTACAGTGGCCATGTCAGAACTAGACTGACTGGAAAAAATAGCTCGGTTTGGCATAAGCTCTCCTATGATTCCTAGTCATGGAAAAATTCCAGTAGTGTTACACTGGGAGCAGTTGGATCACACTTATACCTCACTTCTTCTGCAGGTCTTTAATGTATATGCAGTGATCACGCATGCAGGTTCAAAAAAATTACTAGCAACTGCTGACGTTTTCACCTGTGCAATCTGTGCAGGGAGGGGCCCTTGCCCAGTAGGAGATCAGTAATAAACTGGCACAAAACAACAGGGTCACTCATACTTATTGGCCATCCAGTCTGCTGTGTTTGCCTTACTACTAAAGTTGCAACCTTTTTTTCCTGGTGATGCCAAATGATCCACCATGGAATTTTGGTCAGGTGCAGGAGGCACCATTGAAAGGTGTCTACTTAAGCAAAGAGGCTGTTTCCTCTTTGGAAATAAACTTTTGCAGTATAGTATTTCTCAGCAAAGTAGTGAAAGGCTGAACAATGCTGTTTTCTTGCCGAAGAAGGTGTGCATGTTCTTCATGACACCAGTGTTAAAAGGACTCGCATAGTATGGAGGACTTAGCAGCAACATCTATTAATGCATTATGTTAGCATACTGTTCTCTAAAGTAATGCTCTATTCTCTCCTCTGTCAAGCTGGTAGTTTATTCAGATTTCAATAGTATGCACAGACAGGTTTATCATCTTGAATTCCTTCTCTTACAGCCCAATATTCCCACTCAAAAGCCAATCTCTGAAATAACTAGATGCTTTAGACTCCTTCCTACAAGGAAACTCTAACTAGTGGCAGTAGCTGCTCCCAAAATAGCACAAGAGAAGGAAGGCAGCCTACTATCTTCTATTTCCAGATCACAACTGAGACAGCAAAAGCAGGAATAACATACTGACCAAGGCTTACAGCAGCACTTAAAGCGAGACAAGAATAAAGTTTCAGTTGCCTTTCATCAAGTTGTTTCTTGGTTCTTACTGCTACCTGCACAGGAGAATGACAGGAACTATTGGTGAAGATATTGTGGACGTTCATGGCAATGTGGTACAGTGATGACTTAAGGACCACAAGCTGTGAGTTTGAGTGGTTTGGCTCAGCCAGTCACTCCCACAGAGGACAGTGTTAGCCCCTATGGCGGAGCAGTAGTGGGGAGCTGATGCTGAAGAAATGAAGTCAGTTGAGTGAAACCGTCTGTTTTGATATTTCAAACAAGTAGAGGCTGCTGTTTGTGAGGAGCTGTGTGTACAGACTGCAAACAGTCTCTATCACAGTTGGAAATTTGGTGATTCATTGTGGTCACTGTGCTTCTACCACCACTTGTTTTCTTCCTTCTGACCTTCTGTACTCCTTATTTCATTGGCTTTTTTCTTCTTTGTTCCTTCCTCTGGGCTTCGACAACTACAGCAAGCAGTCATGCCATCTTCCTTAGCCCCATACATAAGGCATGCAAAAGAAATTCAGTCCCTTGAGTGGTGTTTGTTTCAGTTTTTCATCTGTCAAGTATCAGTAACCTGAATTTCTCTCTCCTGTAGATAGTCTGTAACAGGCTTGTGGCTGTTGGGGAGTAGCTGCAGATCCTTGGAAGTTGCCTGTCTGCCACTGGACTCCTTCTCCTCCTTCTGCTAGGAAGACTGCGCATCTGTGGGTCAGAAAAGAATAATCAGGATTTGAAACATGTTCAAAGGAAATTTGAAACACAAAACTTGGCAACATCACCCAGGCAATTGGTGCTAGAATCTGACTAACTCCATTCTCTCGGGCACTCTGCCAGTCTCTGCTGTGGCCTTTGCATATTTTCAGGCATAGACAAGTTAAAATACTAAAAAATATTTTGCAGTCTGCCACCATAAGCAGCTGAAAGATTGTGCAAAGCCCTTTAACCAAGGGCTTTAAGGCATGGAAAGTACAGCCTTCGTATTTCATTTTTTAATATCTGCAGAGAGGGCATTTCAGAAGTTCTGAACTCAGCAGGGCTCTATTTCCAGGCAAAACCAAAAGACTTATCTGGCATGTTTTCAAATGGCTGCCCAAACAACTCTCCTCAATAAAAAGTCCCACATGGAAAATTCAGCTGCCTTTCACCTGGAAATTTGATAGTTATACTTTAAATGTTCTCAAAATCTATAATAGCTTAAAATGAAATTTTGAATGACTAGAAAATATTTCTTTTATCCAGTTGGCTAAGTCAAAAACTTTGACCAGGACTGGTGGGAAAACAAGTGCGCAACTAGAATAGCAGCTCTGGGGGCTGAAGAAACATTCCAAGCAAAGAAACTGGAAAGCCAAAGTTACAAATGGCCCACAGTTTATAACACCAGTGCAGTGAAACAGCCTCAACTGTAAACACATTGAGGAAGTGACCAGTTGATAGTGGTGGTAAAATAAATTAACTTCAGCATGAATTTTTATCATGGATTCAGCTTACAAAATTAGCAACTGCTTAAAACTGCCACAGACTTGCCATGGCTAGTGAGCCATTACTGCAAGCATTTATTATGACTGTAACATAGAGTAAAAGTAAACAGTATGGGGCTGCTGTATCAGTGGTGGAATAAGAGACACAGTGGTGAAACAAACTGGAGTGCTTGGGAGGCACATAGGGCCATTAAATACAGCTGGCATCCTGTTAAAGGATAAGAGCAGTGGGCTTCATATTTGCCTGCTCTACCCAGGCAGTAACCGTATGCTGAGCATGTGCTGTTCTTCAGACACGTTAGTGTCTGATAATGAATGGTGCCCCACTTCCAGGCCACTCCATAACTTCACAGCAATTCCGGAAATTGCCATCACACTCGCTTTTCCCATCCAGCTGTGACAGAATGACCCCCTACTGCTGGTCAACCAGCTCAGTCCTACTGCCCATCAACCAACACGTGCCTCCACAGGCTGTTGTGTTACCTCCCTCCACCCCCTTCTCAGAAGTCCCAGCTATTAGGATTGTACCTGTTGAATGAAATGCACTCTCTGCTTCTTCCTCCAGCGTCCTTTAATCCTCATTGCCAAGCTACAGAGGTTTCAGCTCCGTGGAATGAGCCACAACATGCAGATAATGTAGTGCAGTTCTTGGAGAGGATGAAGTTTAAGCCTTCCAGGTCATGTGGCTTTTTGTTGCTGTGGTCCTGGTCGATGCTTGGGTTGATAAGACATTTCTCCAAGCTATCAGGAACTGGCAAATCCTGTGGTTGCCTTACTTCTTATGTTCAGTTCAGAACTGCTTGTGTATTTTCCTTGTTTCAGAGTACACTGAGAGAGCTGACCTCAGTTTGACATAAAGTGCTCTTTGGAACTGCTTCTTCTTTCACAAATTAATTACTCAACAGAAGTGAACCATGACTAGCACTAGTAGAGTAATACCTGATATTTCAATGATGTTGCTGACCTACTGACTTAGAGACTTGTACTACATGATAAGTAGCAAAGGAACTGGTACAGAGGGAGTAACTAACAACACCACCAAGATCTGGCAAAGAGCTCTGCCTTCAACATCTTGAAGGCTGGCTACAAAGGGATGTGCCAAAACCATTTGGGCAGATATTGCTAGTTGCTACCTAACAGTAACACTGAGCTATCTGCTTCATGCAACCTGTCAACCTTACCAGAGTTTTGCTCACACACCTGACTAAAAATGATTAGCAGCATGTTGAGCAGCCAGGCAGGTGAGCCCTGGAGGTGGAATATACCACCTAACAACCTGTTTTAACAGTATTAAAAATTGCATGACTTGGGCATGCTACCAACACAAGAAAGTTCATCCCTTCTACATTTCCCCTTGTACTAACAAATGAAATATTAAACCTACAAATTAGTATGTTTGAAGACTAGCTGAGGGAAGCAAAATAAAAGATGTGTTAATTAGATGTGAAGTAACCTTACCTATTAAGGTATGAAATACAGCAGCTACAGCACCAGCCACAACCATGCACAAAACTGCTTTGGTCCTGTCTCTCTTGCTGTTCACAAACACCAGACCTACGTTTTTGAAGTCACTCATTGGACCTGTGAAGAACTTCATCAGGGAGTACGCCAGCCCATAGCTGGCCAGCATTTCCACAGCATCTTCCTTAACTGCAGCAATGCCTCTATTCAAGGCCTGTTGAAACATAAAAAGACAGAGAAAATACTGCAGCAAATGTGAAAGCATAGCAAAACAATCTTCTTCAGCCAGTGTCTGAAAGAACAAGTTCAGCTCTCACTGTTTACACCCTGAGTTGACTTTTGTTTCTCTGGGTTCAGCAGCAATAAGTGATGTGTCATAAGCAACTTCATAATTTCATACAGACTGTAAGTTTAAGTTACATAGATTTGAAGATAAACTGTGTTTTAGGAATTAAGGTAGATATCTACTTCTAAAGTATATCATGGAATTCCTGCTATACCAGAAGTCAGTTTTTCTGCTTTTTAGAGTAATTGTATGACCTGCTAATATTCATGGATGATACAAGACTATTTAAATGCCACTTCGAGGCCTTAGGTCTGAATTAAACAATGCACAGTCCTTGTAGGCATCTGCACAGGTAAAAAAAACCTCTAACATCATTACATGCTGAAATTTCAGGAGCTCAAATGTGGTTTTTTTTTTCTGTGTAATGAGATTTGCACTATATCCTATGGATTGGTTTTGAATAACTGGTACTGTGCCATGATGTTTATTATTATAAACCTAGGGCAAATATGCACGTGACTAAACATATCTGTTCTGCTTTCATGTATTTTGAATTTAGGTTTAGATTGGTTATTAGGAAGAATTTCTTCACAGAGAGGGTGGTCAAGCATTGGAATGGGCTGCTCAGGGCAGCAGTGGAGCCCCCATCCCTGGAGGTATTTAAGAGAAATGTGGACGTTACATTAAGAGGCATGGTTTAGTCATCAGACTTTGTAGGTGAGGTTAATGGTTGGACTTGATGATCCTGAAGGTTTTTTCCAACCTAGATGATTCTACAATTCTATGATTCCACAAGGTTCTGATCCTATATTTATTTATGACTCTTTGTAACATATTTAAAAAGAAATGCAGCACATGTATTTCAAGGCATATTCAGGTTCAAATACTCTCACAAGTCATTCTAGGTCTGTATTTAGGAAATGTTTGCCAATGAATTGCTGAGAATTAAGTGGATTATTTTTATAGCTACGGTAAACCACAGCAAAAATGTGTAACATTGCTTCAGATTCCAGCTTGTAACAAAATGCTTCTAAAATTTCGAATACAAATGACAGTATGATAAGATTTATTTGCAGTGTGACAACATCAATCATCTAATATATTCAGAAAACTTAAAACAGGATTAGATTCAAAAAGCATGAAGGATGAAATATGACTTGTTTTCACAAGTATTTAGTTCCTATGGGTTACAGTTGGTGTGTGCTGACAGGGCTGCGGCACTTTGGCCAACCAGGAACATCTCTCCAAACCATGCTGCAAATCTCAATCTATCCACTTCCACAATATTTCTAATACTGGAGTTTTTTTGGTTTTTTTTTTGAAAAAAACACAGCGTATCATCAGGTAACTGTGGTGAAGTCCATAATTCGAAGTTCCATTTCAAATGTAAGCATGGACTTTCTGTTGCAGTCTTTTGCTATTTTATTTTTTCCTTTTTTTTTTTTCAGACCCTATAAGCAAGCAATTTCCATTGACTTCAAAAATCCCACATCCACATAGCAGAAATTAGCATTTTACCTACCATTCTTACCACTCTTTCTGTAAGATGTGCTTAATTTTTGAAGATAGAGCTGCACCATCAGCATAGTAAAAAGCTGTAGAAAATGCCAACTTCTCAGTCCCTCATATCTGCCAAATCTCTCTTGCAATGTGCTCTGCCCTGAACACTTACAGTTCCAATGTTTTCATTTGTCTTGCTCCATTTTATCCCCTCCTGAAAATAACCTGTGATAGGTACTGAATATCCGCAGATGCTCTATAAAACCTTTTTTGCAGTACAGATACTTCCATCTGTTGCACTGATAAGAGTTCAAATTATATTAAAATCACAGAATCATAAAATATCCTGAGTTGGAAGGGACCCACAAGGATCACTGAGTCCAGCTCCTGGGTCCACACAGGACCACCCAAAAATCAGGCCATACGTCTGAGAGCATTGTCTAAATGCTTCTTGAACTCTGGTGGGCTTGGTGCTGTCCTGGGGAGCATGTTCCAGTGACCAATTATTAAATCTGCAGATGTCAAATACAGTAGTGGGTGCATAAAACTGTACTCGGACAATCTGTGGAAAAGACTGTGGCCTGCGAAATAAATAGTTAAGTTTAGCTGCCTTTTATGATGATGGTAGTAATGATGTTGCTTTTCATATCAAGGTGTATAGAGTTACAAACTGTTCATTTAAACTTCCTTAAGATGCTATACCTCCCTGTTGCTGTTGCCAGTAATAGGGAAATAACCTTAGATTACGCCATGCAAAGGCTTCCTTCGTTACAGCTTTTTCCTCTCTTTTCTTTTGTCCACACTGAAATATTCCTAGCAGCTTCAATTTAAAGAGAAACCATTAACCAATTTCAGGTGATCTGATTTAAAAGCTTCCTGTCACTTGCAAACAGCTCAGTATCTTTTCAGCACAGCTTCAAAAGCACAAGTGCTTCCTTCCTAGTTTGGACAACTATGGAATATCAGAGTCTGTGGAGGCAGACAACCTGACAAGGTCCCTGGGATAAGTATGGCTTTAAGAAATCACACTGTCAAGTGGCACAGCATTATGATCCCTCCCTAGAGACACAAACCTCTGCAGAGCACAGTGCTCAAGCCAGTGACACTAGCTCTGTGTGACTGTGGCCCCTGGGTACCTAAGTTTTCCACCCAAGTAGGACGGACAGAAAGACTTGAATGCTCCAATTTCTCTTCCCCTCTGGTTTTACCGGCTGAACTCTGATCTCTTTTGTACCAACAAATGACAGGCAAGTAGATACTTCTGAGTAATTTTCCCCAGACAGACACTGTGTACCAGGTAATCTCAGCTGGCAAAATCCAAAAGGGACTTTGTAAGAGGTTTGTTGCCATTGGTTTATACTCCTGTGGAACAGTTGGCTGACGTGATGAAATACTCTAGAGGCCACCCCTGAAAAAGCAATGCTTCTAAATGTTTCTTTGGAAAGATCCTGAAGAAATGAACAGTCAATGGAGCAGTATACAGTTGGTTTAGCTTCAGTAACTTTCTTTTTCCATTTCTACTTTAAGATGACAGTGCAAAAAGTTCTTCATCCTCAGCTTCCAAACACTCTACAAGAACAAACCTATTTGTGCCACTGAAACTGTAATGACATATTTGATATCCTTAAATCCACAAGAAATCCCAGATATTTGGAAAAGCCAGTTTGGGGTGCTATATGAAAAATACAAGCAGTTGGTAATCTTCCACTCTAATTTCCTGTTAGATTTTCAATTAAATCTTTCACAAAGGAAGAAAAATATAAACCAGGGCAAGGTCTCCATCTTTTTATCTGATTCCATTTTATATACTTCCTGTGTGCAAAAAAATTAGTAATAAAAATTGATCAGTAGCATGTGTCCCATTTGTTTCACATAGAACAGAGCCTATCTCTGTAAAGCTTTCTGTGGCTTGTCAACAAAATCACACAGAACTAGGTAGTAATAATAATGACAGTGCTTATACAAGAAGTTAGCTTGATCATACATATTGCAGATGTCATTCTACTTTCAACTGGCTTACCACACCTAACTTGAAGGGAGAATTATGAAATCCACATGCTAGAAGAAAGACTATTGGGGATGGAACATCATCCTGAATTTTAATGAACAGCTAACCTAATATGTCAGTTCATGAAAACAGCACAATAAATTGCTTTTCATCAAATGATTAAAACAAAACCACCCACTGACATTGCTCACTCTTCTTTTATAAATACCAAAAAAAGCATAGAATATTTCCAGGCTGATCACTATCTAGTAAGAACGTGAACCAGCCAGTCAAAATAAGTCATATTCCTAAAACACTTCTCAAAAAAAGCAGGCACCCAGATTTACAGTTAGTTTTATGCAATGTCTTGTATAACACATTATGTTATTACTAGAAAGATGAGATCTTTGCTAGAGGACATGGAAACAACTCCTTGAGCCCTTTTTAATGAAAAAATGTGCGCTGCCCCTGATGTTTGCTAAAATCAGAGAGGGCTAGCATTTTAAAATTTCCATCTGAAAGATTCAAGTCAGAAAAATACTAAGTAATATGCTTAATGACATTTCAAGCCAGTAACCACATCTTCAAAATTGGGTACTGCTGCTGGCTTTATCTTCTTACGAGGAACATATGTGACCTTTATTAAATTTCTAGGAAATGAATAAAGGATGAATCCAACAATCTTTTGCATGGAAAGGCAGTGATTTAAAAAAACAACTGTGAGAAAAATGTCAAAGGTCTAGCTTGTCCTATTTTGCATGGGCTTTCAGCATTATTCACTAATATTGGCAGAAAAAGTTTGGTTCCTATCAACAGCTCCACATCTCTGTTGCCAAAAATTTGAAGTTGTGCCTTAGGCTGGGTTCTAAAGTGTTTGATTACTTCTCACATGATCCTCCTATGAAATAGCTCAACAAACATTTGTAGGATGTTTCCCCTCCCCTTGTCTTTCTTCCAACCTCTCCTCTCCTAAGAAAGAGGAAGAGAGCCAAAGTATTCAAAGACCATGCTGACATAGGGAACAGTCCTTCTCTGGTGTCCAGTAATCCCACTTTTGATAATTGTTGGCTGAATTTTCATTTAGTAAATCCTGTCACACTGAAGTTTTCAGTATCAAGTTTACCAGTTGGCTCTGGCTGTTCGGCTTTGCCCTGTCACACCTGCATGAACTATGCTGCCAGAATGGCATGTGACAGACCCAATACGTATCAGCATGAAATGACCATACTACCGTATCAGTGCTGAGCACTGTCCTATCTGTAGCTCTGTGTCTTATAAAGGCAGGAGTCAATGGTAATTAGAGGGAAATATCTAGTGCCCTGTGGTTAAGACTTCCGCATACATAGAAGTGGGAGAAACTGGGGTGAAATGGCTCTCAGACATTTTTTCTGTCTCAAGAAGGTTGTGCAAGCATTGTGTATGAAGAGAAGCCCTGAGGGGGTAGAAGGAGTCTGACCATGTAGTTAGAAAATGACAACTGATGAGTGTTCATTGTTATGTGCTGTTTCGTTACTGTTGTTCTTCTTTTGCAATGCTTTTATCCTAGTTCAGCCTCTCTAATTTTGAGCTGGCACCTGTTGTTGATCATGCCTCAGGTGACCGAAAGGCCACCTGAGGTCAGCTCCTATTAGCCCTCTGCCCAAACACTTCCTCCCTCCTCTCATACAGCCACCGCCGGTCCCCAGGCAGCAGGCGCGTCACCCGCTCGGCCTTGCCCTGTCCACACCACTGCTAGGCCCTGCTCTGTCCACACCGCCGGCAGTGCTGAAATCGGAGGCTGCAGCCCTGGCCCCCAGGCTGAAGGAAGAAGAGACACCCGCTCAGGGACAGGGACATTTCAACACCTGAGAGGCATGTGGTCTGTCTCTGGATGAGTATCAGGGCTGTCCTGAAAAGGAGAGCTAAAGTTTTTCTGCCTCTTGCCACTTCCTACTTCAAAAGAAACTGGAAATGCAGGGCACGTATCAGGGCTTTATCTTAAAAAAGACGTTAGCGTACTAAAATTTCTACCAAATTTACTCTGCCTACTTAAGTAAGGAGAACATGGCCTAGAAATGAAAAGCAAGAACAAGTATTTTTGCAAGACTCCTACTCTAATCTTAAATGCCCGCTACTCTGTGACCGTCACAAGGCTCTCAGTTTTACTTGTTGACATTATTCACTCGCTTCCCAATGTCAAAGCTGTATGAAAGTGTGTCCTGGGAGAAGCTTAAATGAAGACTCTAAATCCAAAATCACATAATTTCAGAGCACTCACAGCTTTCACTTGACCCAAGACACATCAGGGAACAGTACTTTTAACAGGCAGTCAGGAGGCATATGAATAATTAGGGCAGCAGTGGCAACAGTGATCAGTGAAAAAGGGAAATCCTTCCCATTTCAAGAACTAATGCAGAGCAGGACATGCTGGGGAGCTGGGAGACTAGCTATGGCACACTACCCTTGAGCACTTAGTGCCTGTATTCATACTGATATTCGTGAACAACAACCAGCATAATAAGGCAGAGAATAATACAAAAGCAACAAACAAACAAAGCCAATAGGGGACTGCAGGACCACGGGAAAGAAACCAGACTAAGTGAAGCCAAAATGCACCTCACTTAAAACATATGACAAAGTGCCAGAATATTGACAACAGGGAGCAACCTTGGAGGGGTGAAACGGCTGCTGCAGATGGGCACTATCCCAGGGAGGTGGAGAACATGGATCCTGAAGCCATGAGAGCTATGGAGCATGACAGTGGGAAGCCCTTCAGAATGCATTCCCCAGCAAGTGTCCATTGAATGAGTGTCACTCACACTTGTATGAAGGAGATCTAAACCACTGCTGTTTCCATGACTGCTGAGGAGGAAGACATTCCCTAAGGTGGGACCACAGCCATTACCTTTCCTGGCCTCTTTAGATAAGCAGTGCTTGTAGGGGCACATCAACATGTCAAATCAACATGTCGAACTACTCCCCTGAATTATGACTTCCCTGGCTAATGCTAATCAATTAGCCAAAATATAATTAAAGTAAAACTTGCAAAAGGAATCCTTTGCTCTCAAAACAGTATGCGAGTTTTTCATTCAGGTTTGCCTAAGAGCTCATCCATAAAGGTAAGCAGCATTTGTGATTACCACAGAAGTATAGCTAGCTCCAGTTTGAGTTTATTTGTCTTCGGATCTTCTTCATATGGAGGTCAGGGACTCATTTTTTCTCAAAAGCTATTTCTGTTTCTAAACCTATAAATATAGACAAACTGGATACTTAAACTGAAACATAAAACTGGGAGAAGGTCACCTCCCTCTCTCTTCAAAATGCCCTGTGGGACAGCTATAATTTTTTTACCAAATTCTATTTTGATTACTTTTGAGTGGAAGAAAGCACAGAGGAGGTACAAACTAATATCACATGTATATGCACACAAAGAACATTTGCCTTAATCACAAGTGACACAGTATCTGCAGCACTGCTTCTCCTTTTGTTTTTCATTTCTCACAGAAACAGCTGTGGCTACTGCTTCTTTTCCTGCATTATATCCCCAAAGTAAAAAGCAAGCTGATTTACTATCAGCTACATATTTCAAAAAATTACATTTTCTCATGTTTATAAATTAAATCTCTGCAAAGGCTGTTATAACACTTGTTTGTATGCACACAGCAAATTTAATCTATACAGGTCCCATGCCTGTCAGTCTGGCAGTTCTGTCATATTGCCTTTTTATTAGCATTCTCTCCATCTCTGCTGAAACATTCCTCACAGATCTCTCCTGAAATGGATATTGCCACTTTTTCCCTGATCACATCTTCTCACTAGGCTACAAAGCGTACAGTCAGCCTCAGTCAGGAAGGGACTTTTGGGGGCCGGCATAAAGCAGGCTGCCCAGCACTGCAACGGGGCAAATACTGAGCATTTCGGAGGAGATGTTGTGGAGGAGACTCCACAGCTTCTCTGGACATCCCGTTCCAGTGGTCGTGAAGCCACACTCACCTGAATCTTAGCATGCAACAGGAACTCAATCAGAAGATCCACAGCCATCTCTCCTGCGCATTAGGGCCCACACTCCCAGCTTCAGTCAAAATTTCAATTATCCCAGATTTCCCCTTTCAACAGGCTCTTTTGTATCATCGCTTTGTACTACCTCTCCTTGCTGCTGTCTTTCCCTGAAGATCTTGTCAATAATTCATCTATATTTTCACCTCACTGCAAGAAATTATTTAGCTCTGCTTGCCTTTCAATTTTCACCCTTCCTTTTCTGCTGTTATTAGCTTTAGCACAGCTATAATTCACCATACAGTGGAATAGTATTTTTCAGTTATTTGTTTCATTTGTGTTTCCATTCCAAGTTCATACATTGCATATGAAAAGCTGGGCTACTCCTCTCTCATTTTTTCATTTATTAAGAGGTATTTTTTCCACATAATGCTACCTCACATTCCCAATTACAAAATCCTGTATTTCATCTAAATCCACTTTTTTCCCTTAAAAAATCAGTCTAGGCAAAGACCCAAATTGAAAAAAAAAAAATCCAATCAAATATTTTAATGTATCTGCAAAAATAATTTTGCCAATTGCAAGAATAAGGAAAATTAATGAGGTTTGTTTATTTTTAAACCATTTTCCTTGAACTTCTCATGCCAAAAAATCTTAATATATGTGGAATTTGGTGAAAGCTTCGGAAATTTGGCAGAGTCTATCTATCCATCAAAAGTGCCTTTAAAACAGACCAAAGTTTGGCCAACTATCTGCCACCTACCAGTTGCACTGGTTCAGCAGAACCTGTTAGACTTCTTCAACTCCACACAAATCTTGCCTATATTCCAGCTGTATTGAGTGTGCTCCTGGGTATTAAGCTTGGAGCACTTAAGGTCAAGCAGCACATAGCAGAGACTGGGTAGGTTCATGTCCTCAAGGAGAATAAGGAAACACTACCTCTATCATTAGCTCAAAGCAAAAAAGAAAGTATTTCTCTTTCCACGGGTTGACGAAGCAGTACCCTATGAGATTTCTTTCTGTATGGAACAATGAGGTGATTTATTCTCCTATCTCAGCTCCTGTGGAAAGTATACGGGAGGCCAGATCCATAAAATTTACTGCTTTAGCTCTCTTAGTTCTGTACACTCCCCATTCTTTGTTGGTGATTAAGATCCCACATCCTCCTACTTGGAAGACAACTAATTGGCATTTCCTCTCAATTCCCTTTTCACATGAAATTAAGGGATGAAATAATTATATACAGCAAATTGTGACAGCCAACAATTGAATTCTGGGCTGTCAATACAGAAGCAAGATATTACAGTATCATCACAAGTACTACCCTATCACTTCATGGCTACTGTAGAGGTTAACCTACTGCTACTTTTGTTTAGATTTACTAGTTTTGCCACTGCCAGAACTGGCAATCAATTCAGAGGGGTGAGTAACTTAGCTGGACAATGGCCATGCAAACAGATGCTTTGGTATTTGGTGCAACTCGTAAGTGGAAGCCTCCTTAAATGGATCTCATGCTAGGGGAACCTTCTGTTAAACCAACAGCCAATCTCTTTCAGAAATAAACCTTTGAGACACTTAGTTTAAGTGGTAGATGCCCAGGATGCTTAGACTGCAGAAGATGGTGAAGTTCAGCCCCTGTGATAACGTGCAGGATGGGACCAAAATGGTTTAGGATTATTGATCTGTAAGGGTGGAAACTCACTGTTCAGAAATAGATTTTTGCCTTAAACCACTTTTGGATGTACTGAAGTGAAAGACAGTTAGTCAGAGGTTGATAATATCAGAACTGTGAGATGCCCACCTTTAGCTGTCTGCCCCTCTCTTCCTCCCACAAAGTAGTTCAAATTCATTAAGAGCTAGCAGCAGCCTAGAGTAAACAAACTCCAATCCTTCCATTGTCAGTGGAGTTTCCCTAGTCATTCAGAGCTCCCTGTAAGCTTCATCACACGTGTGCTAGTCAAAATACATGAAGTGATTGAGCCTCTGCAATTTAATGAACATTACTTGTACATGCTGAAAGGCTAAAGCAAACTGAAGCAAGTGTCTGCAGACTTTGTTCTTTGTTCATTCAGCTTTGGTAAATGTACTCTCTCTCTCCCACTGGAGACAGAAAAGGTAAGGAGCCTGCTGAGCAAGTGCACAACATTCTTGGCTTGTCATATGGGTAGACTTTCAAAGAAAGGCAAATAACTGCAGGTCTTTCATTGTCCTCAGTACTGCGTTATGTCAGAAAGAAAAATAAAGAAAAAAAAAAACCAATAATCTATAAAGTACATGTCAAAGCTACTATGATTACCAAAAAATGCATATAACCATCAAATAAGGCTTCCATCTCTGACTCAATAGGTGGGAGCTTGTCTAGCTGTCCCTGAGCACACAGTACAGCAGTACCTTTAGGTGTACTCAGTGCGCTATGCAATTATCGGCTCTCTTTTAACTGACTCTTAACGCATTTATCTCCCCATGTGGCCCAGCATGAAGTGGTTACTTATGTGCCAAGGCTCTGCCCAACTTCAGCTGAGCAGAACCTACCTGAGGTCTGCAATTTTCATCAGCTGCTGTGTCAGGAGCAGGGAGCAGGGCTGGTTAAGGTCCGTCATGAAGCAGATGTTCCCTCCAGCACGCTGCCGGCTGCACAAAGCGCAGTTTGTTAGGTGTGAGTGTGGAGCTGTGGAGAGCTGCCAGATTAGCTCATGTCTTAATTGCTTAGAAGAGAGAAATAGAGGGCACCCAGATGACCAGCCTAAATACAAACTTAGTGTTTCCGCTGTTGGAAACATCTGTCGTAAACTAAGTCCATAACATCAGTAAGAAAACCTTTCATTTGTATCTGTTTTTCTTTCCTTTCCATTCTTATTCTTCGTACTAGTTATTTACTCGGATGAAATTAAAGTTATCCAGTTGAATTAGAAACAAGCTCTGGATAGTGACAGTGATTTCGTTTCTCTAGGACTGGTGAATTTATTACAAAACATGCTTTGAAGCACTTCCAGTTATTACAGCACTTTCCGATACTCCAATACCTGTAGAAAGCAATGGTCTCACTATACCAGTAACTCTGCCTCCAGACTTTGACCTAATGTACCTGTTTAAAATAAATGGGAAGTGGGTGGAAAAGATGTGAGAGTGGAGAAAGGCAGAAAGGTAAACTGGAAGGGTTTCCGCAAAGTAAATTTTTTATTTTAGAAAATCCAGTCTTCCACACCCCCAGCCTAAGTTTTGAGGACCTTGAACTTCTCTGTCGGTTCTTGCAGGTGGTGTTTACAGGATTGGCTAACATTTCCTTTTAAAAATAGCTTGACTATTTCTCCCAGTATCCAATGACATGAAGTCAACAAGTTAACTCACAATGAAATTATTGCACGTTTTTTTCCAGACAGTGCGTGTGGGGCACAAATAACTAAAAAGCTTCTCTTGAAATCAGGCATCCTTTTTCAAAACCCCTATCTTTCACAAGAGGAAGCACAGGAGTATTTCCATGTGAGCAAGGCTGAAAATACCCTCTCTGACAAAGGAGAGCAGGAGACCATGGGAGAACGTGACTACTGTTCCTTATGTGATCTCATGGCAGCTGGGAGCCCAATTGCTGCTGTTATAATAAATGACCTTCCATGATAATGGAAGCAGAGGTAAAATACCAATTAAACTGAAATGCAATCAGGCTAGATATGCTCGGTCCTTACTGTATTCAATAGTAGAGGGGAGAAATGGAAAATACATCAATATTTCAATCTTTTCCTCTGTACCTCTTGGGAGCACATATGTTACAGAGAGACACAAAAAAGCTTTCTTTCTGAATATACTCGGACAGACAAATTCTAGAGCCAGGAGTTTTCTGATGTAACATCTAAATACCTGGCAAAATCCTCTTACATCTTCAGCAAAGCCCTGGCTAATGCTTCTATGAAGAATTCCTTCTGTGGTACCCAGGCAGTCTTATTCTCAGGGAAGATGAGACTTAAAAACACCCTGGGAGTTGTAGCAAGGCTTGTAACTTTTATTTCTCTGTGTCTAGCAGGGATGGATTTTAGCAAGTGCAATCACAAGTGACTTTGTGAGTATTGCTGATTATGCCAAGTATGTGATATAATTTGATATCTAATTTCAGAGGTGTCTACCCATGGGTTCAGAAAATGCAAATTTAAAAATACACGTATCTTTAAATCCATTCCAGCTCAAGTGGTGATCAGACACATAGTGGGTGGGTTCCTCCACTAACTGAAGAACTGACAACGTTGCTGGAGTAATTCTTAAACAGGTTCTGTTGTCTAACAGCATCTCTACAGATACCTTCAGCAGTGGAGCACCACCTGTCAGGAGACATTTTATGCATAAGCTGAATGATCCTCCAGCCCTGTGCCTACATCAAATTTAGCTCAAAGTATAAAACTATCTATCTTTACTGACCCCCTTTCTCACATTCATTTTGACCTCGTGCTATCATCCCTTATTAATAAAAGTCACCATTTCAACAGTAATAATAAAATTTTCCTACTAACCCTCTCCCTCACACTTCTCTACTTGAACTGGACAGTTAACCTTTTAGCTCATTTTCATTTATCTTACACAAGCACAAGACCTTGACTTGCTAAGTTCAGTAAAAACACTGACAGATTTCCAGAAGCTTAAGTAAAGGTAACACTGAAACACTGAAGGACAGCAGATAATTTTGCCTAGCAAGTTCTCTGTGTGGCTGATTTTAAATCATGCATTTCCTCCTGGATTTCAGAAGTGGTAACAAATGCAATGAAGTCAGACTACCTACCGTTCTTTCACACGAGTACTCTACATTGTGCAGAGGCCTGACCTGGAGAGCAGTCTCCTGCCACAGTCCCCCCACTCCCAGACCATATGTGTTCTGCTTTCTGAGTCATTTAACACCCTGTTTCCACAAAATCAGAGGCGACGCAATCTCTTTTCTATCTTGTCCTCTTGCTGATGTGCAGGGAAGTAAGTGCACAGGATGTAAAGCATTAATTTAGCACAGCTAAAATTTATCTCTGAGCTGCTTTAATATGAAATGCAAAATTGGCTTTGGGTGGGCATCCTGCCAAGATTCTTACCGAGGGGAAAAGAGTTGAGTGTGACACTATTGCAGTTGCAGGGATTGGAAAATTGAGCTGGCTTGCTTTGATAGTGTAGTATAGCCTATTAGCTAGTTTTAATCAGTGGATTCTTCAAGACACTGCTCTGCCTGCAAGAATAATGGATTAAAACTTATCCTTTGCTGAAATCTTCAAAGCTAGAGGATAAAGTACAACATAAGGTACAAGGCTGAAAGAAAAAAGAATCTCATTTGCAAAGCCCTGGATGCATGGATAATAAGGGGGCTGATGTTACTATGGACAAGTTGTCAGTCTCTGTAACTAGGTGTATTTTGCCTTACCAAAACTTGAAAACTGCGGTGTCCACAAACCCCAAAGTGGCGTATTTCTATGATAATCTACCTTAATTGCCTGCATTCTGTCTGGCTCTACTGACAACTCTGACAGAGCAATAGAGCAGAAAACAAACAGTGGCTTTCGTTTCAGCTTTGGTTTCTGAAACTGTGCACGTAAACAGCTTACATTGTGTGCGCAGGTCTTCAGAAAAGTGTAGCAGAAGAAACCTTAATGACTTCATTGGGGTTAAACCCATTGGGGTTAAACCTTGGGGTTTAAAAACAGTTTTATTACCCTTCTGTCTGCCTAACTTGCACACATATTCTATCCTCATTCATCTGTTTATTTAGAAGCACTGTTTGTCTACCTAGAACAATACCCACAGGGGATACATCCTTTTTAAAGCATGATGAGAAAGACTGATAAAAAGTAGTAGATGCTCTGCTCATCACCATGTTTCCACTGACTCCAGCTTCTCTGCTGGTGAAATCCTAGCCTGTTTTGCTAGGCCGCTGGGCTTTCTTTGTCCAGCCTTGCAGGGCAGTTGGGCAAAAGCATGAATGCTCCCAAAACAGCTTCCCAGGTGTCATAACACTAAGAGAACCATCTTGGACTACAGTGGGCATACCAACTGGGGGTAAATACAATAAAAGTCTTGTAGGGGTGAGGTGTAATATTAAAATAAAACACTGCAGAAGCAAGCGTGAAGCCAACAGTACACAGCGATCCTGGCAGTACTCTCTTTTTGACTTATGTGGAAATGAGGATAACCACTGTGACCGTGGAACACTTCTGGGAAGAAAGTGCCAGAGAGGCACAAAGGGTGTTGAGTCTCAAGGTGGAGGTCAGGAACAAATTAGTCTGGCTGGTTTTGACAAATAAATTCTTTTGGTCTTTAGGAAAATGAACAGACCTTGTAAGCTGGTAGTGCGAGCAAACATCTGAAATATTCTGAAATAGCCAGTGCTGGTTTATGTCTTGAAGAAAAAGCTGGAAGGTATGTTTGCAAAGAAAATTTAAGATAATGCCACTTGTTGGTTTTAATCACTACTCCCTCTGATCATGTTCCTGCTGTTAATCTATTTGTTTTGAGCAAGCGAGAACAAGAGACTTGTTCGCACTAGTCACAGGTCTCAAAGGACAATTTTTAACCGGAGCTAAAACTTGCTTATATTCTGCTGGAACGCAAGAAGCGCTCTAGCCTAGGAGCTACAGTCTAAGAGCTGTAGGAGTATTGTGGGATGGTCCTCCAAAGCACTGTCATTTTGAAGTGGTGATCCTAAAGAGAGATTTTCAAAACCAGCTTACTAGAAGTGTAAAAGCATAGTTCTCTGCTCCAGGTGTTTAGAAACTTCCGTGATGTTGGACAGCACATATAATTTCTAATCTCTCTGTTTGAACCTCTTTGCCCCAAAGAGTCAAAAACATGGCTGTGGTAAGTGCAAAGTGAAAGCAGGTGTCATGACACCTCAACAGTGAATCTTGGACAAATTTGTTCTTAACAATTGCCTGAACCTAGATTAGGGTTCCTGCTACTCCCATAAAATTTAGGTTAATTAGGCTTGAGACAGCAAAGCAGCTGCATATGAAGAAACGGCACATTTATGAGGTTGGTGCACCAAGCAACTTACCTCCTCTTAGATCTCCTATTTCCAAAACCTTTTTACAGTCTTCACAGTCTCCAGTACCAATTCTCACAGACCCTGTAAAAGCAGGCAAATGCTGCTACTAGCACTGAATTAAATAGCAAAGGAGGACTCCTGAATTCTCTTAGTGCGACTGAAAGTCACCAGTGCCTAGGAGCGGTCCTGGCTCTCCTGTAACCCTGTGTGCAATGACAGGGAGGTCTGCACTGTAAAACCATTCATTAGTGGCTTTTGAAACAGGGAGAAAGGTTCCCAGAGAGAGCAAAGGGAAAATAATGTGTTCTTCAGCAAGAGAGAGGTTAATTTGAAACCATTTTGACAAAGCTTACCTGCTCCTCTTGTAATTTAGAGGAAAGACAGCTCTTTTGATGGGGCTCTGAATCTGAAATAATCTCTTTTTCTTTCAGGTTAAATGATCCAAAAAGAGCCTTTTCCCTCAAGATCATCCTACATTTACTGTAAACAGTGAATTTCCTGAAATTGGTTAGTCTGCCTTGACAGTGTACAGTAGAGATCTTAGCCCTCACTGAGCACCGGAGTCCAATCCCCAGGAAAACATCTCTCTAAAACTGCTGCTAGTGGGTAGCATACAAATCCCAATGGGTTTCTCTCTTGTGGGTTGACCTAACTGATTCAGCTTTCTTTAGGTCACCATGCACTCTACCAAAGGGCAGTAAATTGTGTCACAGAAAATAGCTACTCAGTGCTTCCCACTCTCAGATGCTTTGGACCCTCTTCATGCTTCCCTCCCCTTACCCTTTCCCTCCTCCACTGCTTTCCCCTGCAGCGCTTGCTCAGGAACGGAGCAGCTGCTTACACGTTGCCCTGCTGGCATACCCAGCCTGCCCTTTGCAGCTTCCAGCCACCCGTGAGTCTTGGACCTCACCTCAGCTGAATTAGCTTTAAAAGCACTGCAAATTACCTCCTGCCTTGCCGTTAGGTAAGACCAAAGTGCTTCAAACTTAACAAAAGGACGGTATTTTTGTAAACGCAGAAGCAGAAGAAATCATTTCAGTGGAACTTCTCCTTTGTGCTTTTACCAACTCATATAAACTTCCTTATCTATAAGGCAACTCCCTTACCCCTTGTGTTCTCTTTTTGGAAGAGACTTTATGCTTGGAAGAGACTTTATGTTTCAATCTAATTTTAGTGCACAATATTGGGGGAAAATCTTCGGTGATGTTAAAGTGGAGGAGAACTGCCATCACTTCAAATTCATGCTGCCAGTGTCACTTACTTGTCAACACCACACTACAGTGCCAAAATCTCATTCTATAATAGGAACTGAGCTGCAGTAATTCTGTGACTCAATTAACAACTCAATTGTATTCTCAGTTAAACAAATACATTCAAAATCTGGGTGAAGAATTTTTTTTCTTACATGGCTTACTTCACACAAAAGACAGGGCCACTCAAACACATATTCAGCTATTACAGATTCTTCATTGCAGACAGCAACAAATCTGCTGATGTTCATCAAATGGCTTTAAGGAAAATAAGGCATTTCTTTTTTATTACAGATCTTTCATGATGTCTCTCCCTCAGGAGGCTATCTTGACTCGTTTTAATAAAGATGCTTTGAGGAAGCAGATGCTTGTCACAGTGGTATCTAGTGGATTAAGCCTTTTCTCCCTGAAAGTTGGGGGCTTTGTAACTGAAAAGCCTTGAATTATAGGCATTGTAAAATTAAAAGGCAATTTCACTCTGAAGCTCTGTTGTATGCTTATCTTGTAACCCAAGCAGTACAGGACAAAGAGGAATAGTTCTAACCTTTTTCAGTCGTGGCATTTATTTGGGGATCAAGTTCTGAGTGCCGGTTTGGGCTAGCATGACTGTGTTCCCTGTCTGCTCTTACACCTTTGGAGAAAGATCCACAGTGCTAATGAAACTACTGTCAATGATGTATAAAGCATAACGTTTTCTGCTAAACCCCAGATGGCTGTGGCGGGACGAACTGGCACTGTCTTCAGGCTTCATGCTTTTGTAACAAGACTCGCAATGCACACATTCAGTCTAGACTGCGTCCCAACCCTGGCAAGGACCATCCTTGCTGCCTGCGGTGGGAAAGCACTTGCCCTTGCAGTGATCCTAAGGGCAGGTGCTAACTGATGGACAGAAAGTGTCCCAGTGGAGTTAATGAAGCAACATTAAATATCAAGCCATGTTGTCAGAAGCATCTCTGGGAAAGAAAGAAATGCTATAAGGAAAGTGAAGAAAGAAAATATTAAAGGCCTTTTGAAAAAGCCCTTATATTTTTTATTAAAACTTTATAATAGCCACAAGGACTCACAGAATCATAGAATCACAGAATGGTTTGGGCTGGGAGGGACACTTAAGGATCACCCACTTCCAACCCCCTGCCATGGGCAAGGGCACCCCCCACTAGACCAGGTTGCCCAAAGCCCCATCCAGCCTGGCCTTGAACACTTCCAGGGATGGGGCATCCACAGCTTCTCTGGGCAACCTGTGCCAGTGCTTCACCACCCTCTGAATGAAGAATTTCCTCCTAACCTCTAATCTAAATCTACCTTATTTTAGTTTAAAACCTTTACCCCTTGTCCTGTCACTGCAGGCCCTAGTAAAAAGTCACTCTCCATCTTTCTCATAAGCCCCCTTTTAGGTATTGAAAGGCTGCAATAAGGTCTCCCTAGACTTTCTGAGGCAGGGCTCAAACTGGTATCAAAATGGTAATAATTGGAAATGTAAGCTTCTTTTCCAAGGTCACATTTCATGAATGGAAAGTAAATGTATACAAAACACTATTTTATGCATGTGGTAGGACCTCATCTTGTAGCCCCTGAACTCAGTGCAAATCAAAAAGTACCTTTTCTTTGCAGAAGAATTTTTCTTGAGTCCTTTTGTTTCCCCAGGTATCCTACCAGAAGACATGGAAGGCTGCATCAAGTTTTGATACCTCCCCCTCTGATCTTGTCCAGCCTCACAAACTCAAGCAGATGAAATGATATCAGGAACGGAAAGCAGGAAATGGCACAGTTCTACATAAAGTGGTACTGCTAAGCTTGGCTTTGTTGAATATCATTGTATTAAGAACATGTTTGTCTTATGGCTGTCTAGCTAAACGTTCCTGAAGTTTCAGTTAAATATCAGTCTTTGTTTTCCGTCCTAAATTCTCATGTTAGATATCTGAAAGCTGTTCGTAAGGGTGCCGTAATCTTCCAGGCAAGTTTACATTTCAAAGCAATGTTTATCTATTTGGAGCATATCAGTTGAGGTAGTTCTATGATGAAAGAGTTGTGTAAGTGGTATTTATTTATTTATTTCATCTGAAATACCGGTTCAGATTAGGATTACAGTTCTGCTCCGGAGATTTGAAGAACTAAAGTGGCTTAAAGCATGCATGAACTTAGCAGGCTTTGTACTGCATTACTGTATGCCGTGTAAAGCAAGCCAAGGTGCCACAGCTGTTCTGGGTGGACGTGCAGGAGCTTTGATTCAGAAAGCCTTTGCCAAGCCCTTGCCAAGCAGCTTTTGAACTTTCTGATTCCAAACTAGGAGCTCTCCCTGCCCGTTGTTTGCCCAGAGCAAGTGAATAAATTACAAAACAAGCATACTGTGGAACTGCACAAAATATTGTATCAGTCAAAGAAGGCATTTCAATAATTTGTCTTTAACCAGAAGTATTCTTTTTTCCTGCTCCTAGAGAATCTGATATTAACAATATTACATCTTTGCTATTTATTTCTTTGACAGCATTATGTTACATCCCAGAAGATTATAATTTCCCTTCAGGACAAGGTAGTTTGAAATAAACAGATTTTCAAGGAGGAAAGAGGAATCCAGTTACTGCAAGAACACTTGTTCCATTTTGAATCTGTATGCAGAGTCTAAGTCTCAGTGCTTCATGCCATTAAAAGTATATTTTGGCCTGAGCATTTTTTGATTTGGTAGCAAGTCAGTCAGCTCTTCAGACTACCTGGATATATGAATTCAGCATGCTTACTGAGCTCACCGGCTCATCAGGAGCTCACTGGCTCACCAGCAAGGCAGTAGGTCACAGTTTGTTGCTAACTGGAAGGCAGCAAAACATATAGAAACATACGTAAGGTTGTACCTGGGGAGGTAGATGTGGCACAGAGGGATAGTACAGCTGTGGAAGATGCTGTGAGAAAAGGATCATTGGGCTTACATAGGAAGAGGCTTCAAGACTTCAAAGCAAAATTTGTTTGCAAGGCATGGCTTTGGCAGAGAGTCATCATCTCCCCCTTTCCGCTGCAGCAGCGATAGCTCTGTATCTCTGCCGGCAGCAGCAATGACAGCAGTGACCATAAAGACAACTGGGGAAACAGAACTGCATGCATATTGCAAGCATCCTTTGGACAAGCCTACTTGGTTGTGCACGCGCATTTTATTTTCTGGATCTTGCTGTGGATCTTGCAGTGGAATGCCACCAAGTCAGTGGGAAGAAGGACAGCGGGTTTCAGCTCATAAAGCCCCCCAGTCTACTGTAGATGCCTTTGGAGGTCTCTGTGGGAGTATTCCTGGAACTGTTACTCCCTGGCACTCCGGCCATGTTACATACTTTGCCCACATGAAGTAAACAACCAAGCTTGCCTATTAGAACAGTGAAAACAAAAAAAAAAGGGAGAAAACCTTCAAGTGGTGACTGCATGGGAGAAAAAAGTCATGATGAACACTTCAGAAGATGGCCACCTAAGCAGAATATACTCCTCCTTTATTACTTGAAATGTTTCAAATGATAACATAATTCCAAAATGAAAAGAATCCTTCACCACTATATTTTTTGGCAAATACAGCCATGTTGAACACGGGAAAAGCTGAGGACATAAGCTATACACTGTAAGCTTAATGCAGGGTCCGGACAACAACAGCTACACAGTCTACATTTCAAACCTTTGAAAGAACCAGTGCATGAAATTGCAGGGGGGTTAATTAATTTGTCACACTGTTGTTTGTACAATCTGATTAGGTAACAGCATCTGATATGGTATCACATAGCAGAGGATTTATCAAACTGAATAATTACATGGATCAGAAGCAGACCTCTGAAATGTTTATGGGGCTAGCTCAAAGAGAAATGCAATCAGCAATGTCAAATGGGGATGTACCGGGCTCAAAGGAATTTACTGATGGGACTCCTTAAGACCAAGCTGATAAGCTTTAGTATTTTCATTAATTTTCATTCACCACATCACAAAGAGTATGAATATGCATTTACATATGTTAAGGATGCAAATCTATTAAGCACCATCAGTACAGATGACTTTGAAACTTGTGTAATAAAAATGGGATGAAAACAAAGTATGAACTGCCAAACCAAATACTGGGGACTAATAACAAAAATTTCTGCCACAAGCCAGAAGCTCGTCAGACTGGGTGTATGTGTTGCCAAATGACTGACTGGCAATGTGATGCAGGCATGGAAAATGGCAAATGCAATTGGAGGATGGGTCTGGTGAGGCATTTCTGGTAGAAACTGAGAAATATTGTTGCCATTGCAAGGCTTCACAGCAGGAATAACTGCACCAGATCAAGGACACTTTCCGAGCATCCCCAGTGCAGTGGAAGGTTACTGAGCTGATCCAGGGGTACAGAGAAACCTGATCAAGTGAGAGGAAACCAGAAGAGCTTGTTTTCCACAGCAAAGTGAAGGCTGAGAGGCTGCTCTGTTTCAACATAACCACGATGGAAAAAACAGGGAAGAAGAGCCATTTCATTTAGAAGATGGTGCTGGCATTAGAACAAATGGGTATAAACAGGACATGGATACATTTTGGCTGTAGTTTAGAAGAAGGCTCTCTTACCAATGAAACAGAAAACTGCTTTTCCTCCACAGGTACTAAAGGCAAAATGGTATGTGGCACAATCCCTCTCAGCAATACATAATTTGTGCACCTGAAGGTAGGGAACCATGATGAAAGACCAGCAGGGTGCCTCCATCTTATTTGTGACTTATTTCCACTGGTACGAATGTCCCGTGGAACTCTCACCCCTTTCACAACTTATCCCCACGTAACACATAAAATGAGGACCAAAAAAAAGCACCCACAAAAGTCAGCTTTCAACCGAGGGGACCGTCCTCCATTTGCAGAGGATGGCTTCAGGGACAACTTCAGCAGCAGGCCCCAGTTCAGGTGATCCAGTTCCTATACCAGACATGTTTTCCCCTCTTTCTCCAGCTGTTTTCTAACACAAAAAAAACAAGGCGAGCCTCTCAGGCAGCATGTTTCGGTGCTGCTGAGAGTCATGTATGTTACGTGGGGAGGTTGTTCGTGGTTGTGTTGTTTTTTTTTTTGAAAACCCTGCTTTTTTTCTGCCCGCTACACCACAGTACAGCTACAGCTTCCTCTTTCTTTGCCTTCCTGTTTCTTCTTTCTCTTTTTCAAGCAACAGGGCAAATTGATAGTCTTTTGAAAGAAGCTTGTGCGAGAGGGATGGTGAAGGCCACATCACCCCTCTTTCCTGTGCCCTCACCTACCACTGTGTCTGGCTCTCCTTTCTCTGTACATTGCACTCATGTTGCACCAGCCTGCCAGCAGCATTCACTACTGTGTACTTACAGGTATCGCTTTCTTTCTTTAATCCTGCTGGCTTCAGTTCTTATTAGCTTTGCCCCAAGCTATCTCCTTTAGCATCAGTAAAGCCAATATTTTATCAGCGTCGCAGTTTTTACTTGAGTGCATGTACAAACAGAACAGATGAATATATATTAAATGATATAATGGAGATAACTGTATGTGCACTGCAAGCCAAGACAATGAGGAATCTGATTAAGGAGTTTATGTGGTATTTTTTAGAAGTGAAATATCATATGAAGGTTCTGCATTCAATATGGTGCTCAGGCTTGGAAGGGTGCAGGCTCTGAAGCATATTTCCATAGAAAAGAGTCTTCTATGTCAAAAAGGATTTGTGTCCTACCCATTTAAATCTTAGAAAGACTTTAAGTGCATACAAAACAGGGTAAGGCATGAGACACCTGCTGTTACTCCGTGCCTTTTATCTAAATCTGCAGAAGGGGAAATAATTTATAAAACTAGGAAGCCTAAATCTTTTCCAATTTGTGGCATGCCTACCTTTCTTTAGACATAATGGCCAGCAAGCTGTCTGGCATCCATTGTGGAAGGGCCATCATCAAGAGGTTTAGATACAAATGACAGACATCAAAAAGAAAACAGAGCACAAGTACAGAGAGGTGAGTGAGAAAAGCTTGAGACAGCATATTGTAATTTATAGTCTTCCTTGTCAGTGTGTTTTCCTTACAAAGAAATGGCTTGGGGTCGGATCAGAAAGCATGCAGGTGGAAATCAGGCAAGTACCACTGGGCTGCGGTCTCTTGTGAAATGCACTGTGTTATGGTCCTAGGCAAGGAACTAAAAAGGCCCTGGTTAGTTTGGTACCTCTGTCCACTGGAAATAAATATTTTTCCTAAAACCTTCCCTCCTTTTTCTGTTTTTCATGATTTGGTTTTGCTTGGCTTTCTTTTGTTTACATTATACTTTTTGATCTTTGAGGGCTACGGAGCCTGACCACCTGAACGCACAGTCCTCCCCAGTATTTCTAGCTACTCTAAAGTATTACTTTAAGAAAACGTATATGCTGGGACAAACTTAGCGAAAGGACTGATTTTAAGAGTGGCTGTGTTTGTTTTCTGGACCAGCTGCACAGGCTTCAGAGGTGAATCCCAAGTGTCCTCTGAGACTCCAGAAATCCCTTTGAATAAAGTTCTGCATGAAGAATACAGTATTATGAAATTTCAAGGACAATTCTTCACTGCTTTCTACTTTCTATAGGTATTTTCATCTGGATAAACTGAAAAGAAGGAAGGTTTCCTCATGCGGTTATAAGATGGAGGAGAACTGAAATGGAAAATGAAATAAATCACTCTGTTTTGACTTGTGAGTAATAACTGCTGAAGCCAACCTTTCCACACAAAATGCTCCACTGGTTTATGTGGCCAGGATGTTTTGCCACCAAAATCTAGGTGGAGTCAATTGAAATCTGTCCTGTGGGTTTTGCGGTACGTTAATATGTTTTCTAAATTTAATATACTCCCGGACAGAAGGATTAAATTCCTGAAGATAGCAACTCCTGTGTTTTTTCCTTTCTCCTTTTTTTTTTTTTTTTTTGCCAAATAGACCTACATAGAAAGGTCTCTTACAGTTTTCACTGCTTCCTACCACAGGCTAGTCATTGAACCTAAATTTAATCACTTTGTCCTTTAGTGAGTGGTATTCTTATGTCTAAAAGAGTGAATGACCACTAAAATGAGGATAAAAATCCTGAAAATGAGTGGATGAAGGAAGAGCAATCTTGGACATCTTTTGGATGTAAATAAAGACCAAGTGTTATCATCTTCTGGTGTCAATCCTTTCAAGAAATATGATTGGTGAGTAGCTCACTGGGGAATCATGAACTTTATTTCACTTCATGCATTGCTGAAAAACTCATCGGTACATGAATAGTTCAAAGAATCATACCAAAAAGTGACAACAGGAAAGGCAGAACTATGATTTGTCTGGCAGTGTACTTCCTGATGACTAAGTATTCACAGCACACGAGTGGAAAAATCTGATACTTCACTTGAACGCCAGAGGCCATAGTCCAAAAAAACAATCTCCTGTAACAAGGAAAAGGTCATTGAGACTACGATTTCATTTAGCCTGTGAAAGTGTCTTCAGTTTTTCATGGGCACGAGGACAGGCATGACTTCAAATGCCAGACATGAAACTTTGATAGAGCAAATCTGGCGAAGGATGAATGAAAATTTACTATTCTATTCCCCAGAGAAGTAAAGCCTAAATAGCTTTAAAAGGTATCTGACACAGAGAAGAGAGTATTCACTTCTAAGGAAAGACGATATACAGATCTGCGTAGTCACATGGGTTCTACAAAAAGAAATTGCTTCTGCCTTTGGTTAGAGAAGTTCAGTATTACATTTCATCTATTCTGTCATTGTAACATACTAATAGCCAAGTGTGAAAGAGACAAAAGTATGACATTAATTTTAAAAAATCCATATGTAAGTAAAAAGTCACAAATAATTACGTTATGGATTCAACAACAACAACAACAAAAGTTTCAAAGTATTTATTTGGGAGTCAAACCAAAGAGTGGGGCTTAAACCACTGCTCCAAAGTTCTGTTTAACTAAGGCCAAAACTGAACAATCTGAGCCACTGCTAAACTTCAAATAGATCTGAAATTGAAAACGGGATGGTTTGCCTTGCTCCCTGGTAAACACTCATACCTTTACAGACCTTTCTGTTAGAGGTTAACCTCTCAATCCTCTCTCCATTATTTGTCAAAGACTGGTAAGGATATGAGCAATTCTCTAGAAAGCCAGTAAGACTTTTAAGGATGATAAAAAGAAAATAATGCACACACACCATTTAACTCTAAGGAACTGGAGGCCAGACCACAGCCTTTTTTTTAAATACTGCAGTGTCTTCTAACCTACTTGTTCCTCCGGGACGATACCTGTAAGGATAGGGAATGCCTCCTCTACATTTAACAGTGTGTTCCAAATACTGCTTAGCACCACAACACATAATTATATTTAATAAAGACATCAGGATAACAGAATATACTGTTCTGATGATGGAAAAGGTAGAAAATAAACTATAGGATGACTTGCACTGACTGAAACTTGGATTTGTGAAGCTGGTGATACTATAACCAGAGATGTATGTCAATAGTTTTACCTGCATAGTAAGTCCTTTTCAACTGTTTTAAGGTGTTTGTAGGTTCAACACCTATCATGACTTTTTCAGCATTTATTATTTCACCCACCTTGAAATAGGAATGAAAAGTGCCTAGATAAAAACAAAAACAAAACCAAAAACTGGGACACCATAGCTTTCAAAGGTAATTCCACCCGCTTTTTTCAAAAACGCTTATCTGTCACTTATCTACGATCCTATTCTACAGTGAATTGTAACAGATAACCTGGCAGTTTCTTAAGACAACAATGAACAATTGAGTTCATTTTAATTCTCCAGTACTGCACGGTTAAAATAAGGCACAAATAGTTCCTATGTTTGAAAAGCAACACACTGCGATGAAGCAAATACGAAGTCCTTCCATGCAAAGAGCTCTTGACCCATAATTGAATTACAGGGCATTCTGTGCCCAGTGAAAAAGACAAGGTACTTGCCAATGAAACTACCATTATAATTTACTCAACATTGTTCTACTGTGCAGCTCTGGTAAGAGCAAAGCTGGAGACAGAGAAAGGGGAAATGAGTTTCTTTTTTTATTGATAAGCTCAGCCATGCATGGAGGAAATGGTTTTGCCAAGTTTTCTTTCACTTTCTCTTTCTAATCTAGTAACATTTTTCTAGCAGCATTATCTTAAAACAAGCCATACCTGAGGTAAAGAAAAAAAAAAACAAAAACAGGCCGAACGCTCTATAAGCACTGAAGCACTAAGAAAAAAGATCTACATCTCATATAAAAGTATCTGTCAATTAACTTAAAAAATTAAAGGCTTTTTAACCCTCTGAAGTGAGTTTTTTCATTCTTTGAAACTGGAGTGCTGTCAACTTTGCAAAACTGAGTTGTTGGTAAAATCAGAAAGTCAAGAATTAGCATTTTAGGAACTACCAAATATAACTAAATTTGATTTCTGTGAATGCCCAAACAATTTTTACATTGTTGATTTTTTTGTCAACAAAGCACATGTATGACATATCCCTGTATTTTTAATCAAATTACTTCACTGTATTCCTTCCCTGAAAGGCTAAACTCTACTGCTAGAATAACTTTATACCACCCTACTGTGCAAAGACCTATGACTTCTGTATTTGTATTTAAGTAAATTGGCTTATTTGTCCTAAGCCAAGACCTCTCTTTCCATCTGCACATCAAATGAAAAAGAAATTGTGTACTCTGATGCTATTACATCACCTGGACATCAGGTCTGGAAAGGCACTTTCCTTCTGCTTCAGATGCCTTCTTATCTTGGTTCCAGCCACTTAATTGGTTTCAAAGGTATCTAGCAGTCCTTAGGAAATCTAACTAAGGGTGTTTTAAGCTGACTCTTTTGATGTACTTTCACATCAATGTGCATCACATGATGTGCAATGTGCATCACATTGCTTGTGATGAGCAATGTGCTCAGCTGGGATTTCTCTTTTTTTTTTTTTTTCCTGGTTATAGCTTAGGTGCATGTTAGAGTCAGCTCACTAATAAAGAACTCAGTAATATCATTACTTTCTGCCACTGGTTCACTAGGTGATTTACCTTACCACAAGAAGACAAACCAAAGGATATAATTACTTGACATTAATTCCCTTCAGTGAAACAGGCAAAATACAGAGGTTGAAGGGATGCAGATTTGGGAAGTGGCAGCCATCCAAGTGGCTACCACTGCTGTAATTTCCAGATTTCTTTAAAACTACTGCCTTGGTAAAAGGCAATGCCCCGAGCAATCCCTTCAAAGCCATTGTGTGCACTCTATTAGGTATTGTGTATCAGATGTCTGCCTGGTGGATATAAATTTTCCTCCTGAAAGGAATAAATCTTCCACAAATAAAGGAAAGAGGAGATATGGTTTCTAAATGAATGATTCATTGTTGGAGGGCTCCGCTGTGATTTGCTGGAGTTGCTATGATACCTCAGTAGCAATGCCAACTCGCAATAGTCCCCAACGCTTTCTGGAAGCTCAACAAGCTGAAAAGGCACTGCTGAGGGGCATTATTTCTTTATTTTTTAAACAGGACGTGTGCATTTACCATGAAACTACTTTTCATCTCCCACCTTTCTCCATCAGCTGGCTTGAAATTAGTTATAGCCTTGTTTTCCTCTGGAGGGGACTCTGGAGGACTAAAGGTTATAAACAGGAAGGCAGCGTATGCTGAGAAAGATGGCAGGATGCCCCAAAACAGTAATTGAAAAAACTCTCTCACTGTGCCTGCCAAAACTTGGGTTTGGGCCTTTTTTTGATAAAAAAGAAAAATATTGTCAACAACTTTCCATTGCATTGGAAGAATATGTGGCTTTGCCGATTCATGTTTATCCAGAAAAAGAATGAGGGCATACGGTGTATATTCTTTGTGAAAAAGCACAGCAAAGCTGTATGAGAATAAAGTTGGAATTTCTTTTGGGAATTCTCACCTTTAAAACTGTAACTGTAGTAAAACCTGTCTTTGAGCAGCATAAAAACTGCATCTTGCACACGCTGTCACCTTAATAGGGCTGGCCCTAAATAAAAATTGGAGCACCTTGCTAAGTAACAAAAATTGATAGCAGAGATGGGAGTGAGGAAGAAAGAAATTAACTACCAGCATACAAATTTGTGACACACTGAACTGTGGGGAAAATTCTGAACTTAATTACTATTGTTGCTGAAAGAAATTTGGCTTCTATTCTAAAAGATTGTGACTGTCCTAAGAAGAGGAACAACTAATGTCACATCCTTCTCACAGATTTCAGACTTTCAGAGAAAGTGAAATAACAAAATTAATTTAACAAATAAGTAATGCCAGAGAATCATTTCACAAGGATCACTGATGATAAGAAGTTAACAGTCACTAGATAAAGACTACTGAAGTATACACGTCTCCTGTGTTGCAAAGCCAACTTGATTTTCTACAAAGAGCTGTTGCACATGCTGCCTTCTTTCTTTTGAAGTTCTCATTAGTCCTTTTAAATCCAGAAGACAGATAATGCTATGAAAATGGGAAGTCAGAGGGGACTGCTACTAAAATGTCTTTTTCTCCTGCCAAGTCACAAAGTGCAAATAAAGAAAGTAGGATGGAAAAAACAGAGTAGGAAAATTGCTTACAGAGAATAGTTTAGATAACAGGGGGATGGATACCCAGATTCTGCTACTGAAAGGAATTGAAGTAATTTTTAGTTAGTCTTAGTTTTATTTATTTATTTTATTTTTTTTAGTTAGAAGAGCTGAAGTTTTTAGTTTAGTTTTAAAGAAAGGACAGATTCCTTTCTGAACTGGTGACTGATCTGGCATGAGAGCCACCTTTGTGTGATTCTTCAAAAAAACAAGTTGCTTCTTGCTTGAACTCAAATTTAGTTAAATAGTGTGCTTTTAATAGGTTGCACTTTTTTGACTGACAGCCATGTCACATTTCACTTTTAGTGCCCCCAGAGAAATGACCAAGATTGATGAGATACCACCAGACCTGTTTTTGTAGGGCAGAGCTCCATTGTAATATTTTTTTTCTTAAATATTTTTTTTAAGTTGCCGGTAAGTCTTCTTTGTATCACAACTAAAAAGTCTGACTAAGTTACAGTAGTGGGCTCAGAAGTACATTCATGAACTTATCCATATAAATGACTTCTTGAGAAGCAATTCACAGTGCCCGCCTCCTTCCTGCCTGTTCTGTAAGCTCATCTGTGCAGACTACCATTAAGAGATTTTCACTATGACGACCAGGACTGGCTTATTACATAGAAGTATCTATGAAGTTAATATTATTACTACTGAAGTTCATACAGTGTTCTTGTCTTTAATTCCATGGGTCATTCCTGAGCCCTAACATTACTGTATTTTATTCAAAGTAAGAGATTTTTCTCCCTTTATTGCTGTTTCCTACCAGTGACTGACTGTTAACTAGCTAATTAAAGCCATACAAAATGACCTCAGCATTACATGATAGGAACAGATAGGCTTCAAAAGATACAACTTGAATCTAAATGTATGAAAACTGTTGATGAGTTGGTTTGTCATTTTAGAGTTTGCTTCTGAAGCTGAAAAAGTAGATGTTTCATCCTTGGGCTACAGGCTGTTCTTTATTTTTTCAAGTCATATTCTTCTTAGTGTTTCCTCTTGGTATTGAAATTTCTGAAGAAACTGTGCTTCTGACTTCCATTTCCTTTTGTTGCTTGGTAGTAGCAACCCAGGAAAGGAGAGAGGTTAAAAGAAAAAAAAATAGTAATACTTAGGAGAACATAGAAGGGAGTTACCAGCAGAGTAAGGAGGAAAGTATGCTTTCTGAATGAATGCAGTACTTCCCTACATCATATTTAGCCTTTGGCTAGGGCCAGCCCCATGGATGGAGACACTTCAAAGAATCCTAAGGGCTAGACAGAAAACGGCATGAACTGATGAGAGTCTTCCCAGATTGTCTTCCATCCTTTGCTTTCCTTCTGAGGACCAAAAATTGATGTACACAACACTAACAATAGAGATGGAGCTACATTTATTATGGTGGCTATTCTGTTGTATTTGTGTTGTCATCACAGGGACTGAGTTGCATCAAAGAAGGCCATAACATTAAAGAGGGGTCGTCCCTCAGAAGTCATTCCTTGAAGTGTGTGTGAAAGGCTGTAGGAAGAAGGCAGCTCTCAGGTAAGGCTGTGTTGTTGCTACACCTTTTCTAATGTAGATGGGGGGAAAACTGCACAAATAAATTGACTCGGAGACCTGAAAGACTGAAGTGGGAGAAAAAGAGATCTTCCTTCCTTTGCTGCTAGTATTGAGAAAGAGCACCTTGCATTTTTCCCCCTAGTTGGTAATTCTTACTGCTCTCCTCTGACACCAGATTAATTATGAGTTTGGCACAATGTCTGAAAAACAGAGAGCAGTGCAGTGACACAGCGAAAAGAGAAGAGAAGAGAAGAGAAGAGAAGAGAAGAGAAGAGAAGAGAAGAGAAGAGAAGAGAAGAGAAGAGAAGAGAAGAGAAAATCAGAAGAAAAAATTGATTTGCCTGCATCAGCTGCTGAAATACAAATTACAATGGAAAAAAACAACAGCACCTTCAATGCAAGCCAAGCTGCTCGAACTGTAGAGTTTATACATAAAGGTTGCTCAGTCTAGGAATAGCTACTGCTGGAATTTATTACATTATACCTAGCTTAACAGGAACATCCTTTGTCAATAGCGGAGATAAGAATCATTTTTTCACTGGGGATATGACAAAGGAGAGGCAATAAATGACGACAGCCATGATACCAGCTGTCCTAGAGGAAGAGCTGTTGCAGCAGCAGCCACCCTGGTGCTGCTGTGGGCAGAAACTTGTGCCCATGACACACGAGCACCAGTGGCTGTCAGTGAGGTGGCTGTCAGTGACCGTGTGACCGCCCGTGTCCCCTGGGGTAGGATGCAGGCCTGTGGCCTGCCGCCACTGCCACTGCCTCTCCCTCCTCACCTCCATGGCGCCGGCCCTCACAGCCTCCGCCAAGCTTGTTATGGAGAACATCTCGTCAGGTCACCGTGCTTATGGTCGGTACCTCTCAGCCAGGTTTCTTAGATCCCACCTGCACACATCGCAACAGCTTTAAGCATAATGTTGTAAGAAAGGCATGGAGTGAGACCCCATCTGTGGCTGACACAAGCTAATGCGATGTGCCCCTGGGTTCCTGATCTAAACACCGTGTATGACAATGGCATATTCATATAAACCGAACCAGGCACCAAGTGAAAAGAAGAGCTCTGCATCTAAGGACTGTTCTCCATCAGAAAGTGACACCTGATGCTCTTGAATTTAACTTAAATAATATTTTAAAAGGTAAAGGACTCTGTAGCTCTTTCACTGCTGAGAGAAACAAAGCCCCAAATACAGGCCCACAGTTAATACAGGTGCAGCACACAGAGACGTGCCTGTTTGTAGGAACACATATACTCAGTCAGCAGTGGGATGAAGCAAAGACTGTTTTAAAAAGGAAGGTCAGCAAGTGACAGCATCGTGCCAAAGGATGAGGTGTTTAACAGAGAGAAACAGGACATGGAGATCTTAAGGAATAAAGAATAAAATACTACAGAAATAAAGAACACCCTATGCTGACCTTCACTGTGTGGATTAGGACACCCCATTTTTATACACAAAAAATTGTGATTTTCAGAGTGTAATTTACAAAACTAAAAAGGTTGTGCAAACCACTGCAAAATACAAGCTTAATGAAACTGAAGTTCATCAGATTTAGATCTGAATCCTAAAAATCTTTTTAACAGAATAAAAGGAAACTGATACTTACCAGTATCATTAAAGCCAGACCTCTTACACAAATATAATGATTTTGTGTGTGTTTAGAGAAGAGTCATATGCACAAAGTACACACCTAAGTTTATGGGAAGTAATCTGTCTTCTATGCAGTTTAGGTATTTAAAAGACAACTTTGCTTAAAAACAGCAACAAAAAGTATGACAAGCCCAGGCCATTCAGCATTTGCAGGGTTAAATTTTTTTGTAAAAACAACATCGTCATGCTCTTATATCTGTAAACCTTCAGCTGGTTTCTAAGACCCACTTCTGAGATGACCAACCAAATAATTTCTACGATATGCATATAGGAATTAACAACTGACATCAAACAAATCACACTAATTGATCTCCTTTTTTAATATACACTCGAGCTGACATTCCAGTTGGTGGTTTTTCCTCGTGCAATTAGGAGTGGTTTTTTTTTTTCTTTCTAAAACCTCTCCAGACAATTAGGCACCCAGCTGCTACTGATTCTCAGCAGCCTCAGGCAGCCTAAATCCCTCAGCTGATGCTGGGCTGGGTATTGATTACCTTCCCAAACCCTGCATTATCACCCCTCAGTTAAACTGAGAAATTTCACAGTGAAATAATCGTTGCATGTCTTGTTGAACACTTTTTTTGGCAAATTGCAATACAGTGTATGAACAACCATTGCTTTTCTCTTTAAAACGCAGATTAAGAACACCAATGGTCACTGAGAAGATGCTGGAAGGCGCCCACCAACACAGTGGTCTCACTGGCTGCATCACGGAGCGGCAGGCAGCTGGCTCACAGGGCCTCAGCCATGTTGCTCCTGCTGGCACTCCTCCTCTGACAACCCAAACTCCATTTAATCAACGGAAACATTTATTTGCCGTAAACTGGTACTAGACCAGGTTATATACCTCGAAGAGAAATTGTTTGTTTTCTTCTGCAGCAGCTTCTGCAGTTGCTTACACCTGAAAAAGTGATCACAGTAAGCCTAGGTTGAGGTGGAAAAATAAAGGCACGCACGGCTTTTCCGTTCTGTCAGGGAACAGTCCACAGCAAGCTCCTGCTGCTGGCAACACCAGCGTGAAATGGCTGAGGGACGCAAGCCCTTAGTACCTCTCAGGCCAGTGCAAGAGAAGGCCAAGCACAACAAACCCAGTGTATGCGGAGGAGGGAAGGAAGTGGTCTGAGAGAAACATCTCCATGTGTACGGCGTAATCAGTTTTGGTCCAAACTAAGCCATGTGTACGGAGGTAAAAGAGCAAGACTAGAAAAACACATTGCAGAATTATGCTATGAAGAATTTGCACTAAATCAATCCTAATGCACTCCTTAAAAATAGTAACTCCAAGAGGACTGCATTTGGCTTAAGATACTTATGAAAATACTTATGTTTCTGAATGAAGAAGTGACAAATACTCTGAAAGGCATCCTAGCAAGCACCCTTTTCTCTAAATCTACTTATCTTTTTCTAAATTGAGTGGACAAGCAGTTAACCTATTAACATGGTTGCATACTCCCACAATATTGCATTAAGATGTTTACTTTATCTTTTTGAAGTATTTTCATTAACAGACATGCAAGAATGTTTCATGTCCTCCAGAGGGAATTTATGACTTGTTATTATGCAGCTTTAATAATTTAAATGCCAATGTAACAATCCAGGAATGGAAACTGAATGTTCCAGGAATGTTTCAGTGAATTAGTAATTGTGATCGGCTTGTAATTGCTGGTTATCCCAATGAGTTTTGCCCCGACTAGTTAGGTGAATGGCATTCACTGAATAAAAGAAATTTGGGACTAATATTAACTTAATGAAATTCGAATGAACAGTGGACTGAACTTTCCAAGAGGTTTCTGAATCTCTTTAGCAATTGTATAAATAATTGCAGAGGTTCAGCATATGGAGCAAGAGACCTTACTTCCAAAGCAGTGCAAGGGCAAGAGCAATGTACTGCTGTACATGTAAATAAGGTATTCTGTTACCAGGCACTTACATTACAATGTCAACACAAATACTGTAGCTAGGGAAAGGAGAAAAGCAAGCAGGGTTACACGGGAAGTAAGTTGGAAAGAAGGCAAGGTAGCAGAGTGATATATCCTGGGCAGTTTTTGTATATACTAAAAAAGATTTGAATGTCATATGGGACATGCTGCGAAATAATATGTTAATTTGGATGTGATTTTCCTACAGATTGTCCCACCCTGTCTTTTCTCCTTCAATAAGAATTGTTTCAAGTAAAGAATTTGTGATTTGCAGGAGGTAATAAATAGAGAATCAATGTAGCTTTGAATGAGCAGATGCTGGGTTTCTTGCATAGCAGGCTGAGAGGTCAGATGCAATCATCAAACAGTACCAATAAAAAGCCTGTGAAAAGAGGTACAATTACACAGGAAAACATAAAAAGAAGAGGCCAAGATAACAGATGGTTAAAACAAAAGATGAATAAACAAAACCGGGGAAGACACCTAACAAAGGAAAATGTATGTAATAAAGAGTGATGAACTGTAACACAGACTAAAGGAAAGATAAAAGGTAAGAGGAAAGCAAAAAGGTAAGAGGAAAGCAAAGGCCCTAAGTCTTTGCCAGGGAGCAGTCACTGTAGATGATGAAATTAATTTCACTGAAATGAAATGAATGTCTGTAGTGAATTCAAGAGGTGATTCATGAGCTAAAGACATTAGATAGGTCAGCTCTTGCAGATGAGCAGGTCGGAGCACTGTCAGGCCAGGAGCTGGAAAACAATGTTTTACACAGGGAAATCGGAGAGATGTAGCTGAAGGTGCTGAAGGAAGGTGAATGGCAGCACACATGAGTAGGAAGTATTTGGGATAGGCTTAATAGAAAAACAAAAGATCACTTTAGTAAAACTCACTACAGATCATGTCGGACAAAACATGCATTTTGGCATCCCACGCTGTGACACAAGAAGACTTACACTTGAGACTGAATCCATAAACCACGCTTAGTGACTTTTTCTATTTACCTCTGAGACACATTCAACCACATTTGATTGGCACTGAGTGTCTTCATGCCTGACCATGAAATAATCTCTTGAGGCATGCACAAAGCTGCTTTGAAGTCAGTGGAGCACTAGAGGCATCTGCTCATATGCATCAAAATGTGCAGGACCACATAGCATAGAATGCTCATTCTTATTGTGAAATTATTAATCTTGTTTTCCTATTTTCCTCCACACAAAAAAATGTTAATACTATTGGAGCAAGAGTGAAGCAATTCACACACCCTTCTTAACTGCTATGGAAGTGAAAAAGTTAGCTTCAAAATATCCATGCTTAGACATAGTGAAGTCTGTATGTCTATGTCACTTTGCTGTCACGCAGAATCAGTTTGGCAATCATACAAGCAAAAGATCTTTGCCTTTTCCTTGCTCTGTAATGCAACTTATCATTTTTGCCTAATCCACCATTCAAATCAGTGTAGAAGTACAACATAATTGGTAAGACTAGGAAGCCACTTTTATTCCAGTGCACACTTCTAAGTGCAGCAGTCACTTAACCATTTCTACACATACTTCTCCTAAAATACCAATAGTGAGAATTCGGTGTCCTCTAGAAAGAATAATACTGTCTGGCTCATTGCAGAACTGAGGAGAGGCAAGGATTGTATTTTTCTTTATCACTTTTCCAGTCCGAGAAGCCTCAGAGCTTTATATGGGGATGTAGCATGACGGCAAGGTCTACAAATTTAGCTGCTATGAAATAGAAAATAAAGTGGTAGCATGTAAGAGAGAGCTCTCTCCTGCTTTTACAGGAGTGCTTCTGAAGGGAAGGACTGGGTCAAGAAATAGGTGAGGCCACAGGAAACTGTCCAAGAGAAGGGCAGGAAAAATCACTCCAGAAAGAGACATGGGAAAGGATGGACTTGGTATCTGCAAGTTAAGGGGAGAAATGACATATCATTTATCAGGTTAGACTTGGTGGGCAATATTAGGAGGTTCTATCTGAATACTGCTATACTTCTGCTATTGCAAGTGGTTTTCCTCATTTGTATGGAGATGATCAAAGGTATCAAATCTACTGGTTGCTTTGAGGCAGGAATTAAAGTGTTTCATGAAAAAGAATGCTTCCATATTCTTGGAGCTGAAACTTTTATGTTTATACTGAATGACCGAGTTTTCAGAGCCCTAAGATAAAAAGGGAAATTGCAGAACCTTGCCTGGCAGACTCTAATTCTGTTGTAGCTTGTCCAAAGAGTCAAAGACAATGGAATGGGAATTAAGGTAAGGTGAGTTGGAAGAAATAGTGCGGATAACATCTCTGTCTCCTAAAACCAAATTTCACAAGAGGGAGGAGAGGAGATCATCTTTAAGTGATGTTAACACCATATATGTCATGCTATGCTAATCACTGGTTTGTTAAATGTTGAGGATGGTTTGTTATTTGAACATGTAGGTTTACACATTAACAAATACTAAGCTAAAATCTGAAGTATCAGCAATCACTGATAACAGCATGCAGAAGAAAAAACAAATGAAAAAACAGGCTATCACATTCGGATCTACTTGTCACCCCACAGCTCCTGAGTGCCCAGTCAACTTTAATGTTTTTTTTTTTTTTTCTAGATGATGATAGAGAGCATTTCCAGAGTCTTATGCTTCACAGAAAACTGTTTGGATAGGGACCTGTATATTCTTATTTTCCCTTGGCCTAGGGTACCTCCACAGCTGAACCTTTCTCACTGTTCTGGTAACCTCAAGACACGCTTCTCTCACGCAAATTCACTCTGTTCGCATATAACAAAGTAGAACTTCTTGGTCCAAGTGTACAGTTGGAGCTATTCCTCGCCCCGTACAGTTGGAGCTACTCCTCGCCCCGTCCAACCCTGCATGCTTGCCTTTACAGATGCACATGTGCACAACCATTCACATTTGTTTAAGCACTTGACTTTCCATTTTCTTTGCATTTGCTAGTTGGTGGTTTGAAAGTGCAGGAGCAGATAATGCTTGTGATATAGCACAGAGATTTTGCAAAAGTTTCTTTTACAGTTGCACAAGAAATAAATAGAATTAGACAAAATAAAAATTGCCGTTTGCATTTTCCAGCTCTGGAAACTTTCCTTTTGATCATTGTTTGCTAGGGAATTTGGGGCTTTTGGAGTATTCAGGGACCTTCACTGATAAAGCTTTGCCTCCTGAATCTCTTTTTTTAAATGGCTGGCAAGATAAGCTCTCTCTGATAACCAAGGGTCACTGAGGTTTAGTGACCTTCCACAGGCACCCTTGCGACATCACTGCTTGGAACTCCATCCAAATCTGGACTGTGGGTGGAGTTAAGATAGCAAAAGGAGGGACGAGGCTTGCAAACAAAATGGAGCTTACTGTATAATAACGGTGTTTACATGGAGTTCATAACCTCCAAAACAGAGCTCACACATTGCATTTGCCCCACACAGCCACAAGTGAGAAGTTCCTTCTCCAGTCCACAGCAGTCAGTACCCATGTTCATAATGGGGAAAGAACAGAAACAGCAATGGTGCTAAACCACATTTGTCTGCCACAGTCAGATGCAATGTGAACACCAGCCTTTCTTTTTGGCGTGGTGAGTGAAGGGTGAAGGGAGGCATTTTACCTCACATATTACTTGGTAAGCTTTCTCTTTAGCCTGGATGAGCCCCTCAACAGCAACACAAATGCATCTTCTGAGGATCACCGGAGCACCATCAGGCCCACAGATCTGGGGTGCAGAGGCAGTACACCCCTGCCTCTGCCCACTACAGGTCGACCAGGACAAAGTGCCTGTTCTTTGACCATAGTAGCCACAGAAGGGTATCTGCTTTCAAGGTGGCACATTTTCTTAATTCACTCTGGTTTAAAGGCTTGACTTGAATTTTGGCAAAGGGCAGTTCTCACTATGTCAGTGAAAAGCAGGAAACTGGCTGTGAAAAATCATGAAGAGAAACTTATGAGAGAAAAAAAAAGAAATGATGCTCTTATCTCCCAGTGCATGTTTACAATATCTTATTTATATTCTGCCTTTTAAAGATCACTTCTGTTTTCAGATACAACCTCATTCTGCTAGCAGCAGCCAGACACACAAAATGGCCCAGAGTTCAAAGCAGGAAAAATCAATACACAGATATCATTTTATTTCACGTATACAATGATAGGCTAAATTTGCTTCTGTGTAGCAGCCTGCAGCTCAAGTGCACTATTTACATCATAAGTGTCATTTATTTTCAAATACTTTTGGAATGGGGAGGCAGAAATTGAGCAGAGTGGCAAAGCACTTGCATCACACAGTACAGTTTCAGGTACTAGACAGAGCAGATGAAGCGGTGACAGTAAATTACTAACAAGGAAGAGAAACCTGAAAACTGAGTTCTTAATCATTGCAAGCTTTCAGAAACAAATTATAATTATCATTCTATCTGCTGAAAGTACTCCTGTCTCTGACTTTTAAGTCCTCAGCCAACTCAACTCATTAAGCAAGAATTAGTGTTAACACTAACGAGCTTATTCTAACAGGAAGTACCTGGAGGGGACTGTGCTGTCACCAAGTCCTCCTCCGTTTGTCCTTGCACCCCAGTTCACAGATGTGCTATGTTTTGACTTGGTTTGCAGCACACTTACGGTCAAGTTGCCAAAAACAGGTTTGGGCCCTAGGTGAGAGCAAGAGTGTCAGCAAAGTGAACATCCCCCAGTGGTCCCCAGCTGAGGAAGGAAAGGAGAGAAAACGGTTTGAATAAGAAGTCCTCAGAATTGGCAGGGAGGAGGTGCTTCTTGTGGGAAAGACGGAATTTCCTTAGGACTGTGAGGTTCTCTGAGACATGCATTCTATTCACATTTCATCTTAAACGACACTGCCCACAGGGCTAAAAATTACTGGAGTACTGACACCTACCCTGAGACTGCAGCAGCACTCCACCTTGTAGCGATCAGTGCTACCCAACTATGGGAAGCAGTGAATAGGTGGCAGTTCAGTGGAATATCAGGTCAGCCTGATACTTAGAGAATTCATTACATGTTTCCAGAAGAAGCATGACTCAGATACATGTGATCAAGAGCATCTGCACAGGAATTGGAGACTGATGTTTGCCAGAAGGCACAGCACAAGCTGTAGAAGCAATGAACTCAGTTGAGAAGGTGCCTCTTCAGATTAATGTAGGAAACAATCGTTTTATCTTTCTGACTATGGCTGTAACCGTAAATAAGTGATTATAGTTCCAATGTCAAACAATATAAAGAAGAAAAAAAAAAAGAAAGAAAAAATAAAAGAAGAAAACAACTTGTACTTTTTACAGTTCTTTTTAATCAGAAGATGCCAGGTTCTCAGATACTAAGATACTACAGTCTATATGACCTAGAATGAAACATGGCATTAACATCCAGAGTACTGTCACTGAACTGCAGCAACACTTATTTAAACACAGAAACTGCACTGCCTTCAAAGTCTAAATTCTCTGCATACAGACACAGTGAGCTGGCCAAGATATCATAATGAAATAATCCTTTCCTCTGCACAAGAGCACTTAATAGTTTTTATGTTAAGCTTTCCTTTAGTATCTATAAATCTGCATGTTCACTACTTAACAGATACTGTAATTCTATAGTAAAAGAAGAAGCTGAAATACACACTCCCTAGATGTGGATGAATCAAGAAGATCACTAGAATTGTAGAGTGGAGTTATTGAATTTTTTTTTTTTAGTAGGACTGTGTTTGTTCAGGGTTATATCTTCTCATCAGCAGCAACTTTTTCTTTAATCTTTTTTTCTGAAACATAGTACTGCAACTGATCCTGTTTGCTCTCTACAGCTCTCATATAGCCTTTCTGACTTTTGAGCTGTCTGAGGTTTGTTCATGACTTGTTAGTAAATTTGGCTGGACTAATCCTGTTTTCTGTTCCTGTGATTAGTTTTATAAATATAACTGCGGCAATAAAATACTGAAACTGAGTTTCTTTACTCATCCTCAAGAAAGAGGAGGAGCAAAATGCTTTCTATAGTTTCAGTGCAGCCTATCTCATGGCCCTCATTTGTCCTCTTTTGTTTAACATTGTTAAGAATGGGTATAGTCTGTAGTATATTTTCTTGCTCTTCTGTAAATAATTTTTATTTGTAACATTTGTTTGTACAGAAAATTGTGGAAAGGAGAACTACTCATGTAGACTTGTTCTCAAAATAGAATTTCAAATAGAAACTCACCTGACTCACTGGCTTAAGTTTTATTTTCCTGAAACTAGCATTACAAAGGATTGGCTTTATCTGAGCTTCATTCCTAGCCAGCATCTCACACTTCGGCATACTGAAAAGTAGCCTTTTTTTTGTTCAGCAGGTCTGAGCCTGTTCTTCCCAGCTGCCTCCACCCAGCTCCACCAGTGGGCAAAAATAACTTCTTCTGAAGGAGGCACTGCAGACAACATGCCATGGAGACCCAATGACGGCAGAGCCATCGTTTTCTGAGAGCTCTGAATCTTACTATAACAATGATTTCTCCCCAGAAGTAAATTTCAGTTACAAAGAAAGACCAGGCTATTAGACCAGTAAAAACAAAGAACATCCTTTGCCTTATTTGTCACTTTCATTAAAATCTGTGAGATTTTGCAACTGTTTTCTATAATTGACATCCTGCAACCTCTTTAGGATGATCTGCTAACAGTTCATTAGTAAAAATGCCTTTTCACACATTGCTGCTGTCTCTTTTTCTGCCAGTGGTGAGTGCTGGCTACCTTCCTTTTCATTACCGAGTTCTTGGTCTATGGCAAAAAAATCCTGGTGACAGAGTTAGTACAAGACAGAGGTATTTTCAAGGCAGCATTTCAACTACCATCTTCTTTATTCTTTCCTCTCCTTCTCTTCTGAAACACCATTAATATGCAGTAAATACTTGGTAGTGATTTCAGCTCTACACAACTGGAAGTAAATGAAGCTGAACCATATTATATGAAGAAATACAACCCCCTCACTACAGCACAAGCTCCTGAAAGACAGTGCAGAACTGTTAGAGCCAGTGGCTTTGATTGTACGAGAGAAAATGTAAGGGAACAGATGGTGTTACTCTCTGCAGGTGAAAAATGGTGGACCTTCATCCTAAATCCACATTCTTCTGACTGGTTAACAGACTGCTGTTTGAAGCCTTACATTTGCTCCTCTCGCCTGATCTTTTCTTCTTTTTTTTTTTTTTTCTTTTTTTTTCTTCTTTTTTTTTTTTTTTTTGTCTGAGTAAAGAGAGATTTGCTTATTGGCATATCCCAGACTCTTGAGTTTTATTTTGCTTTTTACAGAATAAGTTCTTTGTCCTGAAAGCAAAGAAATGTGATGACTATAGCTTTTGTTCCAAGATCTGGGCTGAGTTTTGGGCCATTAAGAGTCTTTCCAATTGTAAGATCTCATTCCCTCAGGCTTTCTATGTAATGGGTGATAAAGGAGTTGGAAAGCAAATTTATTGCCTCTTTTTCTTAAAGGTCTTCCTTTTCATCCTTGACAGTGGTAATGGGACCTTTACACTGATGCTCTTGGGTTTCTCCTGAGTGTCTTATTCTTCAGCGTCATTAACAAGATAAGTTATCCCTTCTAAAATCTCCTCCTCCTGTTCACTTTCAAGGTCATGTTTTTGCATGGCTTCAGTACTAACGTGCAGAAAGTTCCCACCGAGCGTATGGAAACTCTACAGGCTGTTTTGGATTAGGATTGCATTTATTTGTCACAGATATTCAGGTATTTTTTCTATGGGTATCAGACATTACAGACAGTCAAAAATTTCCAGTGAGCCTAAAAGAACTCAAGACGCTTTTGTGTCATGTGATACTCCCCTTCTTCCTTTTTCCCAGACTTCTGCTTCTCTGTTTACAGTTTGGAAGCCCATTTGCATGACATTCATGTTTCTAGTGAGAATTATTTCTGATGATTTCATAGTTTCAATAATGACTTTGAGCAATGACTGAAATCTCTTTGCACAGGCTGCAGCAATTTCTATTTGTAGACAGTCTTTGCTCTGCCTAGTTAACAATGATACAGAAAATTTCTAATTCACTACCAACAGTGAATGAAAAAGATCACAGTCTTTTTAGACTTGAAAAAATATTTTTTTCACATCCTAAGTACTTTGCTATCTACCTATGGCTTTCAGGAGCATAGTGACTCTTCAAGGAGGGGACGTATTCAGGGAAATGCCAAAACTGCACCCATTTTCCCATGCATGCAGTCTAGCACTGAAGAGTGATCATTAGAGAGGAAAAGGGCGCACAGCTACACTTCAGAAAGATTTCAACCTTCCTGAGTCTAGAATGTAAGCATACAGTAAACAGATTTGGCACTTTATTTGTGGAAGAATAAACTCTGCTCTGATGAACAAAAATATAAAAGCCAAAAGTCTTCATGTCTCGTGAGGGAGGACACAAGCTGAATGCAGCTGGATCCAGGTATTTCCCCCGTGGGAGAGAATCTGCCCAACAGAGTGCACTGTGGGAATTCCTACTTTCTTCTGAGGCATCCACAGCTGGGGATGGCTGGAGACAAAGGCTACTACTTTGCAAAAACCTCTGAAGTGCCAATGCTAATTAATCCCAATGTATTCTGGGGACAGGACTCCTCTCTTCGTTGTACACATCCAGTCCCCTTGCACACAGGCCAGGGCCTACAGCCAGTCCTGCAATACAAATGTCCCTTCACAATCATAAAAGCATGGGATTGCAAAACAGTCCTTGAGAATAAGAGTGGCAGGAGGATTCACCTCTGTACTCGTATGGCAGCAGGCAGACCCAGACAAAGCTATTGCCTTGCCCTCTCCCTGCCCACTTCTCCTTGGCAGTGTTGAACAAGGAGCAGGGGCAGAGCACCCAGCAGGTCGAAGCAGGCACCATGCACCTGATGCTCTGGCTGTTTGCTTCCATCTGAGGTAAGCAGAGTAATTAGACTGTGCTCAGTCAGCACTCTGACACTCGCACATACATGATGTAACTAAAAAGAATACAGAAATGCCCTAGCACAATACAATTCCCTTTCCCTCAACCATGATTTAGCCAGATGAGAATGCTAAATCTCTGAGACACAGAAGTAAGCCTCTAATGCTTCATCATTTGCTCTTCTTACAGGATGCATTGTCCTATTCACATCATAAAATTTTAAAATCACGTTTTTAATTAACTGGAGCAGCACAAATATGACTTCTTGGTCACTGCATTTATGCAGAAGCCAACATATTTAATGCTTTTGCTTCTAAAATACTACGTTTCTGAAAGTACTGCATGTTACGGAACTTGTAATAGATAGATTTTCTTTTAATATATTATTACTGTGATAGTGGTTGCTTTGCTTTCAGAAGGACCAAAGCAGCATAATTCAAATGGATAGAGATACACAGACTGTGATTTTCAAAGTGGCCTAAGGGATTTAAGCATTTGTCTCTCCATATAGCCTGGATGCTTTCCCCTCCAATGTTCTTTTGGCACTTCTGTACTTTACTAAGAATATGCTATAGCAGTGATGTTTAAAAGGATTTTCAAATCAGAAAGCTAGCCTGCAATTTGGAATGCTGGGGGAACACATAAGCAAAGAGAAAATAGGAAAGTATTTCATGTTTTGAGATTGTCCTAAATCAGGCTCGATGGCAATGACAAAGCAAACACTGAAGCTTGGCTTTGGTTTATCATTAGCATGCAAAACAGAAGAAATGAACAGATAAGCTACCCTGTGAGCAGTGATAAAAGGGCATTGCTAAACCCTTGTAAATTTTGTTTAACGTGTTACCTTTGAAAATACTTCGTTATGAACTTGAATCTACATTGTCTTCTCTCATTATATTTTTCCTCATTTGACTGAGCAGCCTCCATCCTCGAGCTCATCCCTCTTCTGTCACCCCCCACCCCCACGCTCATTCTGCTGGAGCATAAAATGAACAGAGCTTCATTTGTTCACCCGCGCCGGCACCAGCAGTAATGTCAGCACAGCTGAAGCAGCAGCCCTGCCTCCACAGCTCTGGGTGAGGGGACATCTTGCATTTCCGGGAATCATGCATCCTAATTAACTGCTGCTCCTCCACGAGAACAGCTCGTGGTTTTGTGGAGGTCTCAAGTAAGCAGGGATTTTTTTTTTAAAAAAAGGAAGAGGCACTGAAAACAGTATTTTAGAACTGCTGCATATTCAGAGAGATTTAAAAGATGTGCTATGAGAAAAGAAAAGTGTTCAAATTAGGGCTTAAACTGCACTGGCACGTTCTCTTACATAATCACTGGTATAGCATAAGCTCAAGCCAGAGCATCTGCTTTCTTGAAGCTCCACCCATGGACTCCCATTCCTTTATACCTATATACACATGGATTACATATTGTATATATTTATTATATATAAAAAATAATAGTTGTCTGTGCCAGGTTCTGCTTTCTCTCTTGCTATCATGCAACTTACAAGAGCATAGGCTTCAGTTCTCTGCTGTGCTCCAGGCATGCATGCAGCAGAATGGCTTTCATGAACTCAATAGTTCAGCTGAACCATGCAGTTCAGTTTGCCTGTCCCGGATCTTTCCAGATCCTCATTCTTCTGGTAACCTGGAGCCTTCTTCATTTCCAGCTTAAAAGTATTCACTGTTTACACCCAAATGTCACTACCCAGTTTGCTCTTGTTTGTGGGTGGGCAAACACCTTACCTTACCTACTTACAGAGAGCAACCTTATTCATGCTCTGTTCTTCTTTGCTAGGATACAGAAATCAAGCTCTTCCAGTTTCTCCTTCCCAGATAATAAGAAACAGAGAAACCAATAGTTGGAGGGTTTTTTTTGCCTAGTGTTTTGCACAAGCTTGAATTGACCTGCCTTAAGTATGCCTAGCCAGAACCGTGCAAAGTATCACAGGTGAAATCTCAGTTGAGGCATGTATTAATATTTTCTTATCTCTACTGGGAGGCAGGCCATCAGATAAATCCTCCAAGACCTCCAATTTTCTCTCCTTTATGTCATCCTCATGTATTTCATATTCTTCTCTTTTTTTCCCCAGAGAACAGTAGCCCTTTGTGTTAATATTTCAAGCAGCTTGCAGTGCCTAGGTAAACACCTATTCGTATTCATGAGGAGATGAACCTGCTTTGGTAAACACAGAAATCTGCAATCTGAACTCTTGAGAGCCCTACGCAAGCCAAAATCTATCTGCTTCTGAAGCTGTTATTTCACCAACTTTTTTATTTGGAGTACATTGTCCTAGTTGAATGTTCTGATTGTTGCCAGTACACTTGTCAGCCTGGTGCTTCGTTACTCTCCTCCCCTCTTCTGCTTTACTTTTTCTTCATTGTAAGCCTCTGTAGAAAGGCTATCATCAGTTTCTGTAAGGTGGGGAGATTTTCACAGAGTCTTAAGATCAATGTCAGGATTAAACCTGTTGTCAGAAGAGGTTTAATTTAGAACAGGTAATGGGTCTGACTCACACCATGCTATTCATGTAATTCATCCCTGATTTGGAACAAGCTTACTCGTTTACTTATGACCTGAAAATGTCTGAAGCCAAATTATATATAGCATTTTAAAAATATTTATAATGTTAAGAGTGGTTATAAACATCTCCAAAGTCCCTCAAGATGAAATTGTGATGCACACATTCACAATGATACATTTCTGCCTGAAACCTGTACTGACCACCTACTTCATGACATCTACAGTGCTGCACACAGTGCTTTCATACACATGTACAAATGATTGACTTTGACATGCTTCTCCCAGGTTTTCAGAAAGGATTGCTTCTAAAAGAATACGCCAAAGAGCAGAACTACTCTGTGATCCAGAAGAGGCTTTGGTGAGATTAGATTCCTTCAGTACTTCAACATCTTTATCTCTGACCTTGCAGGTAAGAAAACATCAGTGGTCAGCTTCAGCAATGAGACCTATATGGCAGGATGAGCTGGCATGTGAGGAATGCACGCAATGTTATTCTCGTCTGTGATCCAGAAATTGGCTTTAAGACTTAGCGAGAGAATAATCACCCTGACCTTCGTTTGCAACATCTTAAAAAAACAGTCAGGATAGTAGGCATTTACCACGTGCCATCAGACACCAGCATGCAAGGAGAAAAATTTCACTGCTTCCCCTACACAGCATTGTGCTGAGCAGGGATTCAAACCAAGCAACCAAGAGAGACCAAGAGGGAGCCACAGGTCACTGGCAGTGGCAGAGCAGTCATACCACATCTTGCCAGCACTGCAACATGCTGACTAGGAGAGAGGAAACCTATCTGAACCAGACTGACCCAGAGCTGGCTCTGGCACGGTGTGATGTGGAAAGAGGAATAAAGGTAGCTGGACAGCAAGTTTCCTGGTACTGCAACTGCATGTTTTGGGGAACAAGAAGAGGCAAGCATGGATCATTTGCTAGATAAAGTCTTGTAGCTTTGCAAAGCACACATTCCTAACTTGAAGCCTGGCTGTCTCGTATGAGATAAATACCAGGGCATAGCTTAGCTTAGCCCTAAAATCAAAGCACGCAAACATAAAAAAGATGGCAAGCTAAGCATTTCTCTTGCAGAGCTGGGCCTCTCATTTACAAGGGGGTGAGCAATGGGAACCTTGCTGTTGTCAACACGGTGGACAGTGTGCCTGCAAGCACAGACTCTGCAGGAAACCCCTGGAAAAGGCAGAGAAAAGGAAAATTACATTTAGGAGAGGAGAGCAGGTCAGCAGATACCTGACAATTACAGACTGCCCTGCAGAACAGGGCAGCGAGTTGGTGATGCTACAGGGGAGGCGCGGCGGCAGAGCAGCGGCTGCGCTGAAGTTCTCAGGAGCTGTCCAGTGCCGTCACCGCCCGGCCCCGCGCCGGCATGCTCAGCCTGCAGCCGAAGCCAAGCTATGCAACACAAACCACCACTTTTAAATAAACATCTATAAGCAAATAAAAAGCCAAAAATGGGCGGTAAAGGATGAGACTGAGGATGCTTGATCCTTTTGGGTTCAACTTGGCAGGCTGCAGATGCCAGACTGTCAGTGCTACATCTGTGCCCTACCATGCAAGGATTCAGTAGAAGGGAAAAAAGGACTGAACAATGTGCAGGGCTCCCTGTTTTTATATTCTATTTCTCTTTCTCAGTGGGATGCTTGCTTTCTTTCACAAAGGAATTGCAAAACAAAGGGACAGACACAGAAGACTTAGGCATTATAGAATCTTGTCTAGTCAAAACAGCAAGAAGTGCAGAGGTATTTGATGCTGTATGTCATGAAACAGAGGCACTACTCCTCATGAAGAGCAAATGAGAGATGCTCAGGCTAGGAGCTGACTTTGAAACCAACTCCCACAAGTTGCAATAATAACCTCTTGCAACATGGCTACTAATCCTTTGTTTGTAATCATTCCAAGCTATTTAGGCATCACTCCCCCCTATGCTGTGTCAACAGCAAAGTGAAACAGTGTTTAGGGTCCGCAATACTATAAGCCTGTTAAGAGTTAAAAAAAGTCACACCCTTTATTCTTCTGGCTGTAGAAATACATGGGCAATTTGCTTATTTCTTGCCTCAGTGCTCCATACCCAGAGTTCTCAAGAGATAAGGCAAACTCTTCTCGATATCACCGTATTCATGTGTATTGGTTTCTTTTGAGGTGCAGCTACTATTAATATCAGCACTTGAAAAAAGGTCAAGGATATTAGTGCGTCATGATTTTTCCTCCATGTATTTCTACAGTTCAGTGCAGATTATCCTTTATCGCCAGTTGGACTTGTATTGCTTAACATTCTTCTTGGTACTGGTCATAGAGAACCTGATGGCCTTCTTGTTAAGCTAAATTTATACTGGCAAGACTCCTTTGTCTACTTTTAACTTCTAGCAGGATGAGGGAGGAAAAAATGTCTAGTTTGTTATTTAGCAAGATACAAGCTATGAAAGTATGGCCCTGCAGCCACTTGGTATGTAAGCATCTCAGTGTTTTTTTGGGGGGGTGAAAAGCTTTCTCAACTTAAGACAGGTATTTGCTGGACACTGGGACTTCTGGGATGCTGTGATACCTCTGAACCAAAAGTTGCCAGGCTTTTTCCTTTCCTGCAGCTTCCCCCTTAATCTAAACTGTTCTTTCTTACCACTCCCTCATCCTGTTTCCCCTTTTAAATCAGTGGGTATACACCAAATACAACAGGCTCTACATCTGCACGCTACTGCAAGCCTGACTGAATCCTCAGAGCTCAAGTCACAAATATGCAGCTTAACATGAGGTTTCCTGACTAAGTCCTCAGGCAATGATTGTGCCTTTGCTAGCTATTTTCTCTTTAGTGAAACAACTGCCCACAATGTGGTAGGATCTTGCAGGTGACAAAAAAGGCAAGCCATGATCTGGAAAAGCTAGCCCACAACTCTACAGGCCTTTTCCGAACAGTGATTCAAAGCTCACCAATAGGTCAACCCTAAAATAAGAAAGTGTCAAGCAGGCTACCTGCAGTGTTTTCTCATAAATTTATTAAGGACAGAAACATTGGCCTCTGCACGGTATCAGCAGAAAACAAAACAAAACAAAACAAAAAAAACATTACTTATACCAAATCCAGAAGGCATTGCTGAAGAAAGCTCCTCCAAAGATGATTACAAAGCTGGAGCATGTCCTAACCAGTAGACCGTTGACTGCATCTCAGAAAGCTCATATAAGAACAAGACGGTGAATGCTGAAAGGTCGTCATGCTTTCATGCTTTGAAATAAAAAGCTCTGAAGCAAAATGACTGCTCACAAGTATATAAAGAACACTGGTGCAGTGATCAGGAGTGCTCTCAAGGTCACATTTTGAAAAGGTGAGATCCATGTAGAAAACCATTTATTCAAAAATAAAGCTGCATTTGCACATGCAACCACCACAATAGCAATGTAACCAGAGGTGTCTCAAACTGTAAGGGGCGTGCCACGCACATGTGAAATTACCTAAATAGCTCCATGCACAGCTCTCGCCCTTTCTGTAACCACCTTGCCTTGCATATAAGCCAGTAAGTAATCAGGACAGTACTTAGCACTACTTAGTGAGTAATTTTTCTATAAATGCGTTTTCATGCTTACAAATAAGACACTATATACATTTATATATGTATGTATCTTTTGTGTTAGAGAAGCAATTGAGAAATTTATTAACCTGTGGCAAACAGAAAGCTTGCTGTGTATGACTATCTTCACTGTCTTAAGGATCTGAAAAATGTTTTGTGGCTTGGACTTCCTTTCTCATCTAAAGCAAATGCTTAAGACTGTGAAATTGTCATGACTCAACATAAACACAGGGGAAATTGATAGTGCTGTCTTATTGAATTTGGGGCGCGGTGTTACCAGTTGTCTTCTGCTACTGAAGTGCAGAGAAAAATGGCCAGAGATGTCTCTGTGACTGTTACAGGACTGGGGATATCTTAATGGACTTCAAAAAAGTATAAGCAAGAGGTGGCAAAAATTAAAATTTGATGGGGAGGATGATCCAAACACTCAGATCGGAAGATTTATTCCCCACCACCTGTGAGGCAGCCCACAGACTGTGCCCTAGTGCTAGTAAATGGGGAAAACCAACTATCCTCTCAAGCACATCTCACGGTATGTTTGGCTCCGCCAGCTATCATTGGTAGCAGGTTTTAACTCCCCTCCTTAAGGAGTCTCTTGGGCTATGGTCAGTGGATTGCAAATAATCCTAGTGTTCTAAGCCACTTTCAAAATGACAGAGTGGGTGAGGAAGTGGGCCGGATTGATGGAGTAAGCTACAAAAGCTAATAACAAGGCGAGGGCCAAATATGCTGACTGACTGAGGCAATTGTGCTGTGAGCCCTCAGGGGAGCCAAGAGTTTGAAGGGGAGGAAAACCAGGAGAGAAGTGCTTGCCCACACATCCTTTCCAGAGGTTGAGACTGGAATCAGGGCTCTGAGCCTTGCCATTCTTCTATTACCAGCAAATTAACTGGGAAATCTACAGGCACAGGGCTTCTTTATGATGCCCCTGCCTGCCCGAGTCACACAGAGGTTTATAGCTACCTGTAAAGACCTGTACTGCAGGTTTCAATCTGGCCACAAAGCCATGCTGACACCCATGTAACTAAACTGCTTCAATATTTAAGAGACAACCAGGCAAGGCAAATGACCCACAGGACTGAACTGAAAGATTATTGTCTTTCAGGGCGCGAGGCTGGAAAGCAATGCGTGTGTTTTATGTCATCACAGGATCTGAAAATTGCTTTGTGTTTGCTGAGCATCTTCTCATGGCAGCTATGCCTTTAAGGTCTTTGAAACACTCAGCAAGCCTCCACTGCAAAAGGAGAGGTAAGATCTCTCTTACTTCCACACTGAGGGAATTCCAACACTCCGCATCTTTTGTACTGGAGAGCTTCTTGGATTTTGCTAAGCTCAAACAGTTTGCATTTTTTCTCCCCAGTTCTGTCAGCAAGACCCCAGAGTTGCATATTGCTTACCCAGGTAGCAAAGGACATGCTGTTCCCATTACATGCTTCTAAAATGAACTTGACAGGGATCTCACAGTAAATATTTTAATTAAGTACGTAACTCTGATTTCTCTCCCTAGCAAGGCATCTCTGTACATTGCACTTGGAGTTGTATGAAAAACAAAACGTTATCACATAAGAAAACTGTATTATAATCACAAAATCCAAAGTGGCTGAAATTAATACCAGAAATTCTGAACCTCTGAGTTGCAGCTTTTCCATACTCTAATTTGGTACGTGTAAGATACTAGGAAGAGGCCATGTTAGCAGTCCATAACTGCACTGCCCTTCTAGATTGTACTGAGTGTCTTTGAGGAGTACACAGTTGCCAAGTTGCCTGTCTCCCTCACCAGAAGATGTGGTCTTTAGGCTTGACCTATCACATGCAGTATGTTACTTCGATCATAATAGTCTTTGCTTTCAGTGATTCAGTGAATTTGGAACTATGTAAAATGTCACCACCATCTAAAGCCCAGGACTCTTCATGCCAACATATTTTTGAACTAAGTGATGTATGAGATGGAATGACTCCTGCTTTTTACTTGGAAAAATTATCTCAAAGTCTTTTCAGTCCAAATTGTGTTTAATTGCCTCAATCCCTCTCATTGCTCCAGGCCACATTCTTCTCCACAACACTGACCTAGCTAATGCTGTTTCCTCTCCTCCACAATCACACTGCAGTTCATGTTAACTGCAGACGGCTATCAAACTTCTTTTTTTGTCCAAGCTACACATGCTTCGTATCTATAATATTTCCTCTTATGTAACTGACATTTTATTCCAGGTTTGCAGAACTGAAAATGTGAAGTGTCTTCCTGCCCTGTAATGTTGCTAACTATTCATTTTCTCTTCAAATGTGCTAAACACTTTTTTATTGGTGACAGCGGGAATGGTAACAAGGGACTTGTGCAACAGTCTGTCTTTCATCTGTAGAGCTACAGGTTCCAGATCAAAGGATCCCAACTTCTTAGTGCACACTGGTATGCCACACCAATGAAAATCTTCATAACAAGCAGGGAGCTGCCTGAGGCCTACTCAACTCACCTCACCTTACTTGGCCATGGCTACAGAAACAGTAGCTGCCGCTCACTGACAGAGAGGTTATAAAAATAAGACACTGGTCACTGATCCACGGCAGAATGAAAGAGGAGCAAACACGGTCTGGGTAGGAAGCAAACAGGGAAAAAGAGCCTAATAAAATATAAACATAAATCCTATATTTTCAGGGAAGTAAATGTCAAATACTGCCACTAAAAACAAGCAAATAAAAAAAAACCACAACAAAAATAAAAGAATGCAGGACAAGAACAGTGGATGCAGCGAGGTCCTGCCCCTGGTACCTACACATGCTACCCATCTGAACCTATTCAGGAAAAACTCAGTCCCAGTTGAGATACATCAACTCCTCCCTAGGCCTATGCAGGTCAAAGCAGTGCAGCTATACAAACTTAAGGCCAGCACAAGAAAGTTCAAACATTATCTGCATCTCACTTTATTCACTGATTTAAGTACAAAACACAGATGAGAAGACAGACGACTTCCCTGCCAAAAGCCTTTCAAATGTATCTGTCAGCAAACATACAAACCTGCTCTGGCGTAGTGAGCTTTCAATAGATAGCCAACAGTAACCTGGACTGCATCAACAGTGGTGAGGCCAGCGGGTCAAGGGAGGCGAGTGTCCCCCTCTGCTCTGCTCTCATGAGGCCCCACTTGGAGTGCTGCAACCAGGTCTGGGGCCCCTGGCACAAGAAGGACATGGACCTGTTGGAGTGAGTCCAGAGGAGGGCCACAAAGATCAACAGAGGGCTGGAGCACCACTTCTCTGAAGACAGGCTGAGGGAGTTAGGGTTGTTCAGCCTGGAGTAGAGAAGGCTCTGGGGAGACCTCATTGTGGCCTTTCAGTACTTAAGGGGGGCTTATAAAAAAAGATGTAGAGTAACTTTTTACACAAGCAGGTAGTGATAGGAGAAGGGGGAATAGTTTTAAACTAAGAGAAGGGAGATTTAGATTAGATGTCAGGAGGAAATTCTTTACTCAGAGGGTGGTGAGGCACTGGAACAGGTTGTCCAGAGAAACTGTGGATGCCCCATCCCTGGAAGTGTTCAACAGTGGTAACAGTGATCACTCTTTCTCCAGCAGTAACACTCCTGCCAAATACGAAACAGTGAATTATTTGCATCATCTTGGGGAAAATAATTAACTATGGTTTCATACCATTGTAACACTACACTTTATTTTTAGCTAACTGCTGTTTACTCTCCAATACTTCTCTTTTGTCCTTTCCTAGCATGTTCTTGAAATGGGTACAGAAATCAATAGCATTCACAAATAGCAATGCTGTGCTTCACCATACTTTGGAACTTGAATATTCTTAGTTAACATTTCATGCAGGTGTTTCTATTTAGTAGTATATCAGAAAAGAACTAGTCAATAAAAACTGCATATGCAGACAAACTTTAAAGTACGGTAACAAAATTCTGTGGAAAACCTTCCACAGGAGTGATACCGTAGAGCAGAGAGAAGATGGAGAACTGCAGAGCTTTGCTGTTTCAGACACTGAAGTTCATGGGTCATTCAGGTCTCCTGTTCTTATGGCCATTCTTTTTTTAATTCTCAGGCTAAAGCTTATCTGAAAAGGCAGTAGCAGAGTCTAAAACCATAGCTACAGGAACATCATATTGGTGAAAATCAAGCAAGCAGAAGGAAGCGTAATCTGATGTTCTAGCTGCATACTAACACCCCTGCTTCCCCCTCCCCAGAATCCACAGATTTCCAAGTACAGAAAGGATGAGATACCAATACCTACTTAAATGAGCTCATTAAAATCTGAGGTCATTACAAATTTGCTGTATTTTTTTTTCACAAACACATGTTCTGACATGCCATTTAAACTGGAATTGAGCTTTGCAGTAATACATGTTATTTAAGAACATCACAGATTTCTGAAAGTAGCTACAAAGCAAAATCTGTTTGGAATTGCTCAGTTTTGTGCACCAAGGTTTCTGCATGAGTTGGCAGTTATATTTACATTTTCTATTTATACAGCAGCTTACATCCATGTTTTATAAACATGAAGGAATAAACTTTGTAACTGCCTTGTGAAACACATCACAATTTTAGAAGTGACAAAACTGACACAAAGAAAGGGATAAATGCCTTGTCTAGGATCCAGATAGCAAGTCAATTAATAGCAGGCATTTATAGTTTTAGAGCTGAAGCCTTGCATCTGTGCCTTCTTTGCATATAAAAACAACCACTTATCTTCAGTCATAAGATTGGTTGTGTCATACAAGCTTTTATATAGCACCAACTTATCCATGCAGCAACAAAAAGAGCAAAGATGAAAAAGAAATCAGTTCAGGACAAACAAAATGCAATCAGAAATCGGCTTTCTTGTTTTTGTAAAAATGCAACCAAAATTAATGAACAAAAATCCCAAAACAAATCAAACGGTCAGTTTAACTCAGACACAGAAGTTTTACTTTTGGGATTTCTTTCTATGATGCAGAATACAGTGGCTCAAACCCCTTTCAACATTTCAGTTTTGTAACTTATGTTTCAAAATTAGGCTCAGGGCATTTTCATCTTTCCTTATTGATGCTGTGCCCTATCTCCCAAACAAGCAGCTGAAGTGCTTGGCCACAACGTGACCCCTTTCCAGTGAGGGACCAGAACGTCTCCAGAGAGAGCCCTCTGCCCTAGGGACTGGGACTCGGGACCACTACGCAAAGTGGTAAATACCCCTGGTCTCCCACCACATCAGCTGATTTTCTGGTAGGGGGGGTTGTTTTCAGCCCACAGACTAAAAGTTTTATTTCAAAACAACCTACTGGGCAAATGCCATCTGCATTCATACTTCTGAGATGCACTAAACTTCCACAGAAACATAACTGCCTGGCAGGTGCTGAGTGAGATTGTTTCTCCCTCCCTCCTTCAATTCCTTCCTGGAAATAGGTTAGCTCTCCAGCTACGCAGCTAGCCAACTACTTCAAACATGCTCAGGCATCACCAAGAACAAAACCTGCCAGTTCTTAACAGTGAAGTGTTAAGAAAGCCCACAGAAACCATTATAACCGTGCTTACACAGCCATGTGGAAAGCAACAGGGGTTGGAAGCAGGGAACTGATGGATTTTGTGAAGGAATAAGAGGGTAGGATTAAAAAAAAAAAAGTTACTGACAAATGAGGTGTATCACAGATCTTTGCTCTGGGTTATATATTCTGCAATACAGTAGTGTGGAGCACTGCATGGGACTGGTTCCTCATTCTGAGGTTCATTCTCACAATTTCTAGTACTGTCCAAAACTTTCAACAGCCCCACTGCTCTTCACTACGTGTTTATTTGTATCTTATGTGCTACAAAATGCAAGTATGCATTGGTTTAGCTGCTGGGAGTATGTGCCCTTGCTACCTTTAAGCACATTAACGCATTGCTGAGATTGGGCTTTTATCTGCTAATGGTTTATTAGATCTTTGACTTCTTCCCAGATCTCACCGTGCACTGCTTGCTGTGAAACTCCAGCAAGTACTCTGTATGACCAGTATGTCTGGTATCTAACACCCATCACAACTCACGTAGACATAAAGCATAATTAATTACTCAAGAATTGTCCATGTGTTCTGCAGACCACTTAGCACTGGCTTGAAGCCCCCCCCCCCAGCGTTCAGCAGACGACTGTTAAGGAGCTAGGGCTATAGGGCTCAGGCTGGCATGTACAGTGAACTAAAGGTGCTTTGTTTAGAAAGAGAAAGAATCTGGAGTCAGCTGAGGTTGAAATACTGAAAATTACTACTTTGTGCATGTGTAGTTCAGGTTTTGATTCTATATGGTACCTTCAGATAAGGCCTTACTTGCATTTTCTCACTTTGAACAGAAAAGATGGATGTATCTCACTAATCATTCTTAGGAGCTTCCCTGACTATTTGACTTGTGAATTCTGTAGGAGAAATGAATTCCTTCAAAGTATTATCACTGAAACTTAAAATTAAAAAAAAAACACACAAAAAACAAACATCTGTTGATGGTATAGTCTGGAGATGTGTGCTTCTTCAACACAATTTGATCTAAATTAATTCTTAAGAAGATTAAGTATCATCTAGTTCACATTCATTTATAACAAATCAGGCATTTCCATCAGTGTACCATACTAACACTGTGGTTGTGGTAATAACATACAGTCACTGTCCACGTCAATTATTAAGACCTTGTTGGGTTCCTTGTTTATATGGTACTAAAGTCCTACACGATTTAAATGAGTCACTGACCTCTTACAGCAGCAGTAACAGGCATACTTTGCACTTGCACGGCTCCTTTCATCTCGGAGCACTTCTGAAACACGAATTCTCATTATGTCCCCGTGACACGCAGGTAGGCAGGTGTTCGTGCACACTTCAAAGCCAGGTGAACTGTGTGCAGCTCAACGAGGTTACGTAACTTGGCCCAAATCCCCAGGGAACAGCTGGGAATACGAGCTCTCCAGTTGCTTGTTCTGAATGTCCAGACAGTAACACTTACCCCAAAAATGAGCTTCATAAAGCATTAATCAAAACGTTTAACCCCCTACCAGATTTGGAAATGGCATGGACAGAAGATAAGCTCAGTAATTCTTTTTGATACATTATTCATGACTTGTTTTGCGTTTCTGGCAACATTTTTTTTTTTTCTTAATGAAAACAAACAAGCAAAAAAAGAAATCCATTCAAATACAATAAAAAGGTTTGTTTTTCAAGCACTTACTGCAAAAAAAAAAAATCTAAAATGTTTAGCACCTCCTTTATGGCTTGGCTGTTTGAACCCAGCTACTGAACTGTGGGTAACATACAGCAGCTTCTCTGCAGGACAAGAACACGCTGTCATCTCAGCAGAAAGCAGCAGTCAGACTCTGCTTGGTTAGGTTTAGTTTCCAAGCAGCTGCATGCCACTGAACATTATGTCTGCATACCTAAGAGTTTTGTTTGTAAATAAAATTGCCCAAACAACTACTAGTGACATCGGCTGAAATTAATGATTCAGGGTCTGGCTATATTACTCTGTGATTGTAGCTAGAAAGGAAGAAATGTTCTGTTTCAGTGGATAACTAAGGAACAACTGCAGATAGGCCTGCACTGAGGGTTCAGACTATTTTCAAAATATTGCTATTTGTCTGTCCTTTGCCATTCTGTGAGCAGCAGTTATCAGCCACACTTGCAAATTGCATTTCATCCTGCTTAAGGCTGACTGTGCACTTGTGAGAAAGTTCTTCAACTGATTTGCACCTTGTTTTCTCCCCTTTATAATAACACTAATGCAAATGTATACATAAATTACAAATTAGGCCATCATAATCTACCTGAGCAGCTTTGAAACTGTTTTAAAAAGAAAATCAATGGAAGTGATAACAAATTTTTGAGTTCATAGGGTAAGAGCAGTGTTATTTGCTGGGTAAGTTGTTCGAGGTTGTACTCCGCTCCACCGCATGGGAGCAGTTAATCTATTTACTTCCAAGCAAGTACATCTAACAAAATTTTCCATGGGAGTCAGGATTTTTAATGAAAACTCTGATCTACAGCAACCAATTATAGTGAATCTGGGAATAAGATGTTGAGAGCTGAATGCTCTCACTAGCAGAATGAAGGGGAAAATCTCTCTTCTGGTGGTGTTAAGCTCTTTGGATGAAAAACTCTGTTGTGTGTATTTATCTGTGTGTGTGTATACATGGAGATAAAGAAATATGTATCTGCATGTGCATGCATACATGCACACATTTGTGCAGAAAAGGAAAACTGAACCAAAATATTTGGGATAATTTTCCTGAAGGCCTTACTCTCAACAGAAAACTTCCGAAAAGCTTTGTTGTACTGTACATAAATTGTAAGGGAAAGGGGTTGCAGAAGGAAATCATGGAAATGGATTAGAAATGGTTTACTTCTCTAGTCTTTTAGCGATTTACCTGGTCATACATCAGGAGTACTTTTTCTGGTAGGAAAAAAAAACAAACAGGTACTTGTCCAAGAAGGTTTTACGAGGTGAACAGATGAGGTTAGATGACTAGACTGGAAAAACTCTGTCATACAGCCTTGGCCTAAAGCGTTATTGGATTAGGGTCCGAGGGTCACCAGGAGATGTTTCACTGGCTATAGTGGTGCTGGAACAGACTGCAAGAGATGAGCTTATCGGTTTTCATGAGCACTGCTCCAGCATTTTTGACTTTCCACAAACAAAACAAAATTGTCATGGGAGACGTATCCTATAGGGCAAGGATGACAATCACAAACTATGTTCTGCAAATATTCTATATCCTTACTGTAAATTTCCCTCAGAGTAGCAAGAAATCTAGAGACAGCAGCATACCAAGGATCTGGCAGCTTCCTACTGATGCTGGCTGTTGAACAAAACTGTTCAACACCTAGAAAAGTCTCCCAGGTAAAAAAACTGAGATTCTCTGTTTCTCACTTTTCAATCCCAGGCTAGTATTAGTAGGTTTTGTTAAGAAGGCTCTGCTTTGAACACTGCTTCCAAATACTCTTCCCCCTTGAGAGAGCAATGTATGAATACAACTTATTAAAAGAGTTTATGACTTGGGGTATTTTTAAACACCTCTTTCTCCCTTTTCAAGTAAGGCGTGTTCTCTGCCCAGTTTTCTACAGTTACCTCGTACTTCTGACCTACAGTTCCCGTCTCTTTCACAGTATTGTCCAGACGGGGTAACTTCACTTCATGTTAATTTGGCTGCCATTATCATTCCTAGAAATCTTTTTTATCTGAAGCATACATTCACAGAAGGATGTACCGTAGCCTTTTCAGAGCTATCTGTTGGCACACGCATTCTTTTATGTTGCTTCCATTCAGGCCTGTTATTAAAATTATTACAGTTTTGGAGAGCAGAAATGTGACTGGCTCATTAAGTCAATATATTTTCAGCGATGCAAGTCTAATAGTAATGTCCTACAGGTATAAAAAATAACTCCCTGTATTACATACAGGAAAATAAAATTACTGTGCTTGTTGTCTGTAAGGGGATCTCTTCAGATGTGGAGTAACTTGTCCCTGCCTCAGTTTCCAGATTTCCTTGGAGGTAAGTCTCCCACCAGGCTGGTATGAAAATCATCTTTCCAGTTTCCATTCCCGACTAAAGGTTTCCTGAAGGAGTCTCCCTGCTCACTGCTTTTTTCCCTTTCTAATTAAGCACCTACCCACCTAGCCATCTGGGACAGCAGACACCCCAACTCTCCTGGAGGGGCCAATCCCAACCTATTACATGCCTATCAAACAAAAACTATTTTCTGAGGCATTTTCTCCACAATGCTGTAAAAGTTAGATAAGATAGGTAAGTAACATCCACATGTTAACATCCCTGCCATGTAACTCGTTCCAGGTCAGACAGAAGGGCCCTCATTTATAAAATTGCAATCTCTTACTTGCTAATTTTTCAAATTCTAGTCCTGAGCATTCTGAAGTTGATGGGACGTTTTTAAGAGCTTGACATGGATTTTGAACCAAGCTGACCTTGTATGAAGTAAACTGTATACATGCACCTGTCATACCACATTTGCTGAATAAACTGCTTTCAATTTAACTTATTTTATTGATATGACATAGTTACCAGCATTTAAGCCCCATTTTCCTTGTTGTTTCTACCTTTTGTTTCCCTTGTTTTCCCCCAGCTGTGATTTATAGAAGACTGGCTTAATAGGAAAGTACATAGTTGTTAGACAAGCATGGAATTTCATTTTTTTTAATATCATGGCTTACTTAAATTTAAAGGGAGCAAAATGATATTAGGACAGCCATGATAAACACATGATTGATGTTTACTGCTTTTCCTACTGCAATATCTGTCCTTCAATTTTCCTCTTTACAAATTGGTGAAAGTACACTCATTTTCTGGTATCTTTGCTTACAAAGCATGGGAGCATATGCCTATTCTGGATAGAAAGAAAGAGCTTCTAAGCAAAACTGAGTGATTTAGGACAAGGCAAAAAGCTGTACGAGATGCAATACTTACTGTGGCTGCCCATCTTAACGCTTGTGAAGAAGCGTCAGTGCATTGTGTCCTATTATAAAGGAAGCCCCTATATTCCAGCCAGACCAGAGGACCGGGGCCTTACCTGTCATAAACACCCAAGGGAGCGACCAACGAGCTCTCTGCATCGCGGTGCTACGACAAGCAAGCATCCTTAAGGAAAACCTCGAGCAAAGGGGGCAAGGGCACGTCAATCCCAAACATAATTCGTGCTTCCCCCCCGGTACGCCGCTCTCCCTCACGGCGGGGCCCCTATGCGCCAGGGGGGCGGAGGGGAGAGGCTTCACCTGCGGTACCGGGGGGATGCGGAGCTGCCCCCCCGGCTGCCATCTCCCCCCGTCTCCTGCTTTTCGGGAGGGGGGGACCCCGCCGCTGCGGCACCGCCGGGCGGGATCGCCGCCCTGGGGCTGCGGTGGGAAAGGAGAGGGGAAAAAAATTAAAAGATAAAAAATAAATAAATAAAGCAAGACCCGGCCGAACACATTATGTAATTTATTATATAATCTTGGGGAGAAAAAAATATGTATTATATATACATATAGATAAAAGTCCCCCTCCCTGTAGCCAGCTTCAGCCCCCGGGCTGAACGCAGGGGGGAGCCGGAGGAGGGCGGCGGGGCCGGGCCCGGCCCGGCCCGGCCCGGCTCGGCTCGGCTGCCTTACCTGCTCCCCGAAGTCGATGGCGATGTTGGTGATGCCCAGCGGGACCAGGAAGCGGATGAGGGGCCAGTAGTTAGTGAGCGCTGGAAATTTCACCATAGTCCCAGCTGCGCGGGGGCCCTAAGCGCATCTGCCGCGGCGGGAGACGGGCGAGGGGGGGACAGCGGCGAAGAAGGATGAAAGGACGAAAAGGAGGAGGAGGAGGAGGAGGAGGGTGGCCGCGTGTCGGTGCGGGTGGGCGAGGGGGGAGAGAAACGCCGAGCTCCCCGGCACGGTCCCTCCCTGCCCGGCGCGGCCCTGCCGGGTGCTGTCTGTGCAGCGGGCGCGCTGTGCTGCCGCCTCAGCAGCACGCCCGGGAGATCAAGTCCATCCCCGCTGCCCTCCTCCCACACGACAGCGAGCCGCCGCCGCCGGAAAAAAAAAGAGGAGGGACACCGCCGGCCGCTCCTGCGGGCAGCGCTGCCATCCTCGGGGCGAGGGGGCAAGGGGAAGGGCGCGGAGCGGGCCCCCCCCCCTCCGCCTGACGCTCGCCGGCGGCAGGGCGACGGCCGCAGCGTCGCGCAGGGAAACACCGCCCTCCTCTTCCTCCTCCTCCTCCTCCTCCTCCTCCCCTCCGCCCCGGGGAGCCGCCCCGGGGGGCCCCGTCCGGGGCGGTGGTGGCGGCGCCGCTGTCCCGAAGCACGTGGCTGTGAGACAGGGGCTGCTGCCTGCCGGAGGCTCGCGGGGGAAAGAGCGGCACCGAGCGGCTCCTCCTGACGCCGGAGAGCCCGGCTGGCTGCCCCGGCCCGGCCCGGCACCAGTACCTGTCAGCCGGTGGGGCACGGAGGGGGTTCCCCCCCATAAAACCGTCGTCTTCCCCGCGGGCCTGCGCCCGCCCTACGCCGGCCCGGTGCCATTTTGAGGCGGGGGGGCACAGCCAGGCATTCGTGCTGTGTGTCTGACCCCGACCCGGGTAGAAACAGAGCTGGGGGCAGAGGGGGCTCCTCCAGGTCCTTCAGGCCTCGTGCAGGGGCACTTGGAGAGCTACAGGAAAGCTGGGGGTCTGTAGCCAGCCATCCACCAAGATGTCTGACTCGTGGCTTTTGTCTGATAAAACACCCGAAATAAATAAATGGAGAACGTTTGCCAACGTGATCTGTTTGTTTTCCAAAGTCTCTGCCTAATATCTGGGCAAGGGGAAAACATTTGTGGCCCAACCCTGCGTGCACGAGGGTCCTTGCTGGCTGGGTGTTGGTATGGCTTTCTGAGCCACAGCCTTGGGAAACTGAGAGGTCCTTTCAGTTCAAGGTGTGGGAGGAGGAAAACAAAGCCCTTCTGAACACTTTGCGGAAGTTTTTCAGCATTTTAAATCTAGCAGGGGGATTTGGGGGTTTCCTTGTAATTGAGTTCCTCTGTAGCATTTAGCTTGATGATAACACCTTTCACATCTCAAGAAGACAAAGCTTAAAAAGGAGGGTTGGCAAGTATCTCAGGAAGGTCAAAGTCACATGCAGTCTAAAATGTCCCTGTTCCTCAGGAAAGCGGTGGCCAGTGGGGGAGTGGTGCAGAGCCTTCCTGACCATAAGACTTGTGCTAAAATGTTCACATGACCGAGAGCCATTCCACATATTTCTGAGAGTCAACAGGAGGCGAGCTCTGAAGATCCTTAACAGGCAGATGCCTGGCTGTGGGGTGGGGTTGGGGCAAAGCCAGCCTCAGCTGTTGCTGGAGGTTTTATCCCTCCTACAGCTGGAGTTTGGCACACCTAGTAGTAGCCCATATGCAGGCATGTGACACAGCCTTCCTTGTGGACACACAAGATCAAACTCAAAATGTTTATGAGCCCTGTGAGAATGCAAACCTTACTTTGTCTTGTAGATCAATTAACATGCCACAGGCATGGTGTCATGGGGATGAGGCAGTGGAGCAGTGTAAAGCAGAGGACAACAAACTGAAAAGAGTAGAGCAAGAGTTGTTTGTAATTGTGTGTGTCTTTGAATTAACAGCATGATTATCTTCATCTTCCAGAGGAAGATCCCCCTCGTCATCCTTCGGCAAACAGTATGCCCCTGAAGCATCAGCAAGAGAGTTAATCCAGAGCTCAGTGCCCCAGCACAGCCTGTGGTTGCATCCATGTGAACGTTGTGTGATTATTCTTCAGGGTGGTGTTGTAAAGTGCAAACTAGTTTGTTTTCCAAAGAAAGTAAACTGTAAGCTCCGTTCTAGGTAGGTATCTAATCACCTCTAGACCTTGCTGGGGATCATGAGGTTTTGAACCAGTGGCTGGTCCATAGGACAGCTTCAGATTGTGGCTGTGATGGGGAGCACTGAGTCCAAGCAACCAGGCTTCTGTTAGACTGGAGTAGAAACTCCAGTGTAGAGATAAGGGCCTTAGTGCCAGCTCCTTTGTTTCACTTGTTCGTTTGTACTGAGCTGGATTACCTATCTGTCAGTTTAGACACAGCCTGTGTGTATGCTTATGTGCAAAGCTGCAGAAGATCCATGTAGATGGGCCCTTTCTTTGGACAAAGGTAATAGCTTTTGAAGACAAAACTGGATATATTCCAAAGCATTAATTCTCCTGAGATTGTATTTGGTTTTAGATAACTCTATTGTCAGTAACTAATTTCTTTGTGATAGGACAGGATTTTATTGTGAGTGAGGTCATTCCTCATTGGCATGGGTCTGAGAAGAACTTGGAGCTGAAATTGTGGAAGAACATTGTTCACAGCTCCATATTTTTCCATATTTCCTAGTTAAGTTTTGCTATTTTGTTTCAGCTTAGAGAGGAATTTTTTTTAGGGGAAAGAAACATTTCGTGCTGTTCTTCAGCAGAGAAAATTGAAAGGGAAGCCCCCAAACCATTTGTAAATATATGATTTTAACTTGCCATTTGAAATTTTCAGGTGAGCTGATGTTTGAGGACTACCTCCTCTCATTCCTGGCAAAAACAAGCCACCACAAAATTAAAGTTTCCCAAATCAAAACATTTAAAAACTGAGAACATGGCTTACAGTAATAATTATAAAGCATACACAGTGATCAATTACTTTGTCACAAAATTATGTTCAGACCTGGAAATACTAAGACACCTGAGTAGTTTAATGGAGTGTAACAGAAGCATATCCATTTGGGGATTTATTATGTATTTGTAAGGTAGTTGATCAGTGGATAGTGGATCAGGCTTCTTACATCTGTAATTAATTACCATCCAATTAGGTCACATGAGAGTTCTGATTAACTTTTTATCTTCCCACTGCTTAAAGCAATAGAATAGTTTTAAGAGTAGTTTACATTTACTTCATAACCTGTACAGGAATGTACTGCGAAAATGTTAACATAACTGATGCTCTCCAAGTACCAGATATTAAAATTATTAAACCTATTTAATAAACTGTTGGACTATTTTTTAGGTTTGTCTGTCTTCTCATTCATGTCTTCTGTTTATGGGATGAATGTAGTTCTTGTGTGCTTCTTTTCCAGTCCAGGTCATATTTACTGTTATAGAACTTAGTCCCTCAAATTTGTTAAAGAAACAAAATTGTGTTTGGAACCAAAGAACAAGGATGGCTTCTTACATCTTGAAGTCAGTAGTTTGCTCAGCTGATGAGCTGAGGAAATAGGTCATTTTAGCTGTCTTGGGCAAAAAGCAGTGATTAGTAATCATTTCCTTTCTAGCATATTTTCTGTTACACTACATTCTTACTCATATGCCAAACACTGTCTGTTTGTTTAATGGAATAATAAAGACACAGAGAGAACAGCGGGAAATAATTAGACATAATCTCTCTGCTTTAGATAGAAAAGATCTAGCCCAGGAATATCTTGAAACAGGGCAGTTACTGGAGATGGAAGTCCATATGGACCATGTACAGTTTTGTAATATATATTACATACTATAATTCTCTGCAGTGGATTATAGTATAAACGATGAGGCATAGCAGCGGAAAGCTCCTTTGTGCCTGGTAGTGAAAGGTGCCTGTAATTTCTGCTTAAGCAACAGGGTTGAAGTCTGAAGATGTCCCCCTAGCAGATTGTATGAGGCAGTACACTTTAGCTTTACTCATGCTGTCAGAAACCTAAAATGCAGGTCAGCACATGAGCTACTGGGCTACTGAAGTTCACGTGTTAAAGATTCACGGTCCTTTCCTGAACTTACAGCAGGCCCCTCACCGGAGCTACCAGATGGGTATCTTGAGAGGCCCCTGCTATGGTATTGCCTTGCTTCAGAAAGATGCCTCTATTTCGTTGTTGAGACTACTGCTAATTAGCTACCAAAGAAAACGAGTCTTGTGTTTTTTAATCACTGTGCTTGGTCTTTCCATCCCCAGCTGGCTATTGAGCTGTCAACCCTGCTTTGTGGAGTTGCTGGCTCTCTTCCAAACCTTATCTTCTACCTAGGGTATTATTTTTTTTTCCCCTTACAGTCTACCAATTGAGAAACATTCAAAGTAAAGAAATTCAAACTAGTGGATAACAAAATTTGTGAGCCAATTATTCCGTGGAGGACAGACAAATTGGGTTTCCCGGCCTACAGAACGGCCGATGATTCTGGTCTCTGAATGGCTTGGGCTGGAAGAGAGCAGATGGCAACTGTCTTCTACTGTCTGAGAAAGCGGAAGGACATCTCTACAGTCATGTTCTGCTTCTATCCTCAGTTATTCTTGCTACAGTTGCTTCTTGCAGACATATCTTTTAAGTTGAAATTGAGTCTGATGCCTATTCCCAGCTCTTTATACAACAATAATTAAAACATAAAGTTTGTTTTTTTAAAATGTTGTCAAACTATGACTGAACGTTACTGCAGGAATGCTCAGAATATGCATTTATACTTAGTGGAAAAAAATTCATTCATATTTAATATTGAGGAATAAAAAGTAAAAATCATCTGCCCACTAACTTTGTTTGGGGACTGGCCAGACCAAAAGATCGGTTTTAAGGAATTTTCATGGCCCAGCTGGAGAATGATGCAGCCCTTCTTCCCCCAGGACTCCAGTTCTGCAGAAAGCCTTTTTCACGGGCCTAGGAAAGAAGTTTGTCTTTTTTCTTGAAAGGCAAAGGAGAGTCATATACACAACACCTTCTCGTCTTAATTGTAAACTAGGCCTATGTCACTGCAATTACTGAGGGCACTGTGTTCTTGGGCTTTGTGTCTGGCTGTGACTTCTGGGCTACTGAAGTTCATAACTAGAAAGAATACAGAAATGCTTCAGGAAAAGGCTATATATTTAAATAACATTTTATTCCATGAAGGGATAGAACTGAAATGAAAGATCAGAAAACAGGAATTAGGGTTGCCAGTCAGACAAGTGCCCAAATAATCCAATTCAAATTTAACTACAAGCTCTGTGTGAAGAATAAAAATGATCTTTCCAATTGTCCTATGTCCCCTCCCTAAGGCCAGTCTGCACTGGCCTCAGCTGGCTTGTCAAGTTAGATGATAAAGATGGGGGCCCTGCAGGAGACCCGTGTCTTTCTTTTTTGTCTGACACAAGTGCATTGGGAGCTTCAGGCAAAGCTATTTCCCAACTCATGAAGCAGGAGAAGCTTCCCATTAATACTTAATAGACCAAGAAAAAAGAATGGCAGTTTTCAGTGGCGCAAGGAGACGTGGGTCAGTCAGAAGCACCTGGCTCGTTTTTCAGGTAAGAGTCAAAATGCTGTCCTATGTCATCTGCAGCAGGGGACCAGCACAGAACATGCCTCAACCACAGGGCATGCAGGAATGTTTGCTCTGTACCCCTTGTCTTCACAATGGTGTTTCCTCTGCTGCTCACTCAAGCCCGATGCCTAGGGTGATCCCAGCTGTGTGTATGATTTGTGGTCCTGGACTTAAAAGCCTTATTTGTCTTTTGGGCTTGTGTTCTGAGTCCAAAACTGTATCTTCTTTTGAGACAACATCAGGCACGTGACTCTGCAGCAGCTCCAAAATGAGGGAACTGGTGGGAGCAGCTGGTTTTGAGCTGTGGGCTGTCAGCGGAGATACTCAGTGGTGCCCAGCTGCGGCTCCACTATGGCGACACTGTGCCATGTCTCAGAAGATTAATCCCAATGGCTCTGTTCTCAGTGTTGGAGTTGCATAAATACAGCATTGCAGGAAGCTATCTGGACCAGGCTCTGCCTGAATTAAAGATTTCTCTCTTTCAAATGTGTGTAGTGTGGCATCTGCATTCCTCAGGGACTTCAGTGCTTATGAACCTTGTGCACTACAAAGGGGACTGCATTGTCCTTACATCATGCCTGAGGCTCTGGCGTTGGTTCATGATCAGAGTGAGAGAAGGAGGAGAGAGATCTCTTTAGCCTTTTCATAATCAAAGCAAACATATACAAATGTTGCTTTTTCTGACCACATTAAACCTTTCAAAAGAGGTTTTGTTTTGGTTTGGTTTTTTTGGGGTGTTGTGTACAGGGTTTCACTCCTGTAATTTATAGTTACTGGGGAGTGTGGATGGGTTACAGGTAGGTGAATGGGGTTTTACGCTTAGATGAAATTGTGGGATTAGAGTATTATTTTTAATGGTTAAAATCACTTAGATTATACATCATACAGGTTTTTTAATTATTATTATCTGTGCATCATAATATCTTGAAAGAAATGTGAATAATCATTTAAAAATATTTCCCCAAACTTATTTCTAGTTAATAAATTGCAATGTACTTATACGCTTAACAAACTTTGATTTACCTGGAATTCAGAATCTATTTTTATATATGTTTAGCATCTGTGATCCAAGCATCAGGACTTTTTCAGCCTGTTTGCTTGTCTCTGAAACATCTATATGTAATATCACTTGCTGTGCTATATATCAAATATAATGAGTACACAGCCTTACAAACATTGTAAAAATTACAAAGGTCAATTTTTACGGCTTTATGTATCTTTAAAACATTAATCAATATTAAATCCTAGCTGTCTATGGAGGTTATGGGTTGAACAACTTTAGCTAACACATGTTTGAGAGGGTGTTGAATTTGTGTTCCAAACTTTCAAATTCTACCTCTTTTTATGCTATTGAGCTCAGCAATTAGATCGACTGAGAATACGTTTAAATGTTTCAGATATATGCATTTATAAGCTTTTGATACTGCATGCTCCCCAGTTCTCTTTAGCAGGGACTGAGTCTGTCCTAAATACACGTCTTGCCAAGTACAACTTCTCTGTTATTGAAGCAATCATTAAAATAGCCTTTGTATAGTATGTATAGTAATGAGTAATTTAACATATTTGTGGATAGAGAGTAAACTGTAAATGCATAAGCATTATTTATTAGTGTTTGTATGACTTAAAATACTATAGTATATGCATGCTTAAAGACAGTATTCCCAGAGTACTCTAGGACTTACTAATATATTTAAGTTTTACCTTTAAAATGTACAGTACTGCTCTTTGACATCTTAGACACTGCTACTGTCTGGCCATTTGACTATAATATTTGATAAGATTTGCATATGTTAGGTAAATGTGATTTTGTTGCTAATTTCCTTTTACCCTCTGGGAGTTTTTAATAAATATTTGCTTTTCCTTTTTGGAATGAACATTCTGAACTTTTATGATATGGATGTTATTAAACAGGATATAAGGAAGTGTTAAGACGCCAAGGTAGCCAATTTATGAAACTATACAAAACACTTTTCAGAGCTTTGTCTGCCTGCCAGGCCCAAAGTGCTCCACATATTTGAGGTTGTCCTTATGTGATATATGTTGTAATACCAGAAGTACCGGGACAAAAAACATCCCTCTTGTGTAGATAAGCAAGATACAGAGATATGAATGACTTGTGCAGATTTGGTAAGAGGACTTATCCCAGATCTGTAATCAACCCTTTTGCATCATTTGATTTATTCAAATTTTTCTGATGTACTTAAGGAAAAAAAAAGTTTGCTCACGAAAAGGGAGTCCACGCTGTCCAGTTAGTTTATTAGTATTTAGAGAACAAGCAGAACTTAAAAAACAAGTATAGTCAGTTATTTGTGTGTGGATAATGTTCTTATCCAAGGTCTCAGACATTTGTTCTTTTCTAGATAAAGTTGTATCATTGTCTTCTACTACAAAGAACTAAAAGAAAAAACAGAGAAGCAGCTTCATGTGAAAGCTGAAAATATTTCCTCCAAGGCCTGGATATTTGGGATTCTTAAAAAACAAAACAAAACAAAAAAAAAAAAAAAAAAACAAACAAAAAAACAGAAGCCTGTGTAATTAGCAAAACAATGCAAGCTGCTCTCACGGTCTAGTTAGCATCTTGTATGACTTTTCAAAATGCTTACCATTGAAAAATGGATTGACTCTTTATCATCTCTCTTTTGTCCTTTTGAGCTGTTCACCACATCTTCTAATAATGGAAGGATAGATACAAGGTAATTGAAGGTTGCCTGTTCAATTTTTAGTCTCTGGTTAGACAGACAAAGTCAATATTGGCCTATCCAAACAAAGGAAGTTGGTAGATAATGGTGAATAAATAAATAGTGAAAATCTAAAAGCAATTCAACTTCAGCTAATACAAAAATTCATCATTATCAAACTATTTATAGCACCCAAAAGAGTCAGGATGGTCAGGTCCTGTTAAAAAAGGAAGCAGTGATGGAAAGATGAAAGAGAATTCAGTTTACCTGACCCTTCATTACTGGAATTGTCTAGTAGCTGACAAATTTCAGCGGAAGATCTCTCAGTGATAAATTCTGTTATTTTGATCAAATGCCTTCCAACAAATAAAAATGAGTTTAAGATTTAAAAAAATTCCTCTACTTTCTTGCACTTTCCTTCAAATCCAGTATGAGAGGGCCAGTGAACCTGTTAAAAACATGCAGAAATCTTATTTTATGCTGATAGAACTATGTTGAATAACATAAAAATTGTCATTTTTCCTTCACTTATCATTTTCACTGTCATTTTTTTCTCCAGTTTCAAAAGAGTATTAATAAAGACAAAAGAGACTAGGCCCAGTACTGGCTCTCATTTGGATGCAGATATGAAGCATCTCAGGTTCTCCTGAGATTCTCTCAAAATTCCCCAGCTTTTCCTTCTGGAGATTTCATTAACAGGATTCACATTTTTTCTAGGACATGGAAAACTAAACATTTCGAGTTTGGTTATCAAACTTTTCAATTGTTTGCTTATTTTTCAGGCACAATGCAATCAAACTGCCAATCCCCTCAGACTCATGATGTATATTTATTGTGTAGACTAGGTGTCCTTGTATTTGGATACAGCCAAAGACACATTTCCCACATGCAGGTGAAATGAGACTCTGTTAGCTGAACTACATGGTTCTGTGATTAACTTAAAAAAAGAGCACTATGGCATAGTCATTTCTGCCTATGGGAATTCAGATTAACATGCTATTCTCTTAAAATGTGTTTGTGTGGCAGGAAACATTTGCCATATACAATGGAATAAAACAGAATTAATCTACTCAATTACTACTCCTGTTAGGAAAGTAAAAATTGTAAGCTGAATGTTTTCCTTTCTAAAACTATCTAACAAGAATATTGTCCCTACTCATAATAAAACACAAAGAATTTGGCATAAGCCCCAAGAGAAACTCCAGACCCATCAGTATATGCAACAGCTGATCACTAAATCTTCCTTTCCTTTCTAGAAAAGAACCTTCTAGCTGTAAATAAATATTTTGAGAAGAACTGCATTAGGTCTGGGGTGGTCTTGAACAAAGATTGATTTTATTAATGAAATTCCATAGTGATAATCAATCTCTCTCACATCCAAACTACATCATAATCTCTGCTTAAAATGTCACAGTATGGGATAAACCATGTGATTCAAAGCTCCACAAGCAGAATTCACAAGTCTGAGCTGCTGGGGCCTGGTCTGGAAGAGGGGGGTTCTTCCAACCTTAAACCCTAACTCTAATCCTAACCCCAACCCTAACCTAACCTAACCAACCCTAACCCTAATGACCCTAACCCTAATGACCCTAACCCTAGCCCTAGGGTCATAATTAGGTTTAGGGTAAGGGTTAGGGTTAGGGTTTTTTTGGAAAGAGAGAAAGCGTAGAGTCCTGTTATGTGGGGGGTTCAGTAAAGGCTCCTAAAGGGAGTTCAGGTCTACCCGGAGGCTTCTGTTGGGAGCACTTTTGGATAGGAGAAATTGCCCTAGTCCTGCATGTGTGAGTGAGGAGGAATTTACTCCACCCTCCACCCAGCAGCCATGCTATGGATTTGTAGAAAACGAGGGCCAAAAGGAGGTAATAAAGAAACCATGTGTGTCGGGGTGAGCTTGTGTTTGGGAATCGATGTCATGGAGAGGAGCCAGGCACTCCAGGCCAGGTACGGATCCTCACCAGATCAAGCTGGCCAGCTGCATCCCACCCTGCAACACCATAGAGCTGCACAGAGAGCAGCCACGCTGCTGTGGGTACACAGGAACTGGGATCTGGTTGAAACGGTGGTGCAGAGCAAGGAGGGAGTCAAAGCAAAGCCTTTGGAGGGAGCAAAGCCTAGCAGTTGAAGCAGTCTTGCCTGCTGCCATTTTTTCATTTTGTTTCCAACTTAGTGTTTTTCCAGTAAAGTCTGGTTTTCTTGCAAGGAGAAAGCTATTTGTCATTCTTGAATAACTAGAAAATAAAATTTGTTTTATCAGATGCTCTTATGATCCCCAAAAGACTAGCTGCTGGTCCTTGGAAAACTTGATTTTATTTTTTTTTTTGAGATTTTTACTCCTCTGTCAAAAATTTGTTGAAGATGGTCAGATGGCTTGAAGAGTGTCAGGCAAGGAAAAATGGATGGACTGGCAGAGAGGCAGACTGCCTAATGTGTTTAGGAAACACATCTTTGTGCTGAATGTGGCCTGTAACAACTGTGCCTTTTGCCTTCAACTTTTATTGGCCTATAAAATAGAAAAGAAAATAAAAAAGGTAAAGTATTTTGCCATTTTTTCAGATATCTTATATCTACTTATTAACTTATGCGCAAGCCATTGGAAAATTTAAGTTAGGTTTTTATAAAGGTAGAATGGATCCCTAAGACCTACTGATGTAGATAAAAAGCATATCCCTAAGGCCTGATATTGCAGATAAAAGGCATATAGGAAAAGAAACCATGATCATTGATTGGCTTACATGAATCACTGGGAATACAGTGTTAGAATCAATGCCATTTGTCTAAAGATTAATCTCCCTGTTAAGTTTAAGCATTGTTTGATTCACAGCATGCCCACTGCCTAAGCAATTGCATTTAACTTAGGGCTTTGGTAGTGGAAGACATTACAAATGCAGTGAAATAACTTGCCAGCCCCAGGTTCCTGCCATGTGATCTTTGAGCTCTGGGGGTTCACATACCCCTTGGGCAAAATCATAAGGTTGTGTTACATGCACTGAACTGAAACCATGTGAATAAAGCACAGTCTTTAATGTTTTAGAGTACTGTGTTTATGTATTTTGACAAATTTAGTTGAATCTTAATTATGTAGCTTCAGAATGTAAATTTATTTATTTTTGCAAAAATAATTGCTTTTGTAGCGTGAGAGTGATTACATCGTTGTGCTGTTTGTAAGCCTCTATGACAAATTAGGACCAGTCACCGATAAGCTAGCAATTGCTGCTCATTTCCACTGGGGGGTATCTTAGTTTCTGTACTGACCTTATGTATTTTAGCATAGAAAAATCACTCATTTTATCTGCATGCGACATTTTAATTGCTCCCTTAATAGTTACCATGCTACAATCATTTCTCTTTGTTTGTTAATTAAGATGAGTGGATGAAAGAAACACAGCTCTGTGTGGCTGCTTTCTGTGTTAAAGTCCTGCTGCTGATCAGTTCTGTGGCACCAGTAGGGGTAAGGATGAGCAGAGTGAGTGTTTCTTCTGTTGCAGTTTTGCAAAGATTTTCTCGTCTTTCAGCATTTCTCCTGGGCATAAAAATAAGAACTAAACTGGGCAAGGGCATATCTGCTCTATGAAACAGCAGTTCCTTATTGTGTTTGATAACTCTAATGTGACAGAAAAGTCCCTCCAGTAGCTTTGTGCTGAACTTCTAGGTTGGTGAGAGGCAGTTATTTGCAACGTTAAATTTGGGACTGATCACTTGCTCATAGTGGTCAGATGTGCAGAATCTATCTTAGGAGTCTGGCTGTTGAGATGTGATTCAGTGCAGACTAGTTTGGCTATTGTGAGGAAAATCCATAATTATGTAGCTTTGGTATTTCTGTGTATTTAGGTAATTCTCAGACAGACTTGCTACTTGATTACAGAAATTGCCTTCCGAGGACAGATCATATATTTAATTTTTTAAATGATTGATCCAGAACTCCTTATGTTCACAACACATTATCACTGAGTTTACTGGAGTTATTGGTATACAAATCAGGCGTCGCTGCCATTTTGCAGCCACTCAACAAAAATTTGGGTTTTTTTGACCACAGGGTGCTTTACTCGGCACCCAGCCTTATAGCTGCAGACGGGTCCCACCTATCTCTAAGGGGAAAATGGATCCTAGCCCAGGAGCTGGCAGGGCTCATTGAGAGGGCTTTGAACTAGGTAAGAAGAGGGATGGGGATGAAATAAGGCTCGTTAGAGGTGAGCCGGGGGAAGCAGTCTAGGAGGTTTCTGGAGAGCATGGAAGATAGCTTCCTGATGCAGCTGGTTAGCAAGCCTACCAGGGGAGGTGCCCCGCTAAACCTTCTGTTCACAAACAGAGAAGGACTGGTGGGAGATGGGGTGGTCGAGAGCTGTCTTGGGCAGAGTGACCATGAAATGGTAGAGTTCTCTATTCTTGGCAAAGTCAGGAGGGGGATCAGTAAAACTGCTGTCTTGGACTTCCGGAGGGCAGACTTTGAGCTGTTCAGGACACTGGTTGGCAGAGTCCCTTGGGAGGCACTTCTGAAGGGCAGAGGAGTCCAGCAAGGCTGGGCACTCTTCAAGAAGGAAAACTTAAAGGCTCAGGAGCGGTCTGTCCCCACATGCCCAAAGACAAGCTGGCGTGGAAGAAGACCGGCCTGGCTGAACAGAGAGCTGTGGCTAGAGCTTAGGAAAAAAAAAAAAAAAGAAAAAAAAAGAAAAAGAAAAAAAAAAGAGGGTTTATGACCTTTGGAATAGAGGGCAGGCCACTCAGGAGGACTATAAGGATGTTGTAAGGCTGTGCAGGGACAAAATTAGAAAGGCCAAAGCTCATCTGGTGCTCAATTTGGCTACTGCTGTTAAAGATAACAAAAAATGTTTTTATAAATACATAAAAAAAAAAAAAAAAAAGAGGACTAAGGAGAATCTTCATCCTTTACTGGATGCGGGGGGAAACTTAGTGACAAGAGATGAGGAAAAGGGTGAGGTGCTTAATGCCTTCTTTGCCTCAGTCTTTACTGGCAAGACCAGTTGTTCTCTAGATACCTAGTACCCTGAGCTGGTGGAAGGGGATGGGGAGCAGATTGTGGCCTCACAATCCACGAGGAAATGGTTGGCGACCTGCTACAGCACTTAGATGTACGCAAGTCGATGGGGCTGGATGGGATCCACCCGAGGGTACTGAGAAAACTGGCAGAAGAGCTAACCACACCGCTTTCCATCATTTATTAGCAGCCCTGGCTATCGGGGGAGGTCCCAGTCAACTGTTGGCTAGCAAACATGATGCCCATCTACAAGAAGGGCCAGAGGGTAGACCCAGGAAACTATAGGCCTGTTAGTTTGACTTCAGTACCAGGGAAGCTCATGGAGCAGATTATCTTTAGTGTCATCACGCGGCACTTGCAGGGCAACCAGGTGATCAGGCCCAGTCAGCATGGGTTTATGAAAGGCAGGTCCTGCTTGACGAACCTGATCTCCTTCTATGACAAAGTGATGCGTTTAGTGGATGAGGGAAAAGCTGTGGATATGATCTACCTTGACTTCAGTAAGGCTTTTGACACCGTTTCCCACAGCATTCTCCTCAAGAAACTGGCTGCTCATGGCATGGACTGGCATACACTTCGCTGGGTTAGAAACTGGCTGGGTAGCTGAGCCCAAAGAGTCACGGTGAATGGAGTCAAATCCAGCTGGAGGCCGATCACTAGTGGGAGTCCCCCAAGGCTCAGTATTAGGGCCAGTTCTCTTTAATATCTTTATCGATGACCCGGATGAGGGGATCGAGTGCACCCTCAGTAAGTTTGCAGATGACACCAAGTTAGGTGCATGTGTTGATCTGCTCGAGGGAAGGAAGGCTCTGCAGGAGGACCTGGATAGGCTGGACCGATGGGCTGAGGCCAACTGTATGAAGTTCAACAAGGCCAAGTGCCGGGTCCTGCACCTGGGGCACAACAACCCCAAGCAGCGCTACAGGCTGGGAGATGAGTGGCTGGAAAGCTGCCTGGCCGAGAGGGACCTGGGAGTATTGGTTGATAGTCGGCTGAATATGAGCCAGCAGTGTGCCCAGGTGGCCAAGAAGGCCAACAGCATCCTGGCCTGCATAAGAAACAGTGTGGCCAGTAGGACGAGGGAAGTGATTGTCCCCCTGTACTTGGCTCTGGTGAGGCCGCACCTCGAGTACTGTGTTCAGTTTTGGGCCCCTCGCTACAAGAAGGACATGGAGGTGCTTGAGCATGTCCAGAGAAGGGCAGCGAAGCTGGTGAGGGGTCTGGAGAAAAGGCCTTATGAGGAGCGGCTGAGGGAACTGGGGTTGTTTAGCCTGGAGAAGAGGAGGCTCAGGGGCGACCTTATCGCTCTCTACAGTTACCTTAAAGGAGGCTGTAGAGAGGTGGGGATTGGTCTGTTCTCCCACGTGCCCAGTGATAGGACGAAGGGGAATGGGCTAAAGTTGTGCCAGGGGAGGTTTAGGTTGGATAGTAGGAAAAACTTTACCAAAAGGGTTGTTAGGCATTGGAATGGGCTGCCCAGGGAAGTGGTTGAGTCACCATCCCTGGAAGTATTTAAAAGACGTTTAGATGTTGAGCTTAGTGATATGGCTTAGTGGAGTACTTGTTAGTGTTAGGTCAGAGGTTGGACTAGGTGATCTTGGAGGTTTCTTCCAACCTAGATGGTTCTGTGGTTCTGTGATTCTGTGATTTTTATATATTTTTTCCATAGGTCTGACAGTTCTAATCCTATCACAATTATTGAAATCTTGATAGTTCTTCCTAATGTTTCATTATCCCTCATGGACATTTAGACATCTCTGGAGGCCAGGAGTGAAAAAAACAAAACCCTGAATATTTGATTTTTATTATGACTTGCATATTGAATTGAATTCCTTCTGGTACCTCTTGTATTTCAGCAATAGCACAGGTTAACTGTGGTTTCTGTTCAATTGTTAAATGACAAAATATAGATGAAGATGTATAGGTGTTTTCACCTGAGGGATGCTTTTGCTTATATTAGCATTAATGTAAGGTTTAGATTCTGCTGTGACCAGCAGTTATGTTGATTTTATCAGTGTTTTTGCAGCACAACCAGATAGAAAGTATTTTAAAATGAACTTCTCTTTTCACTATTAGATTAGCCTCACATCTAGAACAAAATTATTTTCTTGAACTATAAATACCTTTCTAATTCAGTTTATTAATGTAGCATCTGGGAAGTTCTGTATTAGCTGGTCTCCCACTTGACCTGGTAGCAACCTTCCAGTTTCGGTTGCAGCCCTGGCTATGGGTGGAGGCTAAAACTCTTGTGGCTTTTTGGACTAAAGATGGTAATCTTCCCAGGATATGGGTGAACATAAGAGGTGTGGTCCTTCTAGACCCTGAAATTATTCCTTTATCCAAGAGATACCATGGGCTGTTAAAACTGCCACGAGAACATTTAACCTGGAGTTGTCCTTCAAGTCCTGGACCTATTCCAATTTTTTTCTTCAAATTAGGTGTTGCTGGCAAAACACAAGAAAGCATTGCATTTTGGGGCCATTTTTGTAGTCAAGCAGGCAATACCATTTGTTTAAAGGCAGAGGTGTCCGGTGGATAGGACATGGAGATACTCTCCCTTAAGGGGTGTCCTCTCCAGTTTCTGAAAGTTGAGGTCCTTCTTCACAGTCACAAAAATTGCCCCCAGAACTGCTAGATTAGTAGCAATTTCGTCTAACTGAGGTTTGCAACCATTTTGTGCTGTTGATTTCTAAGGCATCTCTAGGTGGTTTCCCAGATAGGAAAACACACTTAGGGGAAAAAAAAAAGAGATAAGCTTAGCTTGTTTAATTGAGTGCAGCCATTCGGGCTTCTGAATGAAAACTGCAGTGTTACACGTTATGATAATTTAGAGACTGTCACTCCTTAAGCACATATTGATAAATGGTGCCTGCATTGCTGCTGAAAACAGCTGATGGCAGTGGCTGCAGCACCCGAACGTGCTGCCTCTGCCTGGGCAGCTGAGCCATTTGGCTTTGTGCTAAACTGATAGCAAAGATCTCTTTGTAGTAATGGTGTCAGATAAACACCTGATGGGGAATAGCGTTTGGCGGATGTTGCTGCTGCCAGGGCCACCAGTATAGCATATGCCGCTTCTTTCCTTGCTCTGGAGATAGGAGGGTTGGCTCAGTTACCTACCATTTCTGCAGGCAAGTTGCGCATGCCTCCAGAGCAGAGAATTACGCTGCCTGTGCTCATTTTCGCTGGGGCCATTGCTGGGGCACAGGCAGGTGAGTGCTCCCTGCCCCTTCTCTGTCCTTGTATGCCAGTGCATGTTCCTACTCTGCAAATAAATTGCTGCAACGTAGGTTATGTAGAGAGTCATTTATTTGCTTCACACCTCATAATAAGTGAAAATATTAATGAGCAGTTGCATTGTAAAAGGTAATGCTCTCATTAGCGGTGTTCTTTTGTTGTAGCAATAGAAAACTAGGAATGTTGATTTTTTTTTCCACAGGGTATCAGGGCACCATAGGGGCTCCTGGGATGGGTCAGGCAGGGCCCGTCCCAGCAGCCCCCCATGAGCAGGGCACCAGGGGCATCAGGTCAACCTCAGCCCTGGGCAATGGGCACCTCCCTGGGGCCAGGCCGAGGCTGGGCTGGGCTGTTGGCCTGCTGGTGGGCCCGGCTGGGCAGGGCCATGGCCTACAACATGGTGGAAGCTGTAGTTCAGATGGGGGCCAAAGGGCAGAGGCCTAGTTTAAAAGCAGCTCCGATTGTCAGGGGTTGGCCTTGCTGTGGCTCTGCCACTGTCCCCAGTCACTGAAGGAAGGAAGGGCACCCCATGGCTGCGCTGGCCCTGAGCCAATCTTTTGGGAGGAGCCCTGACACAGGACCTCTTCCTTGGCACCAATTTATCAGAATTAAATATATTTGAGATTTGGTAGTTACTGTACATGTGTTGTGCACATTAATTTTTTGAATAGAGATTTAAATGTGTTGCTCATTTTTAATCTGTTACAGATCTCTACGAATCCATTCTGTTTACGCTTCAACACTCTTAGCAGAAACAGTTCTTACTAATCAATACACTGTTTTTCGGTTTTATCTAAGAAGGAAGCAGGGATTTGCTGCCTGCCTGCTTTATTCACAGGGATAACGCCACTGGAATCCTGTGAGCCTGTGTTGGAAGGCATCTGGAAGCTAGACGAGCCTTGTGGTTAAGCAGATTGATGATGATTTCTTTTCTGGCAGCAGGTGTCTGTAACTGACTCTGTGCTTTGCAAGATGATACTTTATCAAATAATTGTGCTGTCAAAGTTAATTAGATCCATTTTATTTTAAAATTCACCTCATTGATAACCACCTGTCAATAGTGAAAAGTGCTCAAAAAAAGGTCGCTTGTGCTTTAGCTAGAAGATTTCAAGAACACATGAAAACGGACTTTTGGAAAAGGAACATGAAGGCTTTTTGTTGAATTTTGCTTTGTTGGTTGTTGCTGACAAAAATATATCAATATAAATGATACTTAAAAGCTTTTGGAGATTTTGACCATGCTGGCATGTTTCAGGAGCCTGTCATCTGTCTTCATTTGAAGATGTCTCCCACCCTTGTAATGAAGTCATGAATGCATAGAAACCTATGAACTGTGATTGAACTGCAGTCATCACAAGATTGACCATTGCTGCCATGTACCATTTGTGATGGTGTGGAGAAAAACTGTTCTTCCAAACAATCAGTGAAGCATGCCAGAGTGCTTATCTCGCATTCTGTGAAATTATGTATAAAATTTGGGCTGAAACAATGTCGGTGAATTAAGTTAAGGGGTTCATCTATCTGCCAGATACCATTTCTAACAACAACAATATGCTGACCACTTATTTCATAACTGCCAAACTGCTTGACAAGGGGTTCAAGACAAATACCTGCATGTTCACAACACTTTTGGCCATCTTCCTAGAGACAGAGACACTGTCAGCATAAGGAGATAAATAATGTGTGTAGGAAAACTCTCACAAATGAAATAGAATGTTCTTTCCCTTTCTACCCCAGAACACTGACTAAAGACAGGATTCAGCGAAACAGTCAACAGCACTGCAAAGACAGCAAATGCATGGCAGTAATTGCAAAAACAATTGTAGCACTAGAAGGATTATACTGGATGCTATTTATCTCTCAGCAAAATCAAAAAAAAAAAAAAGTAGAAATGCCATATTTTTTTATGCAGGATGTAGTACTTGGACAGGATAATTGGTTCGTTTCCTTTACAAGTCTGAGAAGTATCTTATACTGATAATCATCACCAGCTGAATTGTCAAAGAATTGTGTTGTATTTTATCTACAGCTAAAATTGGGTGTGCCATTTTACAGTTGTGAAATCTGGATATTATGTATTCTGCCAACAAAGGCTCTGTGATATTGCAAGCCCAAGAGGTTATTCCTTGACAAAACAACAACACATTGATGCAGATAATGTCAAATGATAATAGATTGTAGGAAGTCTTGTATGATCTAACTTCATTCCATTTCTTTCAGTGGCAGGAAACACCTAGGCAACTAAATGCCTTGCAAACATAATAGGAGGATTCATTGAAAGTTGAGCCCTTAGCTCTCTTATGATCCTCGTGATAGTCTGGTCAGAAAACTTCAGCATTATTGAGGTGGTTTTTGAAACAGTACTTTTCCAGGAGACATCTGTACCAAAATATCTCATGTATCGCTGGCTCTAACATATAAAAGCAATTGGGAAGAGAATCCAGACAGTGCCTGGCTGTTGTGTCAATATGGTATGTCAGCTTCCTTCCACCTGGGAGGCCTGTCTTCAGATGGAAGTTGTTCTACCCTCCTCCATAGACAGCAGAAGTAGATAGGTGATTCCAAGATATGTCTGAGAAGGGCTTAATCATCTTTTTGAGGTTCATGCTTCATTCTGATGATTATCTGGGGAGTCTAGCCATGCTAATCATTAAGGATGTAGTCATACCTTTCAGTTTGTAGTGGGGCATTACACGTACAAGCAAAATCTAGAGTTTCTTTTTATTTCTGTTTTTAGACAGCAAGTTGCCATGGGGGTAAAATTGGCTGGGGGGAGGGAAAGTTATGGCATACCTGCCAATTCCTTCAGGAAAATAAATTGGGTTCCATGGTGCATCGCAGTAGTTTGTCACTGCTTCTGGGAAGCAGTCTCAGTCAAGCTGACAACTGCCCACCACTTTCTTATTTAATGGGGTAGCCACATCCTCCCCATTTACCCCCCACCGCCTTCCTCCCTTGCAAAACTGCTGTGACAGCGTAACCCACAATTACCAGAAAGCAAAGACCCATCATTACATTTCCATCACACTGTGCAAATACTTATTTTAAAACACAGGAATGTGTCCTTATGTTGTTGCCTAACTACATTATTTGGGAAGAAAACAGACAGACAGGGGTTAAAATGTAGGTGACTGATGCTACTATCTTGACAAGGGTAGTTTCTGTACCGGTAGCTTTAAAAATGCAATTCAACCGCATCCTCCTGCCTCTCCATGGACAGTAAGGTAACCATCATGATGGTCAATGTTCAGTAATACATGACTGAGCTCTTCCAAAATAAGCTGTAAATTTTGTTCTCTAGTTTCAGTATTAAAAAATCCATTTATAGTTCCTAGAAGGTCAATTTCTTTTGTCATGATTGCTCTCTACATGTGTCTTTAATATTCAGCACTGAAATACTGAGTCAATGTCTTGCATTTAAAATGAATGCTTTCTCAGTGGAGTGTTTATTTCTCCACTATTTTTTAACAAAAATCTTCCTTTGCAGATCTGTCAGTCACGAACATATGCCTACAATTAGCTGTTTATTTAGTCAGAATTGATGGGTGGGTTTCACTAACTTCAACCTTGTAATTGGAGACAGAATCTGCATTAATACGTCTATTACAAGATGCATATAATTGCAGAAATCTTATGACAGATTAAATTTGTGAACATGGTGCTTTACTTTCTGCCCCACAGTGGCCAGAAACAGCAGTTCCCAAAGACACTGATCTTTCAGTATTTTCGGTTATTTAAGCTGAAAAAGCAAAGCATGTATCTTAATTTGGTTATTTTCTAATAGAGGTGGTGATTTTTTTATTTTTGCTGCATTTAACAATTTTTTAAAAATTAAAAATAGGAATACTATCCATCCTAGCAAGTCTGTGAGATTAACATCTGCTTGGTTCCAGTAGATGCATGCTTCATACCTAACAGCTCCATAACTTGCAATAGTAATGAAAGGATAATCATATAAGGTATATCACCAGGGGACCAGGTGGGACAGAATAGCCTTTCCTGAGCTTGGCATCTCAGGATATTTTCTTCCCCCTTTTTGAAATGTAATCATGAGTCTAAACTTACTACTGATCTAAGCATATATGTTTTCTGAAAATATGTGGAAGAGTTGTTTTGTGTTCTTTTCAGTGATGAATTTTCTCAAAGACCAAAAACCAACAACAGCAAGGAAAACAATCCAGGCCAGAACAATAGAGTGGCTGGAGAAGTTGGTAGAGCCCTGTGATCAGTAGGTAGAATATTATTTTCCTTTGGGGTGTAGGCGTGGAAGAAGAGTAAACTTTGTTTTTCCGTTGTGATAAATTTTCGGGAAGACCTGGGCTCACAGAACTTCTTTTTTTTTTTTCAAAGTCAGTTTTGCTGATTTACAGTAAATTTAGCAAGCAGGAAGTGGAGTCATCCTTCCTGACTTATGATGAAGTGCAAATATCAGCTCTTTATTCTCCTGAAGGTCATATGACTTGAAAATTTGCTATGAATGTTGATATCTTGCACCAAAAAGAATAGGATTTTCAAATGAAAGGCCTCTAGATTCGCAAGACACTTAAGCTCAGAATGGAGCAACAAATACTATGCTCGGGTCTCTTTGCACAACTGTATGCCTCACAACTTCTCGTAATACTTTAAACACAAACATTTTATTAGCTGTGAGTAACATGGAGATACTTCTTTTTTTTCTCTTATTATTATAGTCATTAGCATTTAGTGCTTTTAATTATGTTCTAGTTATTTTTTTTTTCGGTTCAAACAAAGTGGCTATCTATCTTGAAGACAATGGAGAAAGCCTAATATGAATACTTTGTATCTGCATAGAGTACGTGATTGTCATAGTCAACAATGGTATACCAGTAGGAAACACAAATAAAAGATTTTGTATATGGCAGTACTTCAGTAGTTCCCGATGTCTGGAGTAAGAAATAAGGGCAGTATATCTGATAAGATCTGGTAGATAAATGTTGAGTTCTTAATGGTTACTATTGTACCATCATCTACTTCATCTCAAAGACTGTAACCTTTTTACAAGTAAACCTTTCCTAAGAGGACCAAGTATACAGCTCCATTTAGTAGAAGCAGGAAAATTCAGTGGTAACTTGATTGCTGTGTAAATGTCTGGCATTTCCTTCTATTCAAGGAAAATTGTATGGTACACATTTACTCTGAAGACAATCCATCAAGAGGCCTGCGTAGGCCAAGGAGTGTATGTTCATGTCAAATATTTCACCCATAATTCTTATTTTTTATCCTGAAGTTTGTCTAAAAGTCGCACAAAGTGGATGTGTGTGGGTGCATAGGGCAGGGAAAGGCTTTCTTAGTTAAGACCCACGTCTGGAGTTCTCTCTCCATAGTCATCAGCTGGCCGAGTAAATATCCTGTGTGGGATCCTTCACAGAAAAGCTCAGGATCTCTTCATTTTCCTTTTATCATGGTTTCCCTATAATTGTTGCTTTGTGATATAAGAGGAAAAAGGGACAGTGGTTTGTGTTCAGTGTTTCTTGAGGTGCCACTCTGAGATTCCCTAACATAATTGTCTTTCTGTTATGCAGTTTGTTTAGTTTGTTGATGAGATTCTAAGCATTGCTTACTGAGGAAAGAGGAATTTTCCAAGAAAATCTTGTTAGATGTTTGAAGAAATCTAACAGTCTGAATTCACTAGATTTTGAACTGCCAGCTCAGTAATTTCACTTGTATTCTGATTCCCTGAGGACATCTGGGGAGTGTCAGCTGAACACGATTTCCTGCATTTATGCTGACATAAATCTGAAGTACAATCACTGAAGTCAGTGCATGTTTGTGCAGTCAGTTTGTTCAGTTCAGATTCTATTTCTAAATGCTGTCTTCCGTGTCGGTTTACTTTCAAGAGGAGTACAATGGGATGAAAGCCTTAATATTTGAATGTTTTCTAGTTTACTGTGTGAATGATATTAAGACTGGGCATTCAAATGCTGACCTGGGGTTGGCTAGTTTTTTTCCTCTTGTGATGAACAGCCAAGATGAGTTTGTACTGCCAGAAGCAGAGCTGCAACACAGGGAATGGACTGAGACAGATCAAGATTTTTGTTTTGCAAACAGGCTAGACTTATTTTTGGTGGCTTTGGTTTGGTTGTGTTTCAGAAACCTTGTTCCATAAGGGCTTTTCCTGCCTTCAAAACCTCAGTTGTTTCAACAGTAACAATAACAAATTATAAATGTCTCCATCTGCAAGAAATCTAACTTGATCAAATTGAAAGGCTCCTGTTATACCAGACATAGCCAATAACGCGCTTGAGTGCCCTGCAGATGTTGTCCAGAAATGCTGCTTGTAGGCCCTTTGGAGGTTTCTGGACAGCAGAGTACTTCTGTGTACAGAATTTCACAAAACAGCTGTCTTCACAAGTGATTCAGGAGTAGGGTTGTTACTAGGCTGTTTCATTAATAATCTCAGATGAACTGCTGTTTTTGGTTTCTCTGCAAATGGATAGATAAGTATAAACCCAACATTTCACCTGGCATACCAGAAAGAGTGGACTGTGCCACCATTTATGGTTTACTCTCAAAAGTGGTCCACAACTAGTTATGTAGTTCTGTAGTTTCCTTCTTTCATATTGCTGTTTGATTAGCCCATATACCACAGAACTTGCGTTCTATGGTATAATGCAACTTAAGTCCTCAACAGCCCTTAATGGTTTGTTTTCTCTTCTTTACATCATCCTGCAGTGAAACTGCATTTGCTCACAGGGCAGGAAGAGGAGATATTACGACTGAGGCACACGACTAATATACCTTGAGGAACAAAACCATTTCTATGGCTTATAAATAGAAGACTTAGGGGTTAAAACTTGTCAGACTGATATTCATTTATAATAAGAAAAAATGAAGTTCCTTGGTTTTGCTTATGTTCATTGTAGAAATGACTACTACAACAAAGCAGCTGGTAGAAAAGGTAGAGAGGTGAAGTATATCTCATATTAGAATAATAATAAAAATAAATACAGAGAAAACTACTTACTTCTGGAGCTTTTTTAAAATTTTATTTTACTGTCTAATGAAGCAGGAAGAAAACATGTCATTGTATTGGAAATGTAAAGTAAGTCCAGATGTTTATCTACGGTAGTCTTAGTAGAGTCTACAAGGGGGCATGTTATCCTCTTAGATTTATTCCTCTGAACACAACCTAACAACTCATGCTGAGTAAGACTGGGGCTTCCGTTCAAACAGCAGCGGTAAAACTGTGGGACTGGAATCTCCTGTATGAAGGGAAAATTTTAAGACTAATACTCATCAAGTCTGTGGAAATGTAATACACTGGGCTCTTTGTGCTTTAGAAACATGTAACTTTTTTTTTCCTTTGAGAATTTTGTTGTGTTGCATTTATAACTATGTGAAAGAATTTATATTAACTCTATCTAAACTATGTGCACCAAAACATAGGCTGTGAAAGTTGTTCACTGTCTGAGAAAAGTTTTTTCTTGCAATTCCACATGGATGGGGTGAGTGTTTGGCTTTTAACCAGGTTTATCAGCAACCTGAGGATCCTCAAAGCTGGAGACACCTGACAGAAGAAAACTGTTTCCTTACGTGAAGGGGAGACTAAGATTATTGAGTCTGGCGCTTCATTAAATAAAGTTCCCACCTGTTACCTTTTCTGGCACAGACTTTCATCCCTTTGGAAGATATACACTGCGTGTTTGCAGGGATTGAGCTCCCTGTGTGATACTGAGGATTGGCTCTGTGGTTAACCTTGTGACAAGCCAGTTCTGAAAAGAAGTGGCAGGGTCCTGCACCTTTGAGAGTCTCTACTTGGGGCAATCACAGACAGGGAAATTTAAGATAGCCTAAGATGTGTTTAAAACTGTCTGAAAATTCATCTTTAATCAAATTGAACCTCATCGATTAAAGGAGGAATTTATCAGTGAGAGAAGTCTCATAGTCTTGAGCCTATGTGGTGATAAAGTGAAAACATCCAGTATAATTTGTTATTTGTAACCTTTGATTCCTCTGACCCCTGTGACTTTTTGTGTGAGAGAACATGGCAGTTAAACTGTTTGAAATGTTACAGTAAATGAAGTCAGTGGGATAGGAACAGAGGTGTGGGGACTGTTCAGACAGTCTTTTTCCATTCCTGTCTGCAGTTCTAATTTGGTTCCTTGATTGTGTGCATTGACACAGTCTTTAATTAGATCACCACATCCTATTTTTCATTCCGAGGCGAGATTGAGGATCAAACTTCCAAGACTGCTAAGATACCAAAATGACTACATATCATTGCGTCTGAGCCAGTGATGAAAACTGTATGATGTATTTATCTATATTATTGCTGAATCACATACTTTGTTCAGATATTGATAATGTCCATAGTAAAACACTTTGCAAGCAGAAAATTGCCAGCAAGTCACTGAAATAAATAAACACATTTAAAAAAACACCTCTCATTGAGGCAAGAAGTTCTTTAATAGGCAGACAAATTATGGGAGATCATCCTAAATGGTATCTCAGTGTAGTGACAGAGTTTGCAATCACCTGTCCTCATCCTTCTGTGAGGCCTGAATGAGGAGCTGGCACAATGGTGTGAGGGGAAACAGCTCTATCTCCCAGTGGCCACTAGCAGATATTAGGAGAGCAAACAGCAAGATTTTGAGATGCCTATCGGCAATTCAGGGCTTGCAGGAAGCTGTTGCATAACTGTCTGAGGTTCTCTTATTCCTGTTTCCTTTATAATGCTAGACCTCAATTACAGTGCTGTACTGCACCTGCTGGCAGGATCTTTATGAGCATTTCTGCTGTGCACTTTAAATAGTGTTTGCTCCACAAACATTAATTCTCATAGACACCTGTATGAGGTGTGCAAATGGTACTGCCCTAATTTCAAAGGTGATAATCGAAGCAGAGAAATTGAAGTCAAAGACGTTTTGTAAGTTTGAGTACTTTGTTTGAGATGCCTACTAGCTGAATGTTAAAGAGCTCTTATATACTATACGATATGTTAAAAGCATGGCTCCCTCTCTACAACTTCATTTGTAGCTATGTGTGCTCTGAACATTTTTAAGCCAGACTAATGGGTCTCCTGTGAGTGCGTGGAATTTACACTTTTGAAATTTTTACCTTGAATGAATGTCCTTCATCCCGTGGGGATTGTGTCAGAGATGGGCACATCATTTATTTTCCAGCACAGTATTCAGTTGCCTGAAGCAAAACCACTCAGTCTCAGCATGATTTTCCCTGCAACTGCATCTTCTGACTGCTCATCATACATATTTCCAGGAAACAAGTAGAATCACTAGATACGTCTCTGAAAGGTTCATTGTACATAGCACAGATAAAATCTTTGGGAAGATAGGAGTTTTACAGTTAAGCAGTCTGCTCTGAATGCATAGATTGTGACTAGTACAAAGGCTTGTATTTTGGCTAAATTTCACAGAGATTGTAAAAGGTGCATTCCTTTTACCCCTGTGACTGTAGTCCCATTCCAGCAGACTGCAAGTCATGCTCAAGAATACCAAGTAGAATTTTCAAAAAGGAATAGTTTTCTTGTTAAATCAGGAAGGCTTCCTGTTTTTTAGGAATCATAGAATTGTTTCTAATTCAATCTAATGTGCTAATGCCTGCAGGAAGAACCCAATATGAAAGATACAGCTTTTTTTTTTTTTTTTTTTTTTTTTTAGCCAAGGAAAGAGTGATAAATGGGAGATGTTGGCTAGCTTTCTAGCTGTATATCACTGCCAGTTGCCTTACAGTACCAGACAAAATTTGTCTCTATTTAAGATCTAGAAAATGGTGTAGTCAAGCCCAGAACGTCAAAGGATATTTCTCATGCTGCTCCAACAGAAGTATGAAAAAAACCACGAATCAATTGATAGGAGAACAGAAGGAGGAAGAAAACTTACAAAGATCAAAATATAGTGTGAATAAGAGCTCCATTTATGTAGTAGGGATAAATTGAATCAAAAAGTGTGCCCTATAGATGTGCCTCTTGCAGTTGACTTACTTTAAGTTTCTTTTGCACTATGATGAACAAAATGCCAGTGTTTTGATGTTAAAGAGACATACGCTCCTTTGTTTTCATATATTTTTATGCAAGAAGTCTCATTCAAAGTTTACTGTAGGTCTGAAAGATGATTTGACACCGAGCAGTGGTGTTATTTTTGATTCTGCTGCTGGTTCTTGCCCAAATCAAACATATCGTACTTGACAGATTACACAATAAATAGAAGATGACTCTCTCCTTCATTGGTAAACAGAAGCCTTGTTTCTTTCACTCAGCATGCTCTTCACTACCCCTGTTTTTCATGCAGTATTTACGTAATTGGTAGTTATGTTGCCCTTGTCCCCCCTACATCCCAAGATTCTTTCTACTGTGGTCAGTGCCATTGCATAAGCCAGTCATCCTGTCCTCCTTTCGGAAAATAGGCCTGTGACTTCATCATATTGTGTAATAAAAGTTTAAATTAGTGCATGAAAAGATTGTACAAAATAACATTTTTTATTTCTGTAATTAACTTCATAACCTGAGAGTAAAATAAGAGGTTGTTGATATAAAAAACAGGCTATTTGTTAAACAATCTATGTAACTGCTTTAAATACTGAAGTAACTTTATCTTAACATCAACAGTTCAGTAGGTAGATTAGTTGCATATAGCATTTTTATGGCAAATTAATGTTCAGTATCTTGCAGAGTAGTTCAAAGTGTGTTGCGAATAGATCTATGTTCACGTATTTCATCTGAGAATAAGTTTATTTTTTCAGAAAAGGTGGCCTTTATTTTAAAGTAGCATTTGACAAAATCTCATACAAGGGCTGGGAAGCACTTTTGTAAGTTTTCTAACAGGGCCACTATAAAATACCTCAACAGGTAGACATTACAATTTGTCTTAGGAAAGGGTAAACCAATTCAAAAACTTTGAGTTGCTTTCATGTGATTGCACAGCAAGTCAGTCAGCTTCATGAATACAACCTGAAATGTACTGACAAAATGATATCTGTTCTTTTTTTTAGGAATTCATATGGCTCTAAATTTACAAGTACTTTTTCTTCATTTTGGGATTAAAATAGTTTTCAGATTTATGTCCCTTACATAAAGTTCCCATAAAAAAATAACATTTTTTATGAGTCAAGGTCTTTTTGACAGTTATACTCGTAAGATAGTGGCTGATGGCCTGCCATTTTATGAAAATCTTATTTTGGTTGTGTAGAAGTAACTCTTCCATCAGTAATTTTTGATCTTTAGAAGAAACAGTTCACTAAATCTGCTTTTGATTGAGAAAACTATTATTTACTTGTGAGTTCTATTCATTTCTGTGCTCATGTTGCTAGCTGCTTTGCTTGTGAAGGAGATGTCTGTCCCTAAATTGTGTGCACTTTTCCAACATCAGAACTACAAAGCAACTTCAACCATAGCTTCAACTAAAAACTTAACAGCTATATACCTATTATTTTTTCTTCAGCTACTCCAGATTGTTTTAAGTTAAATTCTGGGTAATTCTCATCCACTGACTTCCATTGACTCTTCATTGACCAGTGGAATGATTAGTAAAATAATTTGTTTTAATCCCTATGCAGGGCAGAAAGACTTAGTTCCACGTCTGGGTCAGCCAAGAATCTGTTAGGCCATCTATGGCAAATTACCTACATTACACTTTAGGAAACAGTCTTTCACCAAAACAATGTTTGGGCATTGAACCCAACATGAAGAAGCGTGACTTTTGGTGTCATGAGTTTCTAAAGTTCATTTTACTCATTTTTTCAAATGTTTGCCGCCTTCAAAAAATTAAACCAAAAATGTCTAATATGTATAAAGACATATGATGCATTAGGGAAATGCAAATCTATACTATGCTCTCCATGGGTATAGAAAGGAGACAGGAGAAATGATCAATGGAAATGTGCAGACAAAGACTTCTCAGTCCCTGTGTTTTGCTCTTCTCAGTAGAAAGTATTCTGGCAGAACATCATCTTTTGACTGCCTTTCCAAAAATAGGCATTATACCTACTGATCATGCCTGTGTCGTGCACACAGACTGTGTCAGAGAGGAGCAAGATAAGGGCTGCACTCTAAGGGAAGGGGAGCTGGAATCCAAAGGGTGTCCCAGGACAAGCAGGACAGGAGCCACACCAGACAGGGCCCATCCTCTGGTACCCACATCAGCCAAGCAGAATAGATCTGGAGATGATGGCCAGGTCCTACCAAGAGTTCAGATCATAAGGCAATATCACGGCCATGAGGCAGGGTGAAGGTCGAGCCAGGAGTCAGTTGATAGGTCAGGGTTAGGATCAGGTCCAGAGATTGCCCAGTGCAATCAGGCTAGGCTGAGATCAAGCCAGGACATCAGTCTCTGGCCCAGGGCCTGGATTGAGGGGCTCTATGGCTACATGTGGCCTTAATGCTATGGCTGGATATGGCCACAGAGACTAGCACTCCTCTAACATAGCCCAGGCCCTTTAACCTAGTGAAGGCCCAGGACTGAGCTTGAAGGGAACTCCAGAGCGCAAGGGTGTGGGAGCATCCTCAAGTGAGGCTGCTCACAGCCAGTAAGGCACATTAGTGCACTCAGGGCCCTGACAGACTGGCACTATTCTGTAATGTGCTCCAGAATATTTAAAGGTAATTTTTGGCATGCAGGAAGATGCAGGCTTTGCATTATTCCTTTGTTTTCCTGGGTGCCCTTGGAGCCACTGCTGTATTAAAATAGTGCAGATAAGACATTTTTCTTGTTTTAGTATGCTGAATTTTTAATAGAGATCTTTCTGATGTGTTTTCGTTCGAGCTTCCTTTTGCCATACTGCTAACTTATTCCTTAAACATAGCAGGCAGAAAATAAACAGATATAGATAAGGTTCTTTGTTATGAGTTGAAAATGGCTTATAAAAGCCAAATTCTACAGTCTGTAGAGGATCAGCAGAGCAAAGACTAAACTTTTTATTTAGTTTGGATGCTTCTTTTTTCCTAAGAACCTCTTAAAATTCATGAGGGAGGTGTGTGTGGAGGGATAAAAGTAGATTGGCTGTCATCTTACAGTGAGCTGGTGGAAGGAAGAAGAGGAAGAGTCTTGACTCCTATATCTGAGGGAAGACTGAGCAGGAAACTTTTCTGTTCTGTTAAGCTAAGACATTAAATGCGGCCTTGAGCTGCTGATGAAATGCCTCACAGAGGAAATGGGAGAAACTCCTGTTTCTCGTGATAAGAAGCTTCAGGTTGAGCTATGAGCAGCTGAAATGGAAAAATCCAGGCTTACGGTACAGAAATGCTTGCCACGAGTAAGGTCAAAACCTTTCGTAAACAGAATCTCGTTTCTATAGACATGGGCCAAGTACTTCTGTAGATTTTTTTCTGTGCTTGAACTTGGAGCTTTATGTGAAACCCCATGTGGCATTTTCTTATCTTTTGTTTGCTGGCCTGCTTATCCTTGTGTCTTAATAGCCACACAATGGGTTTAACATTACATTAGTGTTTGACTGATACACACATACTCCATTTTAAACCCTACCTTCAGGATGCTGTACAGTCATGAAGAGTTTTTAATAAAGAGACAGTGAACCTGATAGAAACCTGTGAACAAATGCTCGATGGAAAACGAAGATAAAAACATGGTGCAGAGTTGGAAAAAGGGGGTTCCATGAAATGCTGAGCAGCTCCTTGGGAAGAGAACCATACCTTAGCAATTTGTTGGGGTTAGGTTTCTGATTCAGTTAGGTGCTTTTGTGCATATCTGTTGTGATAATTTCCATGCTGGAGGTTAACTAAGAACCTACACAAATGCCTGCATTTTTCAATGGAACCTCAAAATGGTCTCTGTTTCTATGCTGATAAACATAAAAATACAACAATACATCTTTTTATCTGCAAAGTTTTGCTGGTTTATTACTTATGGTGAGTTGACTGTACAGTTGGATTAATATCTGACTTGGCAATGAATTGCAAGGCATATTGTGTTTTTCCAACCTCTAACTTTTTTCTCCACTATACTGTGAAATTTTAAAAGCAGGGATACATGCTGAGAACACAGATTGCCAATCATCAAACTCTTTAAAATGTTATAAGATTTCCCCTTACCCTCAGAAAAGAAATTTTGTTCTCTTCTTAATTGGGGTTTCCAAGGCTCTTGTGATATCATCTAGCTGCGTTTGTGGGGACATCACATCCCAGTTAGCTTCTGTCACCTTGGTTACCTTAAAAATGATGCCAACTGTCTCATTAGTGTCCTATGAGGAGCTGGAAGGTTGCTGTCCAGAAATAGTGTTGTAATTAACCTATTATCCTGCACCATCACTCATGAGTAACTGTCTGAAACTCCTTCCCTGGAAAATACTGTTCAATTAACATCAGAAGACCAGCACTAGAAGGATAGTACTCATGGTGATTTCTGTCCTCCTGACTTGACTCCAGAACTCCCTCAACTCAATGGAAAAGCTTGCCGTGTAAAGCGCTTCGTGTGCAGGGCCACTTTCCTGATCCTGTGAATGCCATGCAATGCTGTGCACTTCCATTGTCAGTGCATAGTTTAATGGTAGCTTGTATGTTGCTGTCTATCATTTGGGGATGATCTGACTGTTAGCTCCTTCTCCAGACCCAAGCCCTGCTCCCAGCAATGTCCTGCTCCTCATGCTACCCTCTTTCTCTGTTTTGTGTTCTAACCTGTGCCACGTTCCTTTGTTTCTGTCTCTGGTGGTGTGGCCCTGCACCCAGGTGGGCTTAGCAAAGAGAAAAAGTAACTTCTTTGTTGTTGGAAGCAAACCAGTTAAGAGAATGAGGTTTCAGATTGGTCAATAGTTTCTGGAATGGAGAGAAGTCAAATACCCAATGTTCTCAGGTCTGTTCTGCTGGAAAGCAATGATAGAGTTGTTTGAAGTGTCGAGATAAAGACCTTGAAACTAGAGAAATTATTTCATTCTGAAAAAATGCGAAAAGATGAATGAAAAAGATGTGAAGTAAAACCAAACAAAACTGGTGATCTTTACATTGAGCTACTTTGAGCATCTATTTCTTGTTCTAAAAATGCCATCTAAGATCATTTTTATTGTGATTCTGAAGGTACGGTTGCATTCCTAAGTCTCATATTTTATTAAGTACTGCAGAGTTTTTCATGTCATTGCAAACAGTCTAATTGGAGTGGGAAATAGCACCGATGCTCACTTCAAATGGCCTTTGGTTTTCCATCTTTCTTTTCCTTGGAAAACTAACGAATGACTTCCTTGTTGGTGTACCATTTATTCTGGGTGAATATGTGAGTATTCTTTCAATTCCTGTTCCTGTTTGGGAAGACATTTGAATCTGCAGAAACAATACTTAGCGCATTCACAAACTACATTTATCAGCACTACAGCCTAAAGGAAAGTCAATTTAATTGCACTATATTTCTGGTTCAGAGTGACAAACTGCAGAAGTTTAGCTCAGTATGATAAATAGCTTCTTGTAGAATAAGCCTCTCTGATTCATTTTAGATATTTCATATTTTTATCTTTGGGCAAAGAGAAACAGGTTTTCATTGAGACAAACTTTATCATATTGGGGTTCTATTGTAGCTGACTCACAGATGATGATGTATTGGACTGGGATTTCATGTGTAGTAACCTGTTGGTTTTTTTTCTTCACTTGGCACTTAAATACAGTTGATAATCAAATAAGAGCACAGAATTATCCTTATCACTGTCTACTTGATACTGTCAATGGTTTATTTTCCTTCCTGCTTATCAACCTCTACTCTAAAAAAGGTGACTTTTTAGTTTTGAAGTTGCTTTAGGCACATAGGCTGACACCATTGGTTAAGCTGAAAAACAGCTGCAGCCCTTTTGAAAAGTAAAGCAAATCTTGGATGCATTGATTTAAATAGCAATTTAGGAATCTTGAAGGTCTATTCTGCAGTCTCAGCACAGAGTGAAGAACACTTAATTATCTGAATAGCTGCTTTGTAATCTGCAGCTGTTCAAATCCATGGCGCCTTTACCTGAGCTATGCTTCAATGCCTCTTCTGCCTACCTGTGCTCTGCATTTGCTTGCAAGCACTTAAGTGTGTCTGCTCAGCACAAGCACAGGTGACCTTGCAGGAGCCTGTCATTCACTGTTCATGGGGTAATGTGATGCGACCCAAATCCCCCTCCATCCGTTAATTTGGTGCCTCTGCTGGCAGAGCTGACTGATTGCACGACTGTGCTCTGGTTAGGTGAGTGGCAATTGAACTAGTAAAGCAGTGGTTCAGCTCTGCTGATAGGGAGACTTGTTAGTCAAAATCATAGTGAACTCCACTGAAGGAAGAGGATGGCAGTGAATCACGATTTCTTGTGCCATACTTTTCTGTCTAGAAGCCTTCTGAACACTGACCTCCTGGGTAAAAAGAAAGTAGACTCTCTGTTTGCTTGTACGTCACATCTGAAATTACTTTAGAGTTAGGGTGCTTTTCAGCATCACTAAAGGGATAACGGTAATGATGAACATTTCCCTATTTTCCAAAGGACTGAAACTACTTGCATAAGAACATTTCTATCTTTGTAGTAATTGTAAGTATTGTGTGTCAGGCCCCTGAGGGCACAAACAGGAATTAATGGCCCTGACCAGCCTCACCTGAGGCCTCCACCACACCCCCTACCCCTGGGCTTCCTTTAAGCTCAGTCCATACTGGTTGTGTTTCTCTTGCCCTAGGGAAAGCTAGGTAGGGCTAGTGAGCTCTGGTAGTGCCCTCAGGACTCTGATAGCATGAATGTACTAGAATCTTGTTTGAGATATAAGTTAAATGTTATGTGCTTGATGACACTGATTATGAACTTGCTTTCTTCAAGGCACCAGCTGAGAATGTGGCTGGTTTGAGACAATTTACTGAGAAGCTTGTTTTATATATATATATGTATCTTTAGTTCTTTCTTTCTGAAGGCCTCATATAACTATTTTGGCTTATTTTCTTTGGATTTAATTTTTATTTTCAGACTTGAAAAAAAAATACTTTCATAAGAAGGTTATGGAAATATTGAAGGACTACATTTGGTGGCCCTACTTTTGGTTTTGATAGTGATATATATGCTGTGAATTTGGAGTGATGTTAGGAGACAGGCGTAACAATTAACATTTGAAAAACATTTGAAAGACTGAAAAAAGGGAAATAACGCTCTTATTTCTGGCAAAAATGTAACTCTGAGTTCACTTATTTTAGTATGCATGTCATTTCTCTACAGCTGTATTTAGCCTAAAAATGAATGGCAGGGGCTAATGAAATCCTTATAAGTAGTCTTTGATAAGGTCTGAACCTGAAATGGGAGTTCCATTTGCCTTTTAACACCAGTCAAGGCCTTGGCTATATGATTTTAAGATGTGAAACACTAATGTTGTGGCCTGTATTTTTTTTTGTCATAATACCTGTCATTAATACCTTCAACAGCTGTGTTCAGCAAGTATGGGTTTGTCAGCTGAGGAGAATCACCAGTTAAGCTAAGTACAGGACACTTTCAAGGAGCACTCAATCTATGCAAAAGAAAATGGGAGAGGATCAAAATATTCAAATCAATGGTCTGAACCTGCATGTTTTCCAGAGTTCATTTTGATAGCTGATGAAACTGTAATATTCAATGCAGTTTTCTAATGATGGATGTAGGAGAAATAAGGAGGTAAGTGCAAATCCAATTACGGTTCCTTTAGTTATGTGTGCAGGAGGCTAGTTTTCTTTCAGATAGGTAGGAACTGGCCCACTTTCACTGAGATTTTTAATTAGAGCAAACATTTTTGGGTCAGTGCTGGTTCTTCACTATGGCTCTCATGTTGGTCTGTTGGTCAAGATAGTAGAGCATCTTTGTCAGCAACTCTGTCAGTGGGCAGTGCTGTTCAGAGAGGATTTTCTCATGTGCCTAGCAGGTTTGAGTATGCATGCTGAGAAATGAGGTTACTGGTGTTTTAAAGTTACTGCCTTAGGAGCTGCTTAGGAGTTGTACATAGATGCTACTCATCGTTTTCTTACTTTTAATGTCTGCACTAGTCAGCTATGAATCAGATATTCCTTTGACTTGGGGGGGGAAGCATCTTGAAAAATCCAGTAAAAACAGCTCTGTGAATCCCGTTTCTGAAGAGAAAAGGAGTGAAAACAGACAGATGCACTTTGTTGACCCTTCATTCTCTTCCCCCACACTCTCCTCCCACAATAGCTTAGATCATTAAGCTCCTGTATGATTAAAACTTGGTCCAAGTCACACTAATTCTGTTTACTGGCCACAATGAAGGATATAAATATCTAATCACTTCCTTACACAGAGGCTGCTTCCTGCTGGTGGTTTGCAATTGTGAAGGACTCAGTCCCTCAGCAAGTTCTCTGTACAGCTGTTCACCCTGTGTGAACGAGCCCTGCTCTAAGTGCTGCCACGATGCATTTAGTTCCATGGATTCCTCCTCCTGTTTTTTTTCTTTCAAAGGGAATGATATCACTTGCTATGAACAGAAGACATAGAAAGGCTGCTGTTAATGCACATATTAATGGGAGTTAAATTTATGGAATGAAATAAAAAGGGGAAGAAGAGACTATCTTATGAGGGTTTCCCAAAGGACTGCAGTTCTAATGGGCAGCTGAAGCTGTGGCGCTGAAAGGCCTCACAGACAGATAGGTTCTGAGCGTAAATCCACTGGAGTCATAGCAATGGTTCATTGATGGCAATGTAATTAATACAAAGTGCTTTCTCTTCAATGTGGAATGCCAAATGCATGTTGGTAACCTCTGGAGCATGCAGGAGTTAATATTGCCTGCAATATGATTTCACAGGCATGCTAGCGCCATGCAACACAACTCTCTAGTAGGAAGGAATATTTGGAAGAGGGAAAATGGAAAAGAGGAAGAATCTTCCTAATTAACATTGTAATAGTGTTGTGAAGTTGTCATAAGTAGCGGGCTTGAAATAACTAGTCATTCTTGAGGTCTGGTAGAACAGATTTCACTCATGGGGTGGATTTTTTTTTTTTTTGGTGGGGGGGAAGGTGGGAGAAAGGGGTCTGGGCATGGGCAGAAGGTGGGGAGTGGTGTACAAATCTGTACAACATGCTTTGAGGCTGTCTATGGAGGAAGTCTCCAAAATTAAATGGATGGCTTCCTCAAGACACTGAGTAGCCTGAGCTGTTACCTGTGACTACCTTGGCATCAGCAACTCCAAGATGCTAGTCCATGAGCTCCTGCTTCTGCTGTGCAAGCAGAAGAGGCAGAATCACAAATGAAGTGAAGCCAAACAGATGCACTGTAGTGACAGCCCTTTACCTTCACTGGTATTTTCAGGAGTAACCACTATTTTACAGAGTATTTAAAGTAAATTACTACTGTCTTTTCCCTTTCCTAATTTTTGACAGATGAGAGCTTCTATAATTAAATAAGGTTTGATTGTATTTTACTTAAGGCTTATGTATGCAGCTGGGTAAAGTGCGTGGTGGTGGAAGATACTAGCTATGTGAGCAAGGATTTTAAAGCCCATTAGTGAAAATTTCCAAGTTGTAGTGACTAATCTAGTTTCCAAGTGATACTCAGAGTAGCACAAGACACATCAGTCCTGTCAAGATGTGCAGAGGCTTGCCGTGCTTTGGTGGATGAAGCATGTCTGCTTCCCCTTGGAATGTTTTTAATACTTCTGTAAACTACGTGGGCTTGAGGGCTAATAGTTGTATACTTAGCCTGTGACATTTGATGTGTACTGATGCACCAATTGAATCTTTTATAGAAGCATTGGAATTCTAGTTTTAGTTACATGGAAAATTAATGATGAATGTAACTTTAAAATAGTAGTAATATTCATTATACCTTGAAATTTAAAATCATCATCTCTGAGATATGAGCTAAAGACATAACTGATCTGGATCTATGTGAAGTAGAAGCAATTTAACAAAAGAGAATTTAAAACATGTCTGTTTTGACTTTACTCATTCTCTGCAACAGATTGATACTGACCTAAAAGTCCATCTGCACTTAATTTATGGCTTATGTTTGTTGTAGAGTTAATGATTGAAATAGAGTTGAGTCTGGACAACTTAGTGAGCATTAGAATTGGTATTTCATTCTCCTGTCTTCTGTGCAATTGCAGATCTGCTTATGTTTCAACATTATGTTCATCAGCTTCAATGAGGCTGCCTAATAGCTGTCATGGATTTTTCCTTCCACCTTGTGGGGACAGAAATGCAGTGGATTGCTCTGTGAGTGTTTTTTAATTAGCACATGCAGATTTCTGGAAGAGACAAAGCAAAGAAGTGGGCATGAGGCTTGTCAGATTTTTTTTTTTTAATGGGTTGAATTTGAGAGTTTCTTCTACACAGCCAGCAATTCTTCCTCCCTGACCACCTCCTCCTCCACAGGAGACACCCACAGAGTCAGAAGGGAAGAGTGATCTACTCAAACTTTCAGCCTGAAGTTGCAGATGGCCTTTTAAAATCAGGCTGCTGAGCTGTAGTTTGACTACAATTTTACCTACCTTAAATTTGGTTTCAACCAGCCTTCCTTTGTCTTTTAGTCTTCTCCAAACAATGAATCATTGGGTGTAGTAGTAATGCTCTGTCAACAAAGAGCTGTGTCTCATCTGAGTATTATTGATTCTGTTATCTGACTAATTCATCTAAGTGGTTAGCACTGGAAAATGTGTTTGCAGGGTGCAGTGAGTCTCAAAGGTAGAGATACAGTTCATGATCATAAGGAAGAGTTGAAGCCCTTCCAGTACATTACTATAAGACTCTGTTGCCTGTCTAATGGGAAAACAATTTCTGCTTAGTTGGGTAAGATGATACAGAGTGGGCCAGAAGATAGAAATATGTCTTTTGTTCTCTATCAAACATGGAGAGAAGTTACCATTTAAAAAATACCAAGAAAGATGACAACAAGACTTCACACATATTCAATTTTGTTTTAAATGTAAGCAGGGATTAACTGCACATTAAATAAGCACTAAGGTACTCAGAAAATTGTATGTAGAATCTACATATTTGAAACTAAATACTTGATTCAGTCTTAGGCCTGGTGCCACAACTCTTATCTCCATAACTAATCATTGCACAGTACTGTCTGTGCAGTGACAGTGATTAGCCTTCTTGGTGCTTTTTCTTCCCATTTCAGAACTTGCAGGTTATATTCCTTCAGGTTTAATTGTCTTAATTTGTTACTTAATGGCAATAGGAGAAAAAAGTTTCTATATGAATGATGAGATTTTTGCAAGCCATGAAGAATGAGAAAGAAGAGTGATAAGTTATTTTCCGAGCACTTTTTAATATAATGAAAATACAAAATTAAAAACATCATGCACCTCTAAAAATAGGGACAATTTTTTCCAAGTCCTTAATTCCTTAAGTTTGGCAGGTTCAGTATAAAATTTAGTGACTCAAGAGACTTCCAGAGATAATGTGGAGTTTCTGTGGGCTGAAAAGAAACCTAAAATCCTTCTCCATCCTTTTCATTAGCTTCTGTGGTAATTTAGAGTAACCTGGATATGTAAAAATGTTTGGAAAAGGGAATGTGCTTGTAGAGCTGGCTTTCAACAAGTTGTTTTTGTTTTAATTGTAGTTGTTAACAAAATAAGTTGTCTTCTGAAGACAAAGTGAACTCATGTAAAATGTGTTGCCTGGAGTCTCAGCGCAGGGAGCTGACTGGCTTGTTTATCTGCATATTTTACTTGATTGTGTAGTTATCTGGGATTTATATGCTGTAACAGATCCACAGAGATCAGTGTAAGTTATGAATCTGCAGACTGAACAGGTACTTTGGCTGTGCTACTTGTCCAGTTGTTGTCAGTGCTGCTATTCTTATGGATCAGGCTAGTGTCATTATGATGCGATTCAAAGCCTATGACAGTCATTGCAATATTCTTTGCTTCATCCTCCTTACTGAGGCTGGATGATTTATCTTGCAGGCCAACCTATAGCTCTTGGCTAACTTCCTAAACTCCTAAGCTAAAAAATAAAAATTTGCCCAATTCAATGAATAATTGAAGATAGAGTTTGGTCCATGGAGAGAGATGTTTGAATCTGGGGAATAACGAGGGGAGAAGAAATGGCAGCTGCATAAATAATTGATAAATTCTCAACAGCAGTCCCCTTGTTGCTGGGACTGAGGGAGAGAAGGGAGCAGTGCTTTTCTTATCCCCTCATATGGACTACAGTAACTTATCCTTTAGGCAGCTGCCTGTGTAACTATGACATACACAAAGAAATCTCTGAAGGCAACTGCTATGAGGAAAGCAGTGCTTGGCTTATCTGTCTCTTGATTTGGAGGACAAGTAATGTGTGTTAGTTCTGCTGTAGAGAGGAGAGTGCATGTTTTCACCATATTTCTTTAGGCAAGGTGATCTTTGACGTGCCCATTAGAAGTAAAGTGTACTGGGGAATCAAATCCAGAGTGGTGGAGACAACACTTTATGCTTGGGAAGGCAGAGCTGTTATCTCTTGTGAGGTCAGCGGTCCATACAAGACAGCAGTTACTACAGTCAGTATTTCTACTGCGGGATCTCTTCCCTTGGTAGGCCAAAATAGCAATGCTGAGAAATTGATCCTCTTCAGTATATCTGAGACTGGCAGTGTAGCTAGGATCCAAGAAACAAGGGTTTACATGCTGCCACTTAAATCATGCAGCTAGACTGTCAAAAGCTATTGCCTTCAATCGTGATTATGGGTTACTCCCTTATGTTTAACAAGGGGAGTTACTCTGACTCCCTTAAGCCTGACCTCATGGAGAAGAGCTGAATTTTTTCTCTACCCCATTGGTGCTTCCCAGTAGCATCCCCATGCATTAAGACAGCATTTTGCTTTGTTTGAACCCTCAATGTTTATCTATTTAACAGTCATTTCTGTGGCTTTCTCAAGTGTGTATTGCATGGCAATAAAATCACTTATGGCAACAGATGTCTCAATTCAAGTAGGTGGCACCATTTTCTCCCACTTACTGCATACAAGTAACAATATCTTCTGCATGAAACTCTGCTGGACCGTTGTTTCTGCAACAGTGCAGAGAAATAAAATAAAACCCAACAGACTGGAAAAAAAAAGGGAGTAAAAAATGCAGCACACTGGCTAATCTGTGATGCAATGTCAATGCTGACTTCACCAACTGACATTGCATTTTACATACACTATTCTGGATCGTGCTAGAATGCTAATAATTATGCTCAACTTCAACTACACCATTGCTGATACTATGTGAGAGCATGCATGAAGGTGCCTTTGATACTATATTATACTGTGCTTCTCAGAAAATACGTTGAAAGCCAGCATCATTATTGTAACATTCATTATTTATCTGCAACTGATTACATAAAGGAGAGATCATTTACTTCTGTATATCTAGAGATTTTAATATACATCTATCTTACATCTGAAGAAGTGTCCGTGAGACTGTTGTCTTCATGTTGCGTAATAAATCATTTTCAAAATAATCTGTGTGTGTGCAGATTAAAACTTCCATCAGTGCTTTAGCACGATTTTGTGGTCAAAAAGCTGCCAGCTGATGTAGGACTTACGCCATAATAGTGAAGGCTAACCATATCAGACCGAGATACAAGAACTGTTTCCTCTGTGAGGATTAGATAGCTTAAATCAGTTCATTAACTCACAGTGAATATCTACCATCTATCACTCCTCCTGTGATGGAAAGACAAAATTAAGTTCTCACAGCACCTGTTTCAAGTGCTCTTCAGGGCTGGTTCCATCCCCACAGGACTCCACCTTGTCTGATGTTAGCTTTGCATTTGTAGGGGGCACATACATTCATTATGATCTTAAACTATTAATCTATTTTTACTTGTTGAACATATTTAAGAATCCAGTTTTCTTGGCTCAATGGCTTTCTAAGACAGACAGGACAAACACCAACTGTGCAGTGATTTGATAACAATACACCAGCAATCTTAACAAAACTTATCTTGGAAAAGTGTATTAACAATTACTCTTTGCATGGTTCTATTTATCCCTGTGATATATAGAAGGGGGTGTTTTGATTTAAAAAAAAAAAAATAGCGTATGGAATGCTGTTTCCCCACATTTTTTAGATTGAAAGAAAGGTGAGTTTTATAAACCCTTGTGTTAAAGCTGCTTGCTTTATTTGTGTAGAAACACTCAACTTCTGTCATGAATGGAAGTGGGCACAGAATTTCTTACTCTTCAGTATGCTTAAAAATTCAGAAGTGGTCAGTAGACCAGAGCTGTTTAATTAAGCTTCGTGTATATGTCTAGGCTTGAGCATACTTGACAGTAAGTAGTTTGCCTCCCAGTCTATTGACCAGTACCAGCACTAGAGAAAAGTTCCCTTTTTAAATTGTTTTGCTGCTTGTACCATGGCACTCAGGGTATAACAATGAAGCGGACTCTGAGGAGTTGCAGAAGACCCTTGTGGTACTGAATAACTGATGAAATTCTTTGTATGCAGGTATGATGTGATGCTCAAGGGACAGGTGGAGGGAACAATTCCTATCTTGTCCCCCGTGCTGTGGGCCTTCCCATACTTCTGAGGGATAGCATTCAGAAGTAGTTAGTCAGCTTTATTATTGTCAGCTCAATTCACAATAGTGGTCTGAGACCAGAACAGGCAGTATTGTGCCACTGAATAAATCCATGGTACACCTGTATCTCTAGATGTACAAGGTATACTGAGTTGGCTTCTGGCTGGAGAAGTAAGAAGTAATATGATCTGCTGTTCTCAATCACTGCCCCCACCTCTAGTTTTGTATTTAAAATGCAGCCTTCAAAGCAAATCATTACAGCAAATATAGAATGGTTTGGGTTGGAAGGGATCTTAAAGCCCATCCAGTTCCAACCCCTGCCATGGGCAGGGACACCTCCCACCAGACCAGGTTGCCCAAAGCCCCATCCAGCCTGGCCTTGAACGCCTCCAGGGATGGGGCATCCACAGCTTGCTCTGGGCAGCCTGTGCCAGTGCCTCACCACCCTCTGAGTACAGAATTTCTTCTTTATATTTAATCTAAATCTACCCTCTTTTAATTTAAAGCCATTACCTCTTGTCCTATCACTGTGCTCCATGACAAAGAGTCCCTTCCCAGTTTTCCTGTGGGCCCCCTTTAGGTACTCGAAGGCCGCTGTAAGGTCTCCACAGAGCCTTATCTTCTCCAGGCTGAACAACCCCAACTCCCTCAGCCTCTCTTCATAGGAGAGGTGCTCCATATTCTTGATCATCTTTGTGGCCCTCCTCTGGACTCACTCTAATATCTCCATGTCCTTCTTGTGCTGGGAGCCCCAGAGCTAAACACAGGGCTCCAGGTTCTCATGAGAGCAGAGCAGAGGGGGAAAATCACCTTCCTTGAACTGCTGGCCACACTGTTTTTAACACAGCCCAGGATGTGGTTAGCTTTCTGGGCTGCAGGTGCACATTGCTGGCTTGTCTTGAGCTTCTTATCAACCAATGTCCCCAGATCTTTCTCCTCAGAGATGTGCTCAACCCATTCCTGCACTGCCTGTATTTGTGATACAGATCACTATTTTTTCTTTCAGTAATACCTGCTTCTTTTTGGTATGCAAGGCATGCAGGTGTGACCAAGGATTGCCTTCAATTACATAGTCTGTTTCTGCTTTTTCTGTCTACCCCCCCCCCCCCTGTGTGTGTGTATATACGTGTATATAAATATGTATGTATATGAAGATATATATCTATATCTTCTTTACCACAACCCAGTGGAACTAATCAGTGTCAATTAAGAAGCCTTTCCAAAATTTCTCGTTTCAAATGTGCCAAAAAAATACCTTCAGGTGTTTGCAACCATTTTGTCTTTATAGGCATAGCCAGACTCAGCAAGAAATAAAAACATTCTGTGAGGTTGTAAGCTAAAAGTATGCAATTTGCTGTATAGGGACAATGTATGTGAACATCAGTCCTTTACCCAGCAATTTAGGTATATTCAGTAGCAACTGTGAATTTAAATGTCAGACTGCCCACTGCCTGAAGAATAGGTTTTTAGCTTCAAAGCTCAGCGCATTGCTGTAGCAATCTTCCTCAAAGGCTGCAGCAACAGAAGTAGTCTGCAGCTCACTGGCTCAGCAACACAGAGAAAAACTAATCTTTATAACTTGGCATTAGATAGAAACAGTGCACATAAAATATGCCTCAGAATTCATCAGGTGGCTAAAGAATTTAACAGGTTTCTCTGGGTGGGGGAAAAAATATAACATTTCTATAAAGCAGATATTTCAGAAACACTCAAGTTTTTCATGGTCTCAGTAGAGGATGAGATGTTAGACATTCCAGGCCCTTCACAGAAGGAAGACAGTGAGAAATGTATGTTCAAATACTTAATAAATTGCTGTTGGAATAGATTTGGGTCTCCCAGATAAGTACAATAACTTTCAAGTCATTTTTTTAAATTATTTTTCCCTTTAAAAACAGTTAACTTATTTTCATTGCAATTTGAAGCAAGTGGAAAAAATCTTGTGTCATAGAAAGTGTTATTTTTCAACAGTTCTTGAGTATTGAAACGGTTTTTATAATTAACAAAAAACATTTTTGTGGTACTATGCAAAAATACATTCCAGCACATGTAAAACAAAAGTAAAACTCACTTCTCTTTAAGTTTAGATTGCTTGCTGAATTGTCATTTTCAAACACAGGAAGGAGTGCTGTCATGCTGTCCCATGATCAAGTTTCAGTGGTGTATGAAATAATCAGTGTACAGGTTGTACTTTTGGGGTGATAAACTGTCAAAAACAGTGCTGAATCTTTGAAGGGCAAGTTTTTCCATTGCTCTCAGTAAAAGGTCGCCAACCCCAGTAGGGTGGTGGTGGCATTGTCCTTCAAGGAGAGAGATATATGGTGGGAATTCTCCTCTAGTCAAGCTGACAGAGGCTTCTCTCCCCTCCTCTCCTCCCCACTTTCTAGACACTTGAAGTACACAGTCATTGCAACCTTACTTCTACCTTCATTGTCCCACTCCACACAAAGCATTGGAAATACCTCCACAACCCACTAAACATCTCATTTTTAATGAAATAGTTGGTTTTCAATTCTCTCTCAGTCATCTCCTTACTGTTGTTTTCTGCATACCAAAGTAATGTAGTAATCTTCTTTAACCTAGAGGAGACTTCTTTACTTCCCTTTCCATCCTCCCCAGCAGTCAGGAAAGGAAAAATTAAGTTTTAAAACACTCTTCCTTTACCCTCCTGCCACTTGACTGCAGCTTTTTATAGCTCCAGCCATCACGTCACCCTGGGCCTTTCAGTGCACTGTCTTTAGGCTGGGTTGGTGCTCTTTAACCTTTTCCTTCAGGAAATCTGGTCTGACACTTTTTTTAATGCCAAATTCTATAAAATTAGTACTATCCAATTTTTAGTATTATCATAAATCCAGAATCCTTTGAAGTTTGGGGACAACATTATCTTTGTGCAGGACATCACAGATGACTTTGCTCCTAAATCTTTGTGTTACAGGGTTGCTCAGTGGGAGAAAAAAAAATGCTTTCCTAGGGGGTCCTTTCTGCAACTAGCTCTTGAGGTTGGTAAAGTCAAGCATCTGCAGTCCTTAAATAGCCATGTGGCAGCAAGTGCTGTGGCTGCTGCCTTTCCAGCTGGTCTGCATGAAAAATCTGTAATGATTCTCCTTTCTTTAGTGCTCATGTGGCATAATACTTAGAAGCTATGATTTCTGCCTTCCTTTGGCATATCCTAAACTTCCAGATTTTGAGCTGTTTGAAAGAGGCTTTTCTTTGCAAAGATAAGTATAGGCCAGTCAACTCATTATAGCTGAAAAAACCTAGTGCTAAATATATATTTGATAGACAAAAAGGAAAAGCAGTAATTTGGTCTCGTACCTTGATGAAAGGGAACTACTAAGTAGACTTAATCTGTTGAAATTGGGGTGAGGCTTCCGTGACCTCCTTGGTAAAGCCCTGAAACTTGGCATAAGGGACAGGTTGCTAGTGAGCACTGCAAGAAGAGTAGATATTTATACTGTCTTTATACCATCTATTGAAAACCTAGGTGTTAGAAATGTATCCAACTAGGGTCACATCTAATTAAAAATGTATCCTTCTATACAAATTGCCATATAAGCTTAGCATTATTTGCTTATTCTTTTCCTGGAAATAAAAATGCATGAAGTGGGAGAAGAAAAGGCTCTTGCTATCTTTACCAGAAGCTCAAAAGGTGCTTTGAAAATGGCATTTATGTCAGGTGTTTTTAAATGCCTTTGACCTCTGAAAGAGGCCCCAGGCTGCAGCATTATGGTTCCCTTATCTGTAAGTATTGTTTTATTTCATACAAATAGTTCTTATTGGAGCCCTGAAGGCTCTAATAGCCTTGACCAGCTGCCCCAGGGACTACCTCCTGCCGATTCCCCAGGAGCCCCATTTCAGCTCAGCCCAGGGCCCTCAGTCCCTGTCTGAGCCACTCTACAGCAACACCAGTCTGTTGTGCCTGTGCCTGCTCCAGATACCATGATCTTGACCTGCAGACTGATTGTCTTTGCCTACCTTTGTCCTGTCCCCGGGCAGGTGCCTGATGCCCGGAGATGGGGCTGCCCCCCAGCCTGCCCCTGGCTGGGGATAGGGATGGCCCTGGGGAGCCTCCAGTGTCCTGGCCCTGAGGCAGTAGCCAGTCCTTGTGATGCCCCAAAATCCTACTTCATGGGTGAGCAACAGAAATGTTTGTTTGAACCTTCTAGCACTCCAATGGCAACGGTGGTTGCTGGTAGTGAGTTGAAACCCACTTCCTCCTGTACAGGTGAAGTTATTGCTTTGTTCATTTCAGGTGTATGTGGTGAATAATGAGCAGTAAGATTTAAAAAGAAAAAAAAAAAGTTGATGTGCAGAATGCAAGTTAACAGTTTAGGTTCACTGTTTGCTTATGTATATATATACAAAGATAAAAATGCTTGTAGAAGCAAAATCTAGAGAAGGCTACCAAGCTCCAACAGGTGACCATAGCTATTTGGGGCTCCAGGCTCCTTTGGGCTATCAGTGAGAGCTGTTGGACAGTTGGTCTGTAAAGACCACATAAGATACCAGATTTGGTTGGCAGGAAACACTAACTGAGAGTTATGCCTGCCTTTCCCTGAAGCTTCAGCGTGGGAGGTCTGTCTGAGTTGAAGCACCTCTACCCTCACTGGTCCTGGTTTCTGGAGTCCTCTTCAGAAGGAAGACACCTTGGAAGTTAGGGATTTATGAAGTCTGAGGTTTATTTTTCTCATATTCCACGAATAGTCCCTGCAAACCAGAATCTAGTGTTGCATTGCTGTGAGTTGCTAAAGGTATACCAGCTCCAAGGAAAGCCTACTATTGCGCTCTAGTTTAGTCTCCATCTGAAAGGCAGTTTTCAAGTTTAGTCTCTGCTCCTAAGACTTTCTCATAAACTGAATAAAATAATCTGATAGGGCCAGGAATCCAGGTTTTCCCGTCTGCTGGCTGTCCTCAACACTGGAACCGAGGATCAGGATTGCTCTGCTCTCATGAATGCTGCTTGTATTGTCACCTGGCCAGAGAGGGCACCTCTCTAGGGGGCCTTGCTGATCTCAGCAGCCTCCTGGGAGGCAGTGAATGAGTGCCTATAGTCGTGGGCAGTGGCTGCAATTGCTAGACCATTATAGAGCAATCCTTTCCCTCTTGTTTTTGAATAAAAGTGACTGGCTGCCATGCTTTATAGTGGATTCAGTAATGTCTTTTTCTGTGTAAAGCATGACTACAGCTTGCTGGACTAGGATCTTCCTGGGGGTGAAACACAACTGCACTCTGTATGTAGATAGCAGCTGAGCTTTTGGTAAGTGCCTAGCTCTGCAGGCTTGAGTACTTACGGTCACATACAAACTGACATTTGGGTGCTTGGAGGACTTCACAGATTAATCTATAGGCTTGAGTGGTTTCAGGCGTCTCCTCAGTTTGGAGAATGGAGGTATTTGTTGGATTGCTTTGTGAATTTATGTGCCTAAATTCCATTGAAGATGTACTTCAGGCAGTTAAGGTGTTTTTCTGGATGTTGACCAAATCCCTCCTTCAGCAGTCTATAATTCATCTCAGTCAAATATGATACGTGGGTCAAGGGTTCAAGCTGAAGAATAATTTCTTCAACTTAATGTGTTAAAGTTTCAGCTGCAGTCTGGAAGATGTTAGGATATTAGATATACAGTGTGACAGCTTAAATCCAGGGGAAAAGCCTGTTCCATATATTTTCAGGAAGCTAATGCTTGAAAACAGGCAGTGTCTTGAACTGAAGAGGGAATATTTAAGGCTATCATTCCTTTAAAGACCTGGAGCTAGGACTTCCGGGTGAAAAGAAGGGGACTTTTTCTAACCCCCCTCTTGCTGTTTGTGTGATGATACTCAGCAGGTGGGGTTTGATTAGCTGAGTCAGTAAATTACTGAAATGAGAGTGCAGATGATGTTATAGCTTCTTCAGAGGGAAGGAGTCCCCTCTTAGAGAACTATGTCCATAAGCCAAGGGGTTTGAGTTGAGGGAGCAGTAGTGTAATAGAAGCAATGTGGTTGAGAAATTCATAGGAGTTTGGCTGAGCAAGCCTAGATCAGGGAGTTGAGGGGGGAACAGAAGGAGGTGGTTATTCCTATTAGAGCACATGTCACTTCAGGAATCTGGAGTTGGATGTTAGTCAGGTAACTTTAAGCCCTGAGCTGGTACCCTGAGGCAATAGCTCTGTTTTCACAAGTCTGTGGTGCCCATCTCTACGTATGTAAATGTATGCCTCTTGCACCGGGAATTCTTGGTGGCAGAATTTTTTGTCTGTGCTGGTTTGCAGCTTAGGGCTTTGTCTTTCTAACGCATTTTTCTCTGAGTAGTGTTTTGTCTTGCTATGCATCCACTGTGGGTGAAGTGTACAGTAAGAGATAATAACCCTAACTTAAATATTTTAGTTTTCTTGTTCAGCTGTAGTGGCCTAGCATGCTCTTTCCAAGCAAGAAAACAAAGTAAAGCAGCTTAGCCCTACTGCGTTTCCAGTAAGGAACCGACCAGGGCCTGTCTACTTGCTGAAGGCGCCTGTGGCCTGCTGGTGGGGAGTGGAGCAGGGCCACAGCATGGTGCCCTGGGGAGAGGCAGGAACCCATCCCGCAGTGGCTCACCCTCTCCCACATGGCTTCGTCTCTTGTTTACTCTTATTTGAAGCAGGACGTGAACGTCACTGAGGTACAGATTTTGTAACATCTGGGCACCTCAGCAGCTAATCCTGTAATTTAGTCCTGGCCTGTAGGTAATAGTCCCAGGAAGGTGGGACTGTAAACTGCAGCTATGCTTGTGTAACCTTGGTTTGGGGCATTCATGGCTTGGTCTCGTTCCTGCTTTTGGAGAGGATGGCTACCCACGAGTGTCTCATGGAAGACTGAGCTCTTCAGATTAGCCGTGGCAATGGGAAGATATATAGTTACGCTTTGTAATGGCCACTGTTTGGAGAAAAAAGCTTAAATTCTCATTGTGTGTGTACGTTATTGTTGCTGGTGTTGGTTTTGTGTGTTGTATTAATCCTCCTATGAAACTTAACTGGTGTTTGCCTTTTTTCCCTTCTTTTAATCCTTTGCACTTGGGCTCTAGCCCTTTACAAATTTGTTGAAAATCACTTGTTTCAAATTGATGTTATTTCAGCAGCTATATTAATCTCTGTGTCTAATGCCTTTTTTCCTCCCAGTTACCGTTGCTCGCTCATTAGAGTAGCTTAAAGCTAAAACATCTGATAGGGTGGTCGAGTACTTAATATTAGTCTAATTTTACCCTGTAGATAGCTCCCGTCCCTTTTCAGTATTTCTGTGAATATTGGAAGATAATCAAGAGAAGATTCCCTCATTCTTCACCTTCCCTCCTCAAAATCATGAGTGCTTTCGTACATGAGATTGCACAAAGTATGCATGTGCAAAAGGATGCTTTTATCCTAATTTTTGTCTCTGTTTTAATTCACTGACTCTTTATGCACACAGTGCATGGCTCAGCAAAAGTCCGGAGTACTACAGCAAGCAAAGAAACAGCCTGTAGCACCAAAGTATTTGTGTAACTTTTGTCCTTTTTTTTTTTTTTTTAATTGTTTATCACCAATATGACTTAGGAAACAATGTAGTCATCTCTGTTTTTTACTTTCCAGCAGTACTGGCATAGCCTAAAATAAGCAGTAATAGTAAAATATTGTTGAATGGGCTACTTCCATGGATTTGTTTTTCCTATTCTTAAATATAGTTTCCCAATTTTTCCTTCTGAGTAACAGACTTCCAGAAAAAAAAAAAAGGTTGGCTTTTGCTTTGTTCTTCCTGTTGCTATCTTTTTTGTTTTTAATGAACATACATAAAGCACTAAGTAAAAATGTTTTGCTTCACAAACAACCAGTGTGACCAATACTAGTCATTTCTTGTTTTTTTCCAGAATTTTATTTGGCAAGCAGTATGGGTGTCTGTGGGAGGAAAGAAACTGAATTAAAGTTGGGGAAATACAGGATGGAGCTTGATAGGGTGTGTCCTCAGATGTGTGCACATGTGTCACACTTGCAAATTGGGTAATTGCATATTTAGTTTCCTGTCTGTATACATGTGTGGGAGCAAATGTACGGTTTGTCTGCCATAAGGGAGATACATGCACTGAAGGCATCATCATTTTCAGACTGTTTTGAACCTAGTGCACTGGAAGAACTTACACTATGGTGTAAGTCACTATGGTGACTCAGAAATTCAGACTCAGTTTTATGTCTGTCTAGTAAATCTTGATAATAATTGTGATGTTAAATGTGTTTTGAGGTATACTAGCTTCAATTGAGCATGAATATGTTGTTGTCTCTGGGGGGGCTTGTTGTCCTCAGGTCCAAGCACGGCGTGGCTGTCAGCAGTTATACTCCATTATAACTACCAGTATGTTCTTGGTACTGTGTTCTTCTTGTGGAAAAATACCCCTACTGCTATATTTTTCTTGTTGGTACTGCCATTAGATAGCTTGAAATAAAGCTGAAAATGGAGGGAGACAGAGGACACATACAGGTCAACATTCAGTGACAGTGAGGACAGACATAGACGGACGATGAGGTTTTCTTGTAAACAGTTTGTACTGATAGTTAACAAAAAGAATAAATTTAATGCTGGCTCTCATGTTTCTATTCTGTATTCCTAGCCTCCCACCTGATGATGCTCATCTTCCATTTGGAGACCTTCTAGTTATAACTATGAAAAATACGCTATTTCTGATATGCCAATAAATATGCTTGCTTGCTAGTCCTAAAAAACAACTCCCTGCAATTACCATTGTGGTAACTGCACATAATGAATGATAGAGTTAGTGGTGAAAGGTTTTGCTGTCATAACCACCATTTTATATTTTAAAATTTCAGAATAAGTACCACACTGTTTGCAGTTTGTATTATGTGTTTTGAAATATCTGAAAAGTAAGCTAAAACTTTTCTGCTGTGAAAATGGAAGGTACGGCTATTCACTGGAATAACATTTTGTTGTTGTTGTTGCTTATTGTGTATTTTTTTTGCTTGGAAAGTAAGGAAGGTTGAAGTTAGCATCTTATTTCTCTCTCTGCCCAGCTTTGAAATTGTGTTAGGAGTCAGTATCTTTGAGCCCTAATGAAGGGTTGTTATTGTCAGAAGTGCAGCTACAACTAAATGTGTTCACCTTCTCTTGCTTTTTATTGCAGAGTTGAATTAGGATGTGCTACCTGGAACTTATTGGGCCACCTGGGCATGCATTGTCTTCCGTATCTGAAGCTAAAGTCTGAGCATTTTTACTCTAGAACACAAACATATTTCACAGTTATGGAAATAACACAATGAAACTATAAGCTAACTTTCTGATTCTCCTCTGAGGGCTGTGAAATCTTTGAAAAACTAGAGAACATATATGTTCTCTAGTGGAGTTTTGAATTCATTGATTTTCTGGAGGAGGCTTCCCAACTTCTGGAGAGGCTTTGGCAGGCCAATAGTTTGTTTCTTAAAAATAAATAAAAATATATATATATATATATATGATAGACATCCTTTAACATCTGGTGTAGAGTACTAGGATGGTGTACAAATAATGTAATTGTTGCTAGTGCAGGTATGTCTCCTGTCCCCTGCTACATGCTTGCTAGATTTGACATAGAGGACTTTGGCTGTGGGTTGGGTCTCTGTTCAACTCAACATCCCTCTCTAGGGCCCTGCTCCTTGAGAATTAAACACACACTGGGAAAAACTCCAGTCTTACAAATAAATGTTTTATTTCCATAGGAGGCAATAGGCTGCAAGAGGTTGTTGTGGGGCTTTGGGGGAAGAAACTTTAAGCTGTTCAAGAAGGATGCAAGAAGTTACTGTGCCCCAGGACTGCCTCAGTTTTTCCACTGTTATTCTAGGGTGCGTTCAGTTTTCTGCTGTGCCCCTTCAGTCAACCAGAACAAGGATCCTTCTCCAGAGAAGCACAGGCAGCCTGTGCTTCCTGCCAAGGTACCCTATACCTCTTAGCACCTGTCAAAACTGGAGGAAGAGGACTGCGTGAAGCATCTGCTAGTCCTTCTTGGCTCCTCTTCACACTTCTTTTTTCTTCTACTTCTGTGAAAGTGTCCTTACTTTGGTAGCAGCCCAGTGGTTTAATTCAACCGATCTGGTTGCCTTAAAGTCATCCTATCAGCATGAATTGATTTCTCATTTAGCCAAAAGCTGCCTGTGTCATTGTCTCCAGTCTTGCTGAAGC